>NC_043972.1:53039779-53369779 GCF_902148855.1 Sphaeramia orbicularis
GTTTTGCTCGCCCTCAGTCACAGGACATACGACATTTTTACTTATCATCCTCCAACCCCTAATAACACTATACCAAAAGTTTTCAATAGCAAAGATGGAACAAACCGCAAGTACGTTGTGATGGAAATCTTTTGTTGCAGAGGATACAAAAATGATAGAGTTATTAGAAATTGCAGCAGGCTTTATTTTTTGTATTTTTTTTATTTGATATTTTTATATATTCTTTTTTCATTTCAAACATTTTAAAGGTTTGAAAAATGTTAACACTTAAGACAAAAATAGATTCTGTTATTGTTATGTTGTGAGGAATAATAATGTTGGAGATGTCGATGTGCACTCACTGTTGAAATAAATCCACATTGTGAAGCAACCTTTACTTGCGCTGAATTGGAAATATTTTAGAAAATACACTGAATTACAAGGCTTTGCAGAATAGTGTGTAGACCTAACATGCAAGGTTATAATTCCATTTTTAATAATAACTGGTCGTGATCTAAAGTGGGCCAGTCTGAGGTATGAAGCTCCAGGGCTGAAATGAGTCTCAGTCCGGCCCAGGTTGGAACACACTTTGGTACCATACCGTTGTGAGCATTATTTGAACAGTATTGTATTGCAGAAAGTAGTGTGTTACAATAAAAATGGCGAGGAAAAGGCAATTAACAATAGAAGAGAGACAGACCATCAGAACACTTAAAATGTAGGTTTTCCTACAGAGAAATCGCCAAGAAAGTCAAGGTGTCAGTAAATACACTTTCCTTCACCATCAAAAGGCACTCAGAAACTGGGGGAAATGCTGACAGAAAAGTCTGGCAGACCCAAAGCAACAACAGAATTAGAAGACAGTTTCTGAGAGTCAACAGCTTGCGTGATAGACAACTCACAGGACAACAGCTTCAAGCACAGCTCAATAATGGTCGTAGTAAGCAAGTCTCAGTTTCAACTGTGAAGAGAAGACTTCGAGTAAGTGATTAAGAAACATTGGGACACCTGTAGGAATTGGTAGCGCCAACTTTCGAGGCTTGATCAACCTCCATTGCTGCAGAACTGTTTTAAGTTGTTCTTGTTCGCCTTTTTATAATTCTGAAATGTACATTATTTTTCAGTTTTATTTAACCTTACCTTTTTTTTTTTTTTTTTTTTTTTTTACCTCTGGCAGTTCACCACTTACCTTTGTACCATTTGAAGCTGTTCATTAGACTTGAACTGCTTGAATTTCAATGCAAAACTGGAAAAATTGGGTGTTCTAAAACTTTATATACACTTTATACACAATTTATATACATTTATTTATACACTTATATACACAATTTTATATACACTTTTGTATATATAAAAGCCTGTGGGTTAATGTTAGTAAATGTTTCAGCAGTTCCAAAGATTAATGGTACAATTAAATGAAACTACCAAACAGCTGGTATATGAAATACATATGAAGCGGGTTTTTGCTACCAATTAGTAATTTGGTGAGTGATATAACATTTCAAAGTAGTAGTGTACCCCTATACTGATTGATTTCCCTCTGCATATTGGTCACTTTGCCTCCTACTTCCTTTTCCATTTCTTCATCTTCAGAAAACTTCTGTGTGTTCTAGAGTGTAAATAAATGCATGGGGTTATGTTAAGTCATACATGGATATTTCAAATATGTCAAGCAGCATGATCCTAGCCAAGTGTGTTTTATTTTATCTGAGACTTTCACCTACCACTCAACTCAAGTCATTAAGAGAATCAGTTTACCTTGATGTTGTACATTTGTGTCACATCATCTTAGTTTGTGTGTCTGCTGCACATGTGTGAATGAATGAAGACAGCCTCAAGTGTTTCATAATTAACACAGTCTCTCCCATCAGACTCCCACATGTGTCTAAATCTGCCATTACTCATGAACATTACAGCTCAGACTCTGTCTTTCTATGTTTGTTTCTCTGTATTTTATCTGACAGCCTCTCTACTTCCTCTGCTCTTATAGTGTTGTAAACAGTCACCTCAAAATCTTATGAAGGAAATATATCTGCAGATCACAAGAAAAATTAACGCTGAAGGACCAACACTTGAAATTCTCACTTGCACTTTTTTCACATATGCCTACAGATTTTGCACTATTCTAATATTAACTTTAACATTCAAAGCAGTGGCCACAGAGAAAATGCCAAAACAAAGTCCCACACTCTGATATTGCTAGTCCTGCTGCGTTCGCCTTGTCCATCAGTTTGTGCAAGAATTAGACTCTGTAAAAACTAACATTTTATCTAGATAAGTTTTTTGAGTATATTAATTGTCTATTTTCTTTTTATCTTTTAATACTGAGTAACATAATCAAAGAACAAACAAAAGGTATGTTCAGCTGATAACTATTCAGAGGTGAAGCTGGATCAGTGTTTAGTGTATCATTATATTTTTCAGGTTTTAAGATATTTTTATGCTTTACTTATACAAATTTAAAATTTAATTACAGCTGCAAGCAGCAATGGGCAGGACCTCACACTCTGGCCGGATCCACCTCCTGTTTATATGTATATATATTATATTAGATATATAATATATATATATTATATATATATTATATATATATAAACATACCACATACACACACTACATACATGCATATATATATATATATATATCTATATTATATATATATATATATTACCTCAGAATGACCATTACAATAAATGAAGAGTTGTACCGGCTCGGATGCTGCCCGGGACAACAAGGTCCATGTCAAGTGTTGGAGAACCAGGACATCCTGATGTCCACTTGCCTACTGGAACAACACACTCGTGGAGCAGGGCAGAGGACATGGTGTGGAAGTTTTATTATGGTAGCAATCCCAGTTAGAGAGGGTACATGCAAAGGATGTGGGTGAAATAGTTGCTTCAAACCCCACATCCTCACTGACTAAGAAACTCTTAGCTCAGTGTTTGAATATGCGCAATAAGAAGCTGCTATCACAGCTAGAGATTGACGAGGTGTAGCGTTGTATCTCATCCACGGTACAAAGATGCTACAGCAAGGGGGAGCCAGGACAACAGGTCAGCTTGGGGTGGTTTCACCATCACCCCCAAATATCAAGATAGGGTACCAAGCCCCAAAGACAGACACTGATCCAAGGGCAGCTGACCTGAGAGAGAGAATCATGAAGTCTGAGGGGAACTCAACTACCTAAACAACAAGTACCAGACCAGTCTCTACTGGAGGACTTGAACACCATATTGCTATACCCCGGCAAATGGCAATCATGAGGAGGCAGCTCAGAGGTCAGCCAGAGCCAATACCTACAGAGGGTAAGGCAGGTCCTGAAAAGGAGGCAAGAGCCTCCAAGGCAACAAAAGCCAAGTAAGGAGGAGCCCGATTTGCTATCATGGAAGGACAAGCCCCTCAGTTGCAGGTACCACCGGCAAATTGGGGAACTGGCTGATAAGAAACATACCAGTGGCTGGAAAAGGTTGGACTGAAAGGAGCACAGAGGCACTACTCACGGCTGCACAAAAACAGGCCCTGAACACCAGAGCAACAAAGGCTGGGGTCTACCACACCAGTCAAGACCCCAGGTGTAGGCTGTGTAGAGAAGCCTCTGAGACAGTCCAGCACATCACAGCAGGATGCAAGATGCTGTCAGGCAAGGCATACATAACGGCAAAACCAGGTAGCAGGCATAGTGGGGCAGTGACTAGTAGGGCAGTGACCCCCAAGCTGAGAGGATGGTTCCAGCAGATAACATTAACATGAGATCTCTATCCAAAAGAGCGCAGTCCAAGGAAGCTAAGATCCTATGCAGTACCCTCAGGCTCCCAGGCCTCTGGTAGAGGACCCGAGTCTGAAGAAGACATCGCCCAGGTGGGTGAGAAAAAGGTATATTTTTTGTTATTAATTCACATTATTTAGCATTTTTAAGCATTTAATCAGTTTTTTCTATCATGCAGGTTGGATCAGTAAAAATAGTCGTAGTAGTATAGTAGTAGTAGTATGTGTCAACTAATAGTGGTGCATGTACTTTGGTGTATCCTGGTGGTGATATGTGGTTATAGTACTTCCAAAAACTCACTTGGATACTGCGCCCCACCAAAAAATAATTTCACCAGCAGCCACTGGTGATAGTGTTTATTATATAGTTACATGGATGGCAGAGGTTTGTATTAATGGTATTAACCGCTGCAGTAGTAGTATATCAACTGTTTACTTGTATTTGGAGTAGTAGTGATAAAAGTTATGGGTATTTGTGCTAGTTATTCGTAGTTATACAACAGCAATTCTAGTTTTTAAGTTGTACTTCAGTTTACTGTGCATCCATGTGTCTCCCGTATTTCCTCCTCTCCCCCCCCCCCCCCTCCCCCAGTCTCTCTCTCTCTCTCTCTCTCTCTCTCTCTCACTCTCTCTCTCTCTCTCACTCTCTCTCTCTTCCTGTAATCCTCTGTGTTTAATCCCTTTAACTGGTCAAGGCAGATGACCATCCTTCAAGAGGTGTTGTCTGCTTGAAGTTTCTGCCTGATAAAGGAAGATTTTCCTCACCACTGCCACCAAGTGTTTGCTCCGGGAGGGTTCTGTTCTGTGTCTGTGAATTGGCTTAATAGTCTGGTCTCTAAATGTAAAGTGTCATGAGATAACTTTTGTTCTGATGTGGTACTATATAAATAAAATGTAATTAATTGATTGATTGATTGATTGATTGATTGATTGATTGATTGATTGTACAGAAGCCATCAACTTTCTGCAGAGTTAGCCAAAGACCCCCAACCTTCATGCGGTCATCAAATTAGCTCAAGGACAGTATGTACAGAGCTTCATGGAATGAAAACTGACAGACAGAGTGGCATAAAGCATGTTGCTATTGGACTCTATGGCAGTGTGCACTGTTCTCTGGAGTAATGAATCACGCCTCTTCGTCTGGCAAACTGACTGGCAAATCCGGATTTGGTTAACAACAGAACAGTACTTGTCTGACTGCATTGCACCAAGTGTAAAGTTTGGTAAATAAAAAAAAATATGTAAAATTTATTTGTATAGCTTTTATCACAAAGAAACCTCACAAAGTGCTTTACAGATTAAAAGGATAAAAGACACTTCAGCCTTTATCACGCTGAAACAGGGTCAGTCTGGACTCAGTAGTCATATTTATAAAAAAACTACACTACTATAAATTTTTTTGTACTTTTTTTTTCTCTTAATGTTTCATGTTTCACACTGTCTATTTTGGCCTGTCTTCCCTGCATTTTATTTTTACCTCCTATTGTGATCACTTTACTTTATGTGCGTGCATTTTTGTTTGTTTGTTTGTTTGTTTGTTTGTTTGTTTGTTAGCAAGATAACTCAAAAAGTTATGGACGGATTTTCAGGAAATTTTCAGGAAATGTTGATACTGGCACAAGGAAGAAATGGGGGGGGATCTGTCTTGGCGGAGGTCTGTGCTCTCTCTTTTATCTTATCTTCTTTATGTATCTTTATGTTTGTAAACAAACTGAGGATTTGTTAAAGCTGTGAACATGTGGGATATGCAGATACAGTTGAACCTTGCAGTATGAGTTTAATTTGTTCCATGACAGAGCTTATTTTATGATTTACTTGTTTTACAAATCAATTTTCCCTACTGCATAATAACTGAAATATAAGTAATCAGTTTAAGCCCCTAAAAACCACCCAAAAACACCCAAAAATACTACATATATATATACAACCTCCAAGCCCCACTTAGTGCCCTCAAAGCCCCTGCTCCTGTGGGGCTTGGAGGGCTCTAAACCGCAGTGAACCGGGAGACCAAGCCACACCTTCACAGACCTCAGATCTAGTTCCAAATAATGCTCTCCATCAGGTCCGAGCCATAAATTAATACACATTTGCACTCTTCTGCTGTTTATATTTTCTTTAATGCTGGCGAATGTGATTTTGTTTGACTTCATTAATGCCAACCCAGTCCGTATTATAGCGACTCGATCCAGTGCAGTGGCACACAGCAGTGTTCACTGGAGCCACCCACCGTTCTCTGGAACTTAGAAGTATCCCTCATATTAGATTGACCCCTTTTTCTGACAGTCAAACAGTTGAATTTTACTATCCATTCATTTCCCTGCTGTAGTGACTGGAGCAGGAAGTTAACCACTTGACTTGCTTTCACTGTGCTATGTGGAAACTGGAAATATCATGTATTTAATGTGTGGCTATTTATCTACATAATCTGGCATAATTTATTACTCTTATACCGCAAATGGTGCTCAGTACTGTCTAAAACAGCTTTTCAAATGTAAGTTTGTCACTGGCATGAGTTTTTCACTATCAGTGACGTAAATATAGTGTATATTATATATATAGTGCGAATGAATAATGGGTCAATAATGTAAGCGCTTTGGGTGTCTAGAAAGGCGCTATATAAATCCAATCCATTATTATTATTATTATATAAAGTGTTGAGTCTGAATTGTTTTAGTCCCCATGTTCCCTGAAGGCAACATGAGCGGGGAAGGTCCCTAAGTTTTTTGTTATGCTGTTACTCATGATTCCATGCCCCTCTCACTTGAGGCCACGCCCTCTACGCCCCATTAGGGCCAAAAGTTGATCAAGCGAAAAAAAGAGATCTGAAACTGAAAAAAGATTTGAAAGCGAAAAAAATCTGAAAGTGGAAAAAGTAAGATTTGAAACTGTAAAAAGTAAGATCTGAATCTGAAAAGATAAATCATGCAACTAAAAAAAAATAAAACCTCAAAATTAAAATATATGAAAGTGAAAAATGAAAATAAATAATTTATTCAAAAGAATTACCAAAGTGTATCAATATTATATTTAACCTGAAAAACTTTTCATACACTTATTTTTAATTTGAATACATTGTTGTATTTTTCGAAGTTCAAGATCAAAACCTAAATTTTCAGTTTCAAATAAAATTTTTCATATACAAAACTTGTGGCCCTAAATTGGCTCCATATTTTACTCCTCTGTTTCCCTCCCTAAACATAAGCCCTGTATGGTCCACCATGCTTGGTGGATGCATGGTTTGCTTACATCTAGCTACTACAATTCCTTGCCCTCAGGCAGTTTGGCATGACTTGCCTGGAATGTTACAAAGTCATGAGTCGTGGTTTGAAGTTGTGACTTACGTGCTCAAAAACCTGCCTGGGACGCAGCATAAGTTTGAACCTTTTTTTTTTTTTTTTTTTCAGAACGCTTTGATCCTGTTGGACGCTGAGTCCACCTTAGGTATGCTGTGTCTCAGTCTGAAAGGGCAATGAGTATACATGCATTTATTACACATCTTGATTACAAAGCCAGGGAATTAATTTCCCATCACACCCCTGTGGCTTGTGATGCAGGTATGTGGAACAGTTGACTTATCACTGCCACTGATATTTGACCCATGGAGCTACTTTGCATTTTACACATCATTTCACCTCAAAAGTTGCTCCTTAGATCCTACACAATTAAAATGTGAATACTCTGAATGCCTGAAAATATTCCAGTCCCTGCTTCAGTGATGTTTACGTATGCTCCAAAATACTAATGTTTCTAGTGCAACATTGCCTGTTCAGATTTTCTGCATTTCAGTAACTGTGTAGCTGTTTGTGTGTGCACGTCTCCAATCCTGCAGCACTGAACCACCACAGGCCCTTGCCCTTTTGTTGGAAGAGCCTGTTGCTATAGTAATGGCTTTGTAGTCACTGTTACTGAATGTGTGGCACCCAGCCTTCTCTCTGGCAGGGCGGTGTGTGAGGCCACTGGCTCACTGTTCACTAAAGATTCTTTAATCGGAATTGTGTTTGCAGGGAAACAACTCAGACAAGTGTCCTTGTTTAAGTCCTATTTACGTTGACTGTGTGGACAGTCACTGAAAGGCAAAAACAAATTCATCACAGGAATGTCCATCCATCCATCCATCCATTTTCTGAAAGGCTTCTTGAGGGTCACAGGGATGCTAGAGCCTACCCTAGCCATCACAGGAATGTGTGCAAATCAAAACATCTCCAACTGGCTCATGTTGTCCAGATCTCAAATCCTATGGCTTTAAATGAAATGCCATTGTGTGTTGGACCTGTACACAGACCTGAGACCTGTGGCAACTGATCAGAAGCTGTTTCAAAGCATAGAGTGCATAGAAGAGGTGGGTGGAGCCACCATGATGTCCACCATTAGTGTGTGAGCTGCCATTTCAACAGGAGTTTGTTTTTTGGCTGGCATCCTCTTGACTCTTTGTATTTGAAGCCAGGAGGTAAAAAAATAAATAAAAATAAAAATCCACAACTGACAAATACAGACCTTTCTTCTACAGGTGTTTCCTTACTTCTTTGAGGGACAAAAATGACATAATTGGAAATAAATAAATGCAGAAATAAATGTATAAAAAACTAAATACTTGAATAAACAAATAAATGCACAAATAAATATATAAATGAATAAATACATAATTAAATGCTTATGTTTTATGTTTCTATTACCATATTTTAATATTTATTTATTAATTTATTTCCTCAATTATACATGCCTTTTTAAATGTGTATATTTACTTATTTATATATTTAGGATTTTCTATACTTACTTATATATTATTGCATTTCCTGACTGATTGACTGATTATTGATTGATTGATTGATTGATTGATTGATTGATTGATTGATTGATTGATTGATTGATTTCTGTATTTCCACATTTATTTATTTACGTATTTCTGTGTCCATTTTGTCAGTGGAAAAGTATGTATGTAAATTAAGTGGGCAGTAATTACTCCAGTCTGAAGCAGGTTTGGTTACATCGATGTGATCTGATCTACTACTGCTGCCTTGACTTGCCCATTACTGTCCGTACCATTACCCCCCTGCCCCCCCTGCCCTGTTGAGAACCACTGGTGCACGCCAGAGTTTTTGCACAGACAGACAAAGACTGATGACAATACCCTGCAGTGTGGGCTGAGGGCAAAAACCACAAGCGGAGTAGAGTTCTCGATTACTTCTGTCTGGTTAGCCCAGTAAACCAGTCCTACTTCAGAGTGGAGTTAGGACCGCCTACTTACTTTACATACATGTATATACATGTATATCCACTAACAAAATGGACGCAGAAATATGTAAATAAATGAATAAATGTTGAAACGTAATAATACAAAAATAAATTCAACATATCAATTCACAAATATATAAACAAATACATATATAAATTTTAAAAAGCATGCATAATTGAGGAAATAGATAAATTAATATAAAAAAATACTGTAATAAAAACATAAATTTATTTATTTATTCATTCATTCATTTATCTATTTGTGTGCATTTATTTACTTATCTTTTTATTTATTTCTAATTATGTAATTTTTTTGTCCCTCATACATTTCAGGTAGTTACAGAAAAGGAAAAACACTTTTTCAAGCTTCTATGTTGAAATACAGAGTCAAGACGTAGAATCAAGACCAGGTACCACCTGATGGATTCTGATTGGTGACTGGTAATTAAGTATGTCATAGGTAATTGTGGAATTTTTAACTAATGATCCAAAAAAAAAATGCCAAGCATTAACTGCCAGCTTTTACCACAACTTCAGCAGAGGTACCTGTTGTTAGTTAGAAATCTTCTTGTGATCAGACAAATAGAAATGAGGGAAGATGTTTTTTTTTTATCTGCTTTTACCTGGTTTTGGCTGTAGCTTCAGCCTTCATCAGAGCTGTCAAACACTTCCTGGTGTGACATGTCTAAAAACAGCTGATTGGACCAGGAACCTTTTCCAGACCCAACCTTGTCTCTAACTAACATTTGGAATGGAAGGCATGACGAACATATCCATACAGTGTTTCGATATTTTTGATTTGGACCTCTCTGTTTTCCAGGTCATGCATGTTTTGATGTTGACATTTTGATATCCCATCTGTGCGCATATGTGCCCAGAAGTCAGTGCTGCCATGTGCACATTAAAGTATTGCTGCTCTCCACACCACACTGGGATTTGCTGCTCATGTGACACATGCATGAATATTTGAAGTGTAGTTTAGTGTGTGTTGCTCTGTGTGATTGTGTGTCATGAAAATTGCAGACAGCTAAAGTAGCCACACAGTTTGCAGCACCACAGGGTGTGTGGGGTAAGAAGGCACAAAGAGACACCTCCATCCCTCCAACTCCATCTGGTCTCTGTCCTCCTGCTCTTCCTCTGTTCTCTCTCTCCTTTGTCCTTTGTCTGACTCCTCAGACAGTGAGCCATGACAACGAAAGCCATTTTTCATCATTTGGTTTGTCAAATCATGTATAAATCACTGCCACCATCAGAATGAAGTTGAAAATGATCTCTCTGGAACCAAAATATATTTTATGAGCTTTGTAAATGAAGACAATAATAGTAACAGAAATTGTGTTGATTTATCATTATAGAGAAATGATAAGCACACAGGTCACAGCAGGAATTCACTACATACACTTCATGGACACAATCACCACATTGAACACAATGCACTCACAGTAAGTTCAACAGTTTAACAGAGTGCAGTGAATGGTGATTTGGTTGTATGTGTTCAAAGTATACAAATCCACAAATTCAGTCATCTGTCTCTATACAGCAAAATAGAGCCAGTGGAACCAGCAGCTTAAAAGAACATGGTTAGAAAGTAAACTAGGTACTGTATGTCTCAGAGGTAAATGCACTTTCTATTCTATTATGTTTATTTGACAGCTTGAGTCATTTCACAATGAATAATGCAATATTGCAGTGAAAAAAGCATCCGGGGGGTGTTACAAATCTTGCATTCCAGTGGAGAAGTATTTCTTATGGTTGAAACTGGTAGCAGGTTTTAACAAGGGGCAAGGCCTGCTTGGAGGCCTTCAGAATCAAAGGTACAACTGCGGTGCAACTTTGTAGCTTCAAATAAATGCCCATGAACCTGCTGGTTTAACCTGTCAGATTTCATGTTAGTAACACAAGGGCAATCTAGCAGGTGTATCATCATTTTCATGTCATTTGATTGGATGGCCAAACAGCATATGAGTCAGTCAGCTCACCCAAACCATATCTGTGGCAAATTGTGTAAGCTAAAACATATTGGTTCAGATGTGATAGCTGTTTTCTCAATCCGCAATGGTTTTTATCAACCAAACAAATTGATTTGGTGGCAGACAAACAAAAAATGAGCAGAAGGTTTGGTGAGTAATATTTGAATATTTTTGTCATTTTATTCAGTAAATTTTGATGATTCGGTTGATGTGATGTGTCAACTGTGATTCTGTTGTATTTTTGTAGTTTTTCTTTTCTGCATATGGTTGTGTGTTCTCTGTCTCTCTCTCCTTACAGATAGTGGTTGAGTGAGGATGAGTTGCGAGTGTGGTGCTGGAGCGCTGTGCTGATTGGTTCCTCAGCGATGAGCAGTAAAATATAAAGCAGAATCACCCTACTTCCTGTGGACTCCTCTCTTCCCATGCCCCTCATTTGACCAGCAACTTGTCATTTTGTTTGGAGAGCTTTGTATGATCAGACCCAAAAGGTGGGAATCTTTTCTTTTAAGTTTTCTCCTGTTTTTTGTTAGGAGAGTAGGTTTAATGTAATTTGGTTTTCTTGGATATGTTTGTAGGTAAGAATAGTGAGCTTAAAGTATGAATAAAAGTAAAGTTTGTTATTTTTGTTACTTTGATTCCCTTCCTGATTTCATTTTTTTAATGTAAAGAAATCTCTCAAATTGTAGTTTTGTTGACTGCTGGTCATTTATTTGTAGCTTGCTCCTGTTTTTTACGGGACATGGAGGGAGGGGAGTCTCATACCGTGTTTGCGTCTCAGTAACCCCTAGACCAAGCGTAACAATTGTATTTGAGATGATGTATGAGGTCCAGCTGGTGCTATAGTGAAATGGGACCTGCTGAATTGTTTTCATTGGGATTCTTGCTTCATTAATGGCATTCATTCTTGCTACATGAGATGCCTGTTTGTGATGCAACACCCTGTTTTATTGCAGTTATTATTATTATTTTTAGATCACAGGCCTACAGGCCATGAACTATTGCAAAAGCACTGTGGCCTGAATCATCTTTGTTGTTGTCTTTGTCATCGTCATCTTTGTAATCATCATGGTCGTTCTCTTCATTAGAAATTTCTTCAAAGATCTTCTGAGACAAAACTACTGGTCAGATTCATTTCAGATTTTATATTAGCTTCCTTGGGACAATGTCTACAAGTGTTTTTCATCGTTTTGAGGAATTTGGATTTTTGAACTTTTAACAAATTTCTGAATCTTAAAAATTTGCCTTCACTTATAATGGGCCATAATTTGATTGCTTACAACGTGGAAATGGTGGGAGCTATCAATGTAGTTACTACTGAGCACTGATAGGAAGTCATATATGGACTTTCATTTAATTTGTTGAGTTATCCTCAAGTGAAGTACCACCCACTTCTACTGAGAGACTGAACTGCATCAAGACCACAGGGCTCTAACACAGCAATAGAACCTGACAACCTTGCAAATTCAACTTGGTATTGATTCTTGATAGAACATGCTGCTGAGCTACAGGGCCATTGGTTCTTTTTTTGTATGGTACTGATAGTATAGTATTGAAATAAAATGTGCATTAAGTCACATATAGCACCACTGAAGGCCTAGGAGTAAAGTACACAGCCTGCCACTGGCATTTTTCCACCATTAGTATTTAAAAAGATAATCTGTAGATGACTCAAGTCACTTA
Source organism: Sphaeramia orbicularis (assembly GCF_902148855.1). Lineage (NCBI taxonomy): Eukaryota > Metazoa > Chordata > Actinopteri > Kurtiformes > Apogonidae > Sphaeramia > Sphaeramia orbicularis. Next base: position 53,052,406 of record NC_043972.1, read on the forward strand.
TTAAGGCTGGTTCATACTATTTTAGTTGATCTGATAACTTATATAAGCCAGGGTTTGAATGTCTTTTTCACTCTGTCTTTAAACATTTGAACACAAATATTCCCTTATAAAACAAAAAACAAATCCAAGGCCATCCAGAACAACTATACAACTCACACATGAAACCATTAGTTTAAAGTTAATTTACTAGATTCCTGGATAATATCATCAGGTTTGTTATGTATCGAAGCAGTGGAAATTTTATGTACCTGATAACTTTAATATGATGTGTGTTTGTGTTGTTCATTCTTTTCAGATTTACTTCATACCGCCACAGAAGCTCATCTAGTAAAAATGCCCCTGGGGGAAAGAGCTTTTATAGCTTCGTAGAGTGGAAACAGATTGGTTGTTTTACTGTAATAAACAGAAGAAGCAGCTTTAAGAACAAATTTGTAAATGTATTTGAGGGCAAATATTAACATGTGCAATGTTTGTGTAGATTTGGGCATATTCAGAGCTGTGGTGTAACACAAGGGAAAGAGTGGTATTCATTGATGTCAGCATGACAGAACTCCTCACACAGTCTGCTCTTGATTGAAGATGAATGTTTTTGACAATAACAAATATTAACATGCTCAGTTTTGGCGTGTATTTCCAACTGTAAATATGAGGAGAGGCCAAGTCAAAAATAAGTCACATAGACAAGAAGGAGTTTACTTTGGTGAAACTTGAATAAAAGGATGTATTTTTTAAGAGGAATACAGTTCCAGTATTCTCTTTTAGATACAGGTCAATATTAGTGGGGGTTACTTGTGAATTGGAGGGACAAACAGTTTATTTCTGCTCTGTTTAGCAAACACAGAAGGATGCACCTTCTGAGCCCGAGAATACAAATTCAGAAAAGTGGGGGGGGTACATGGACACGTAAAGGAGAATTAATGTATATGTACCTGTTTTTTTAATAGTGGGGTAAACCATATAACCTGGGGGAATCCTGATCAGCAAGGAGAGAACAGGTAAACTCAATGCAGAAAGGCTCTGACTGAGAATAGAACCCAGAACCTTCTTGCTGTGAGGTGGAAGACACCCTAGCATGCTAACAAATCTTACCACCTGCCTCTCTGAATCTCCCAAAACTTTCTTAAATTTTATGTTGACACACCTGATTCTATATCGTCCACCAAAGTCCAACTCCTCTTTTGACATTAAACTTTTCAAAAATTTACAAGGAATGCATTTTCTACTGTACAAAAACTGGAAAGTCACATTTTTACAAGTCTTTGTCATAGCTGTGGCAAAATGACTCAATAGTGCTCCTTCGACCAAAAATTTAAATTAACCCTTCAAGTGTGGTTTCACACAGCAAATTTCGTAGAAATATGTATCAGATCCAGAAGCAAAAGAAAAAACTCTTTTTGCCCTTTTCTAAAGACATTTATGATGATGAAACCTTATCAAAATGGAACAGTTTCAGTGAACTGTGTTGCTGTCGCAACACATCAGAAAATGTCAGAAAATTGCTCAATAGTGCCCCAGTATAAAACTAAAAATCAAGTCCCCATATGAGGTTTCACCAGGATGTACAAAATTTGTCAGGTCTATGTGTAGTATCATGTCCAGATGCAGAAAAAAAAAGCACAAAGCCAAATTGAAATCCCCCATTTTGATTTTTAATCCACATGTTTTGTTTTTGTGAAAAATTTTAGTAACATTTGATATGTATTTATTGATATTTTAATCCTCTATTTAAACATATGCATTGCTTTGTTTTTACTTTGCCACTTTATCTACTTTTTGTATTTTGTTTACTTTTTCTAAGGCCTTTGTAACATTGTTAAGAAATGTGTAAAAATGCATTATTATTATTATTATTATTATTATTATTATTATTATTATTATTATTATTATTATCACTATTATTAGATCATATCTTACAGTGTGGTTGCGGGACAAATACATAGAAACATGAACAATGGAAAGGAACAAGGCCATTATACCCAGTGGAAGGTCTCAGGAGATACAGAATTGCCATTACTTTCCTGTTCTCACCTTATTCCTGTAATTATTCCAAGAAATCACAACTCATTTATAACATGTCAACCCTTCCCTCAAAGGCCTATAGGACTCATTAATGATAAAGCAGAGCACATCATCTCAGTGCCAGATGCACAGCCCACAGAATGCTTCTGAAACAGCTCCAAGGCCAGAGTCAGCACTCATTACCACAGCACTGTAACACAGTGTAATTAGCTGGATACAATTTATTGTTCATGTATAGAGATGTAGGTCACAAATGACTCCAGGATCAGTACTAAACAGTCTGTGTTATATTTATTTCAGGGAGCAGAAAAGTATACTTTAGTTTGAGCATGAGTGAAGACAGATCTCTTCTGCCTTACTGAATGTACTGAACAAACGTATTTGTGATTGAAACCAATCTTAGAGAACAGCTATATCTCTAAAAAAAATTCACCTCACTCCCGAATAATATTAATATTATTTAAAATTATCTTTACAGTGAGTCAAAACAATGATTAACACAACACAGATATGATCGGGATGATGGACTGTAAACTGACCAATGTGGTGCCATGTCTTCTACTATGTAAAAACAAAGAAAACTCCACTCATTACCATGCTGACTCTATGACACAATTCGGAGCCAGAGAGTAAAGTACTAGAACCATGGGGGTACTATGTCTGCCCACTGGCCCTGCCACCTGATTGGGTCCTGCTTGCAAAATTTCCTGCAGAAATGATGACCTATTCTGCAACCACCACCAGAGGTAATGACTTAAAATTTCAAATTTCTCACAATGTCTTACTTGGAAATTAGGTCAGAAGCTAGTACATGTGCCAACCAAATTTTGTATGTCTTGATGAAACCTCATATGTAGAGCTGCAGCTATTGATTATTTTTGTAATCGTTTAATCTGTTAATTATTTTCCTATGTATTCTTTTTTTTTTAAATTAATTTATTAATTTAATTATTTAACAAGGCAACAAAAATACCAAAAATGTGGAATAGACATGTCTGAAAATGACAACAACTTGTCCTTTACTCCAGAACCAGCTGAAACAACAATCACAAAAAGTATAAAAGTCAAATGACATCTACAAACACGTGCACTTACAGTCTTAACACATTTGTACCCAACTTACTAACTTACTAACAACTTAAGATGGAACTAACATACAACTGAAAAAATAAAGACAAATATTTTGAATGTTTTTTGAAAGCTTAAAAGCTTAAAGGTGCAGTATGTAGGAATTATGTTCGAAGTAATTGTAAAATGGCCTTGACTGTCACCAGACATTAAGGAATCATGTTCATTTCAAATACTGATATCACTGACAGTGGTAGTCCCCAGAACATTTGCATTTGAAAAGCTCAGTGTCATCCCTTAAATGATGTTTATGTTGACATTGTGTGTTTTGGGCTGAGGCTCCACCCATCACCTGTCGTCCAATCACAGAGTCAGAAGCCCTTCCGCATCCAGTTGCCAATTCCACTGAGCTGCAGCTGGAACATTTCTGATCATAAATGTCTGACGTTAATAAACCTAAAAGGACTCTTATTATTCCAAATACGTTGTGACAAAGTGAGAAACAAAACAAGGAGATGTATAGGAGATGGACTTTGAAACATGGAGACGGATGAAGCAGAGAAGGATTTAAAAGACTGACGCCGGCTCTGCCTTAGTTTGACCAACGGTAAGAGCCACTGAGAGCCAGGGTCGCGACCTCTTCACCCGGTCCCTTCTGGGGCCGGGCAGCACTCTCTTCTTCTCCTGGCCCTGGTGAAGAGACTGCCAGTCCGGGACTGGTGAACAGACAGTCTCTTACCATGGTGGCTCCTTGTAGTTCTGTGTTTTCTGTGGAAGTGACCTGTTCATTTAGTGGTGTGTAATCCAAAAAGAGGGGGGGGTGGTAATTTGATGTCCGTGGTTCGGTCGGGGGGGAGTCGGTGGTTCAGCGTCCGTGGTTCGGTCGGGGGTGGTCTGGGGGGCTTATTGTATATTATACTTATGTAGAATAATTCTGGTGATGAGTAAAAGTAGTAAAAGTGAAACCTAATGCTCATTTCCCTTTTCCCTATCTCCTGAATCTTCGCAAACTTTATTTGAGTGTGCAGGACGTTTGTCCTGGCTTATTATATATTATACTTATGTAGATAAGTCTGTGATGAGTTTTTGTATGAAATTTATGGGTGGTGGCAAGGATTAGTGAAAACACTAGTAGTAGACGCTCATGCGGGATCTGGCAACCCCTAGCCCAGGGGGAGGAGGGGGATACCACGCTCTCCAGTAATTTGAATGTGATTGCAGTACCAGTTTTGGCCACAATCCTACATATGGCAGCTTTAAATGAGTAAGTGATGGTTCCAATGTAGAAAACGGAGCATATAGCCATTTTCTGCTTTTTGTCCTCATCTCTTCTGAGCCTTGCTCCATGTTGTTTGTGTTTTCCTGGCGTCATGTGTATCAAAATTAGCATCTGTGTGAAAACCAAACAGTGGAACCAATGTTTAGCTTCAGCTAAAATAACGACACTTCGATTCAGGGAAATTGTAATTGAAAAATTTTGTAAGTTTTTTAAGTTAACTTGAGTTGATTAATCGTTTAGCTGATTAACAGGGGATCTTTTACAAGAACAATGTTCATAGTTTCACTAGGGCTGTTGCACTGGGTCCAAAATATATAAGTATATACAGGGTGGGGAAGCAAAATTTACAATATTTTGAGGCAGGGATTGAAAGACAGTGTATGACCAATTAGTTATATTGAAAGTCATGAGAATTTATTTGCCACAAGAAAACTGACTTAATAGAAAATGTTTTTATTCTATGTGTCCTCCTTCTTTCTCAATAACTGCCTTCACACGCTTCCTGAAACTTGCGCAAGTGTTCCTCAAATATTTGGGTGACAATTTCTCCCATTCTTCTTTAATAGTATCTTCCAGACTTTCTCGTAATAGTTTTGCTCATAGTCATTCTCTTCTTTACATTATAAACAGTCTTTATGGACACTCCAACTATTTTGAAATCTCCTTTGGTGTGACGAGTGCAGTCAGCAAATCACACACTCTTTGTTGTTTGCTTTCCTGATTACTCATATGGGCAAAAAGTTTCTGAAAAGGTATGGATAATAGTGTTAGGTATGATTATGACATAATATATGATTGGTTTCAAACAATTCACGTAGTGCCTGCTGAGAAAAAACAACTAAATGTTCATTGTAAATTTTGCTTCCCCACCCTGTATATGTATAAGTACTTTCAGAATTTCTCATAAATAAAGTATAACTGCTGTTCCTCGTTTCCACACTAAACTAGGATGGAATTTCCAAAATTTGGCTGTTTTGTCACCCCTATTCAAATCCCTGGTTACCCTTCTTTACAGAAATAGATCAAACTAAGACTATAGGTCATTCTCCTCAGCTTGCAGAGTGGAAATGTGTTTTTACAGAGAGAACAAGTCAGCAAGAGAGAAGATATGAGAGGAGACATTATTAAGTGTTTGTTCTGCTTGGAATGGCATGTCATATTATAGTTGTTCAGTTAGTTCAGGGATGCAGAGCTGGGGAGGAGGGGGCGTATTTCGGATGTGAAGGAAAGGGATTAAATGGCCTTAATCCATGTGTTGATGAGCACTGTCCCTTATTGATGTCACAACACAGTTGGTCTGGACTGTCACAACAGCAACAGTGACACGTGACCTTTGTAGCAGACATGATAGTTGTAAGAGCCATTAACCTCAAAATACTGGAGAACACCAGACAGAGTGTGTGAAATTATAAGAAACATGATGGTTATCCAGTTTACAGAAAGTATCAATTCCTGTTTCCTGAAAGCAGCTATGGAACCATTCTTCTGAAGACCCAAACAGACACTGGCAACCAAAACCATCTACTGTTATAAAATGTTTAATACCTGTTGATCCACTAATCCTATCAATATATGTAAATAGTTGGTGTAAAATGCAGATATGACCCATTTGGACAGTCCACAGGCTCCATAGTAAACATGGAAACACCGTCATCTTCTACAATATAGATTCACCAGTAAAATCCATGGAGTTTGATAAATGACAGTGGATGGACACACTTGTTTTATGTTCACTTACTGATATCTTTGTTGAAAAGTCACTTTTTCTTCAGTTTTCTCTGTTTCTGATACAATAACCCTCAACCTTAATCTGAGCTGAACATCTACATGATCAGTACATTAATATAGGGAATACATAATTTTCACTGAAAAAATGCAAAATAAGAGAATAATATTACAATAAATGGTGATCAATCACTTTAGAAATATTAAATCTAGAGAAAAAAAAATCACTGGAAACTGCCTGAAAAGTAGCACAGGGGTTAACAGGGGGGTTCAGCACAGGGGTCTCTATGGGTTAACAATAATTCTGAAAAACATTTAGAAGTTAATATATTTGTTATTGCTGTTCAGAATCAGGGACTCTGAAGACACTGCAGAGAGAGACAGTTATGAGGCCATCACTTCCTTGCCTGAACTCTTTAATTCTCTTTATTGAGTGGTGAAGTCTTGCACTGGTTGTGAGACAAGTTTTGAAAATATTGTATAGTGTCCAACTAATAATAAGAGACAGATAATTTTTTGATCCTGTCTCAGTCATGCAGTCATTTACAGATATGTTTGTCAATGTAATGATAGTAAATAGTAAAGTCAGGAAAGTGGCAGTTTGTTGTAAAACTGCTGAAGTAGCAGACAACAAAAATGAAATGAAGAGATGAAGAATGATGGAATGAAAATACATAAATAGAAAGACTATATACCCAAAAGTGACGTCATTGTAACTGTCTCTGTCGATGATTTGTTCAGAGTTGCTGATGATATCTCTGCAGCTCCAAAATGACCAGACTGTTGTGATTTTCAACTCTTTATTATTTTCTTTCGCCTTACTCTTGAAGAACACAGTGAAATGTGCCATGTACCATGTGAGACAAAAGACACAGTCCACTGAGCCATTTCACACTAGATGTTATTTTTTTTACTATTTTTTTCTCAAACTGAGACTTGTCCACTGTTCAAAATTTTTTTCAATGTTAGGTCCCCGACTAAAGGCCCATTTATGCTCTACATTAAAGCCACATATGGACAGAGTCTTCTGTCCGTCCTCTACTTTCATTATGTGCGTAATTCTGCCCTAATTGGAGTTTGTGGGTGCGAACTCCAACAGAGAATACGGAGCAGTACCATTGGGAACTGTGGGGGCAGTGTTAAAGATTTGAAGAGAAGAATTTCCAGAAATGGTGTAACTTTTCAAACAGCAACTGTGTGAGTTGGTGAAAAAACTACCAACATATTATGACAACTGCTCCTCTCAATATTAGCATTAGAAATACTTTCTCTGTCATTCCCATGTGTGGAGGAAAAATAATTTTTTTGCTGATTCATTCTGTCTAAGCAGTTTGTCTAAACTTTGTACTTGTCATTCTGACGATGTTAGACTTTGTACTTGCTATACTGAGCAAATCAATAGAATCTAATCAAAACCAGACACTGTAGGGACATGTGATGGAACTTAGGTAAACATGTTTACATGACCAGCACAGTATAAAGGCTGTCTGAATCTGTGTGCCTGTGTTCAGTCTTAGCAAACTGGACCCTGTTTGCAAACAGCGAGACTTTATCTCTGAATCTTTGTGTGATCATTGCTGATTACTGTTGGTTGTTCATTTCAATTTGAAACATAATTTTGTAATAAAATTTTAAACTCTACAAGCTCATTGTGCTTTTTTCTCACCATGAGGTTTAGGCCCTGACACCATGTTTGTTATAATTTACTTTCTTCTTCTTCTCAAAAAATGTTCCTCTTCTTCGTGGCACTTGACCAGTATGTTAATGAAGAGTAGCGTCCTCTGGTGGATTGATTGACAAATGCTCATTACAACGCAATGGATGCATCTGAGTATGAAGGCAAGGACGTTTCACATCGTTTGAAATGCACATACATATTTACGTACGTAAAGTGAGCATGAATGGGTTGCTGCCGTAGCCCATTTTACCATTATCTTCAAGAGTGAAGCCAAAAAGTTTTAAAAGAGGTGAAAATCCCTATAGTGTGATACTTGAACAGTTTTACAACAAACTGCAGCTTCCTTGATGATGAATTCATTTTAGATAAATTCTGCTACCGAGAGTTTGAATTTTACACCATTCTACTACAGAGGGTTTGTCTTAGCCTGGCCAGCCATTCGGTTTCTCAGTGTACTCAGTATTGAGAAAACAGTCTGGAATTGGGCCAGTCGCTGTGAAATATGCATGATCTATTCTATACCAATCCAATCACAAGTCTGGGGGCGGGTGTTTCGCAATGCATCATACGCACCACAACTTCTTTTTGACGTGAGTCTAAGTCAGTTCCAAGTCCACAATCTCTTTAAAACTGTTTTTGGTTGTTTACTTGATCAAAAAATAAGGACTGAATTACAGATTACACCCTGTATTCTCTAGATTCTCTGACAAAAGCATCACGGTGCCTGTAAGTCCCGCCTTCATATTTGGATTCAAGCCCCACGATTCCAGATTCCAAATTCCAAATTCTCATTGAGAAAGATGGATAGCTGGCCAGGCTAGATTTGTCTGATATCTCTTCCAAAAAGAAACACCATCTTCAACAAATTTAACATTAGACATAATGAAGTTATTTGACACTTGGACATTTGAGATCAAATCATAGTAATGAGGCCAACAAATAAATCAGGAAATGCAGAGAGGTCATTGATATCCCAGCAGTTATGGTCTCATTTCTCAGAGAAGCCTCAAACCTTTGAACAGTGGTCTTGAGACTCATTTCTAGACCAAGACTGATCTCCAGCACAATGCTGGCAAATGCTAATATCACAGATTTAATGTAATGAGCCATCCAGTAAACTTGAGTGTAAGCACAAATGAAAAGATCTGCAGAGGGAATGCAGTTTAATAGTTGCCCTAATGACTGAATGGGCCAGTAAAGACAAAACCAGTGAGCTCATTTCACCATATATGTTGTTTCATTACACCAATAACATGCCTCTAACAGAAAAGCAGTGTATTTTTACATCATTCAGACAGCAGACACCAAAATGTCCTCTTGACCTACTTTTCACAATTCAGTGAACACATTTTCTATTCCGCTACATTTTTTTTTTTTAAATGTATACTCCTGCATGGCCACTGCTTCTCAAATACACAAATATATAAACCACTGAATGTTAACTGGCTCACTTACACACCAACACACACACAAACACAAGATATCTCCTGTTGCCCAGCCCCTTTGTTGTAGTTTATGCTTTGTGTGTGTGTGTGTGTGTGTGTGTGTGTCTATCTGTGTGTGTGTGTGTGCATGCGTGCGTGCGTGCGTGTGTGTGTGTGTAAGAATGCCCACAGCCCCCTCCACCATCATTACCCCTGGGGCCCTAGGGTATTCATCATCGTGTACCCCCACACACACATTTATACCCCCCTCAGTTCACCCAGACACCCCCATGCACACCACCCTTCCTCCCCCTCATTGTTTGCTTCTCTGTGCCTCTTATCACATCATTAAGCAAAGCTGGTTGTTTTGACGGCATCAAACAGCAGACTTAGGTTTGTTTTTTTTGTTTTTTTTACATGATCTCAAATGGCTTCATTGTCTGTACACACAAATTCAAATGTACGTACAGAGATAAAGAGAAAATAAGCACCTTCAAAATCAAGCCATGAGAAAAAAAAAAACAAAAACACGCACATGCTCCTGTTGAGATCCAACACCCTAGGCTGAATGGGAAATAACGGAAAGCTTTTAAGAAAGAGAGGGAGAAGGGAGAAGGGAGAAGAGGAAAGTTGGGATAAAAGTATCTGGAAGAGAAGGAGAGATGTCTGAGGGAGGAGGATGAGGAAGTGAGGGAAGGATGTTTTGGGATGCAGCCATATAAGATGAGGAGGAGGAAGAGGAAACAGTTCAATAAGACATGAAAGAATGGTAGCAAAGAAGTAGGGATTTCTTTTGTTTCAAGAGAAAAAAGGGAAAGGCAAAATTGCAGACGTGGGAAATAACTAAGTACAAATAACTTCATTACTGTACTTAAGTTTTCAGATATCTGCACTTTATTTGAGCATTTATTTTTCTGACAAAATTTTCTTTTTAATCTCTAAGAAAACAGGCTATTAATTCATTTAACTGATTTGAACCTAAATTGATGAAACGACACACAAAAAAGAACATAAATAACTAAAACTAAAAACACATAAGATGTTAAAAAAAAAAAAAAAAAAACAAAAAACAACTCTATGAGAAAAAATTAATGCTAAAGATGGAAAAAGATGGAAATGATGCAGCAAAAAACAAAAACAAACAAACAAAAAAACCCAACAGAGTATGGAAAACATGTAACAAGGTGTAAAAAAAAACAAAAAAACAAAAACAAAGTAACATGATGAAAAAGTAAAACATGCAACAAGATGATAATCTAAAAAAAACAAAACAAGAAAGACACAAAATGGAAGTGTTGAACCTGAGATGTATAATAAGTATATTATTATTATTATTATTATTATTATTATTATTATTATCTTGGAATTATGCCCTTTTCTCATAAAAGGTGTATAATACATATTTGTAACATGGCTACTTTTATTCCTCTAAATATTTTGACCTTCACCCTTTCCCACTTTATTAGTCTTTACTTTTACCACAGAGTGAAGTGGACGGAGGACAAAACCTGTAAGTCCCTGAGTATAAAAAAGTGAGGAAAAACATTCTCAGAAGGAGGAAGAGGAAAGAGAGGAGGGAAACATCTTGAAAAGACAATAAAGGAGGGGGGAGAGGGAAAACAGTTTTACAAGAAGTGAATGATTGGTAACAAAGGTGGGGAATTTCATGGATTTATGAGGAACACTGGAAAAGGGAAAGAAAGGAGGAGTGGGGTGTTATGGAGTGGAGAGGTTAAAAAGAGGGGAAGAGAATATGCTGAGTTAAAAGAGCAAGAAATAAGTTTGTTTCTTGTTAAACGTTTGGAAGAGGACAGGAGGAGGGAAAGTCTGAAAGAAAGTGGATAAGGAAGTGAGGGAAGAGTCTTGGAAAGAAGAGGAAAGGAGGGAGAAGAAGAAAGGGGGGAGGAGGAAGAAGAAGAGACTACAGCTCTGCAAGACATAAAAGAATTGGATCGAAGAGAAGGGGATTCTATGAATTCAAGAAAAAATTAGTAAAAGGGAAACAAGGGGAAAAAAGGAGGAGGAAGAGAGTCAGGAGGAAAGGAACGGGAAGAGAGTGTGTCTGGAACAGTGGGATGAGGCCAAAAGGGAGGGAGGAGGGGGAGGGGGCATCAACAGCTCTTTTTTTCCTTTCCCAGATGATGAGAAGGCTGCCGAGCGCGTTGTACTCCAACGTGCGTTTGTTCTTCCCCGTCTGCACCACAAAGTGCCCAAAGCACCGATCAGATCCGATCCGAGTCACGCCAAACTGAGCCCAGCCGTGCGTCTGCTGCCGCCCCCCCACGCCATCTCCGACCACCACCACAACCACCTACAATACCGTTCTGTGGCGATGGAGCAATCTCAGTGTGCGTAAACTGAACCAAGGGTGCGAAAGAGCAACGGATACGAATAGAGCGACCGTGGAGGAGAAGCGCATGGAGGCTGGAGTCTAGACAAATCATCGCAAACCACTTGTCCGGAGTACGTTTTTCGCCCCGTTTTTGAACTCTTTCAGCTGTATTAGAAGAGGATTTCCCCCCTTTTTGCGCTTTTGTCTGATCATCTTGGTGTCGGCTTATCTGTCGCTGAGGATGGAGCGGAAGGAGGCGAGCTTTTATTTGGGATGCTGCTGGAGACTAATGCTGCTGTCTTGCGTCCTGGTTCTGCACTTGGTCCCACTGTCTGTCAACGGTAAGAAACCCCTCTTATCCAGTTTGCACTTTTTCATGTACATCTACGCGCACTTAATTATATATGTATATATATATATATATATATATATATATATATATATATATATATATATATATATATATATATATATATATATATATACACACACACACATATGGTGCAGCATCAGCTTGTCTCCTTGTGCGTATTGTGGGTACCTAAATACATTCCCACAGGGGTGTCAGAAAGGAGGTCAGTGAGTCTAAGATTGTAGGTTAGGAAGTCCTGCACTTCACACTCGACCGGTTCCCTGTCAGTATAATGCATTTTGTACCAGTTTTTAATAATTTTAAAGGATTTCAATAAACAAAACACATTTTTCTTGTCATTCTTTAAAGATAAATTACCAAGAAAATACTCTTTAATTGTGTCTTTTCAGATTCCCTATCAAATACTAACTGAGGCAGGAACATGAGAGATGCCACTGGAGACAAGATGGCAAAATTAGGTCACAATAAAGACACTTGTGAGTCTCTTTACATTGTGCACAAAATATACAGCAATCACAGTAAAGGCCCACTGAAAAGCCAGGATCATAATGCTGTGGTCCAAGGCAAAATAAGGACATGATTTATTACTGCAAGATTACATATTTAACAGTTTAAAGACATCATTAAATTATGATGTGCTTTTCCAGACACTAAAGGGATGTAAGCAGAGGAGGCAATCGTAGCAAAATCAGGTCACCAAGGCAAGACAGCAAGCTATTGCAATATGAGATATAGTTACAATATTTGCAAGGTTAAAAAAGAAAGAAATTGTGGAGATTTATTTCAATGACAGCTTCCAGTCAATGCAGTAAACTGGATCCCCCAGAGGCTGCACTGGCACTACACATCGACACAAAGGCGAGGATTAGGGCCGGGGGGAGTTGATGAATAATTCATGAAGGGATCTGGATGGACATTCTGATACACAGGGAGAGGAGGGAGACGACGGGGGGGCACCCGAGTAAACATAAAAAAAAAAGATGTCGCTCTCTCAGTGTGTGTCTTTGTCTGGAAATGGGCTGCATTACTGTCAGATTAACAATGCAGGAGTGTGCATGAGATGAAATCAGTCTGCCGTTATAATCTAATATAATCTGGCTGATTCATCACAGTGTCTTGAATTCAATGTCTTTCAAGGCAGCAAGGTGAGGTGAAAAAATGTTTTATTTGGAGCATGAATAAAACACTAAAATCCCTTTGCAAGCCATTTGAGAAGGAAAAGATTCACATCAGGAGGGAACATCCAGGAGCAATGTTCCTCCTTCCCACCAATGCACATGTGAGACTTCTTGGTTCTAATGATTTAACACACTGACCAAAAGATGTACTCTCAGTCACCAGGCAATGCTCCATTTTCCTCTCAAATGAAACATAGTGTTTTCTCTGCACTTTTTTTCAGGTTGCAGCGGGGTTTCAGTTTCTGTTTTTCAGTTAAATAGAAAATCAGCTGACTAGTTTTTTCAAACGTAAAGCATGTACTACAAACATCTACCCTGAATATGCAAGTATGATATGCAATATGTGGTCTTGTTATACACACTGTGTGCAAAAAATATTTAGATCAATATGACATTAATGCCAGAAGCATTATCACATGGTTTAGGGAGATTCTTTGAGATATGGCTTGGCAAATTCTATCCCATTCTATGATAACAGAATTTAAAAAATCAAATAAAATCAGCTGGCATCAGTAATTATCCTGATCAAAATCAAATCATGACTGTTAAATTATTTTACTGGTTTCAGCTCCTCTTTAACATCAGAAGGTAAGAAACACTGGTTAAATAATGGAACTTTCAACAAATCATTCAAAACAAATATTATGAAGAAGTGTAAATATACATAAGTAAAAGTAGTAAAATGATAAAGCATTGAAATATGTTGTGTTTTAGCTGATATTGTAAACAAAATAGATCTTACAGACTGAAACAAATGATATTGTGATGATAATAATCACAATTTAAAATGATTTTGCATTTTTGCAATGCATTGTATGTTATTTCATGTAGGCTGGTGCTTTGGTAGACCTTAGCATTCATTCATTCATTCATTCATTCATCTTCTGAACCACTTTGTCCTCAATTGGGTCACGGGGCTGCTGGAGTCTATGGGTGGAGACCTCGGCAATAAAACTGTAATGATTTCTTAAAGGCATCTGTTATAACATTATAAATCATGATATACTGTAACAACTGCAGATGAAAACAAACATAATACTCAAGCCACAGTCTGATATGTGAGAATTATTGTGACATAAATATTAATTGTGATAATTCTCAAATGTAGGACTGCTGCATTAGGAGAGCTTAGTTTGATAAACAGGTAACAATACTTATTGCAATATGTTTTGTATCGCAATATTGATAATTATTGCAGTATACATTGTTGTTACATTCTCTGCCAAAATACAAAATGTTTTGTTATTTTATGTTAAATGTTATGGTTTCCACAAAGAGATTCTCTTTTTCTGACCATAAAAAAAGAGTTCATAACCATAAACCACAACCTGGTTTCTTCAGCTGTCGCTTAAATAAATAAAATAATAATTTAAAAAAAAACAGCTTTTAAACTTTATTCTCTGTTGATTAACTATAGTTATTGTGATTTATGTTTTCTTTTATGTTTAGGGTTTATTTTGTTCACATTTTCAGTCAAAACACAATGTCTGTCATTGTTTTGTTGTTTGTTTTACATCTTCAAGTCCACTCTGACAGATTATTTGAGATTCGTCATTGAAAATTATCAACTGATTTTTTTTTTTAATTATCAACTGATTTAAACCCCAGTTCTAATCAATGTATTAATCATTGTAGCCTTAGATATAACATTTATCAATCTTGGGAGAAAAAAATGTTTTGTCATATTGACATTTTTGCCTAAATCATCAAAGCTCTGTGCTTGACAATTATGGACAATTGTGGTGGATATAATGAAAGAGTTTTTCCCTCTGTGGACTTGAATCTGATTGATGCCCTTGAGCAAAACAAATAAGACCAAAAATGGCAGTGGTGTTAGAGAATTTCCTTTGTGCAATGCATAAAATCTCCATCTCCAAGTAAAATCTTCAGACTACAGAAGTACGACCAACATCTTAAATTCACATTAGAGAAGTATAAATGCTTCATAGCGTCTAAGAGGGAATATGTTGTCATTTTGTATTAATTTGGCAGCACAGAGTGTGTGTCTGCTCAAACTCAGGTGGCTAGTTCACAAAAAGAGGTTGGCAGATCTGGTGCACATGCAGGAGCACAACCTTGGGCTAATACCCCCTCCCTCCTCACAAACACACAACACATCTTGCTCCACTGGTAAATTGTGGAGGCGGCAGCTTGCCCCACCTCTGTGACTGATGCTCAGACAGCCAAGGCCAACTACCCCAACTGACAACGACCGAGCACACCACTGTCAGTTGATATTGCTTCTCTGCCAGCTTTTTCCTCTGGTGGCCATTTGCAATCCTCATCCACCTCTGTGTTTCGCACAGATGATATGCCGATGTTCCTCCACACTCCCCTCCCCCACAACACACTGGTAAAGTAGTACATGTGTGATTGGCAGGTTACAATCCTCACATGTACTGTTACTAATGGAGCCCCTTTTTTCCAATATACATATTCATGTCGGATGTGAAAAGACCCCTGCTTGACTATGGCTGGATGATAAATGATAAAAGAGTGAACTTATTTGTCATGATATATATATATATATATATATATATATATATATATATATATATATATATATATATATATATATATATATATATATATATATATATATATATATGGCTGTGTCAGGATACATACCACAGTGTTTTATATCATTTGCACTTTGATGATTTTCATGTTGCTTGAAGCTGTAAAACAACTATTATTCATATTAATGAAATACAGTGTAATATATCTCTAACACTGGACATTTCTTGAGAAGGGCTAGATAATAAACATATTCTACCTACGTACTATATCATGCATCATGGGCATTTGCAGTCTTCCTCCTGTGTGTTTAATGCAGACGATAAGATGCCGTTCCTGCACACTCCCCTCCCCCATTCACTGTTAAATGTGTGTTTTGTGTGTGATTGGCAAGTTAAAGCTCTCATTTCTGCACACATAGTGTTCTTCATGGATCCTCCTTCTACTCTCCTCTCTCCTCATCATAATCCTCAGCTTTCTGCCCAGGTAACATATATCTGTTGGAGGTTCATCAGGTTAATTTTCAAACTAAATCCATCTCCAATGGCACCACTAACCAAATCAAACTTTTTTCTGTAAGGGGAAACAAAATACTAAGGCAAATCAAAGATTCTTATTTTTTGTGCCTTCAGTGGCTGTTGGTGATCAGTGGCTTTGCTCTTGTTCCCTCCATCTCTGTCCCATCTCCACTACCTCCTCTGTATCCATGGAAACCCCATACAGATCTTTCGACACCCATTGGCAGAGTGGAGCACACATTGCCACCATAATATATCCACTTTGAATTTCATTAAGCTCAAAATGCTGGTTAAATCTCGATACATGCTCACATTTCTTGCCATGTCTGGTGGCTCTCTGGCTAGTGAACACATATGACTCTGAGTATGTGGACAGTGGGTGTAGTCCATCATTACCAGCTTTGAACTGTTCATGATATCATTATTTATATTGGTGTATTCATTATTTCAGAAAAAAAAAAACATTTTCATATGGTATGTAAAGTGTATTGATATTTAGCAGATGCATGAGACTCCTGTGAATGTTCCTTACATCACTGTTTTTCACCCAAATCTGATCCAGACACATTCTGCCATTAGCTTTTAGACATCATGCACAACCACTTATTGTCTGTCTTTACAGTATTGTGGGATATTATTTCTCAAACCTTGGTCATGAAAACAAAGGAAGTGACAGCATCATTGTTGGTGATGGACACAGGGCGCAGACAGGAATGATAACTGACAGTTCTGACAGTTAATGAAGTCATTGTGTTGGCTGATGTGTCTGCTCAAGTCTGTCAGACAGTAATTAGTGGGAACATGCAATCATGTGTGACACTGGCAGTAATAAAGGGAAATGACTGCCAGTGCAGTTCCACTATTAGCAGTTCCTTGCAAACTCTTAATATTCTAAAGACATTACATATTATTGACATATCTTGAGTATACACTATACGTGGCACATTTTATACAAACTATTGGTATCATCAGAATTTGGCACCAATAGTCCGCCAATTTCAGCCCCTCTCAAATTTAATCATTGACTGTGATGTAGAAAATTTGCTAAAATACTGAAAAACTCACACCTTTATTTGCCTAGATATTGTTTTTTTTTTGCCAGTTTAAGCTCAAACAAATTATGAAATAATTGGGTTTACAAAGTACATTTTTAAACAAAGACTTACATAAATTGTGAGAATATCACAATAAACATCTTATCATGATACTATAATTCTATCATCCAGTTCCAGATGTTAGTATTGTACTTATCTGGTCATATTTTGTGAATACTCAGTCTGAAAGTATTGAAAAGTGCACTTCATATTTTGAAGTGGATGTTTTTCAGTTACTTGCTTTCGTCAATAGTGGTTTAAGAAATTTACAGACATAAAACAGACAAAAGCAGCAAATGCTCATGTTTGAGCAGTGAAACCACAGAATCATGGTCAGATGTTGGTATATAACAATAAATAAATTTTTCCTTATCCACTAATGCTTGTAATGAATTAGTAGGCATTATTTTGTTTAGTCTTTAAGTCCCTTAACAATTAATCCAACGATCAACAATAAAATAATTTTAAATTGCATAGTTTGTCATTACAGACTAAGTCACAATTTGGCAACTGAAATAAATGACAATTTCCCTACTAAATAGAAGAGGAGAATTCTTTTTTGATTTACTGCTCTGTGCAATGCTTCTCTTCCTTCTCATGAATCTGGTCCTGAAAATGTGTCCATTGAGACAATGTGTCTGATAATGATGTGACAATTATGAGTTCAATGTGCAAGTGTAATGTATGTGTGCAAATCTAACTTCATCAAAAATATTCAAAATGTTGAATAGTCTGTTAATTCATGCAGCGTTTTTGTAACTAAGATGACAGGGCAACACCAAATTTCTCTGTAAAGTTTCTTTGCACCCTTTGTTAAGATCACAAAAGTGTAGTTACTTCATGAACACTGGGGAGTCATGTGGAACTAGAGAAAAGATAATTTTTCTTGCAGCGTAAAATGGCGTTTGTTGATGGTTATAATGAGCATCATCCCCTCTAAAATCTATTTGTTGGGAAACTACTGTAAGTGATCCTAATCTCATTTGTACAGTCCACCCACCTGGATGGGCCTGCAGGCCAACATTAGCATAGCCACAGCCTCGACCCAACCAGCTGCTGGCTGCTGCTGTGTGTTCACCCATTTGGGTGAACACACAGCATCATCAGAGGTGCAAATGTACTCTTTGTGAAAGGAAGAGAAAATGTTGAACACAGGTCTGTGAAGTCTTCAAACCAGCAGATCTGGTATTCAGAACAGGGGTTGTGGATTTCATGTCCAACGCCTGAAGCAAAATGTTCCCACCTACCCAGATTTGTTTTCAATCTGTATAGCTACTAAAATGCCTCTTGAACAGCTCAGTGGAGGAGAATTTTAACAGTGGGATCTAGTAGTTTAAACTTTTATATGTAGAAATCGTCATTTAAAACCCAATGGCCTAATTTAAGTACATCCACACAGTGCCATTTTGTAAAGTAGTATAATGTCATATAATGTTCATATCTCAGTGGGTACAGTATACTGAAACACTGATCTGGCTTTTTCAGTTCCAATTGGCTGTCAAGTAGTTAGTAGTCGGCTTGTCTCACTTTGTGCTTTCTACATTTCTAAAGCAAAATCTGACAAAAAAATAAATAAGTAAAATAAATAAATAAATACATTTTATACACACACACACACACATACACTGTGTATAAAGTTACTGAATAATTTAGTTTTACAATGACTAATTGTGCACCTCACTTTTGTAAAAATTACCTTTGCCAAATAGATCAACCCATGGATTGATGCCATCATCATGAACCACTGTTCAATAGCAGTAACAGATCAGTGCATCCCTATACTGTACTTTATCATATTTGAATATTTTCATGCTGTAATTGAAACGTCCATACAGACAATTCTTGTTCAGGATCACTCCATTCCTCGTCACATGCTTTTTAGCTTACCGGCCAACAGGCCGTAAGCTATTGTCGTCACGCGGTGTCGTCTGTCGTCTGTCTGTCATCGTCTGTCATCCATTACAAAACTTTGAATCGTCTTCCTCTCCAAAATTACAATTCCGATTGACTTCAAACTTGGTATACAGCTTCTTTATGATGATGTCAACAAAAGTTAGTGAAATTATTTGGATCCGGATCTGATTCTGGATTTGGTGCGACTTTGAAAATTTCCCCATTATAAGAGATAGGAAGTGGATCGATGCAATAACTCAGTAAATATAAATGATATCAAGTTTAAATTTCTACAGTACAGCCCTGATGGGGAGATGACCAAAACAGAATGGCCACATGCTGATCAGGATCTTCTTCTGGATCCGGGAACTTACGGAAAATTTAGCATGGGCTCTTATGGGGAAAAAATTTCAGTCGTCTTCTTCTCCGAAACTACAGTTCTGATTGACTTCAAACTTGGTATACAACTTCTTTATGATGATGTCAACACAAGGTATTGAATTATTTTGATCCAGATCTGATTCTGGATTTGGTGCGACTTTCCAAAATCTTCCAATTGCAAGAGATAGGAAGTGGATTGATGCAATAAATCAGTAAGTATCAATGATATCAAGTTGGAATTTGAATTTTTTACAGATCTGATTGGAATATGGTCAAAACATGGGCTATTTCTGTAATATAATAAGTACACATAACTGGGTGATAATAGATGGCATCTGGATACATTTCCCAAAGCTTTTAATTTGGCCGGTAAGCTACAGGGCCATTGGTCCTATTTTTTTTTTTTTTTTTTTTTTTTCATATAAATATTCTTACTACATAAATATTCTTACTACATCTGTGATGCAAAAGATCACAAAGCACCCAAATCACACTAAAAAATATTGATGTAAAGAATGTGGTCTGAGAATGATAGTGCGCAATATGAATATACTTTGCTTGCTTTTTTACATGATATATATTAACAAGCCCTATTGTAGAGTCTTAATGAAATGTCTTAATGAAAATTAAGTTAAGTACCTAACTCATCTGAAAACCAAGAGATGAGTTGGAGCACTTATGGGGTGAGAATAAAAATCACACAAACATTGGTAAACAAAAGCAAACCCCATAAGCCAAAAGTTGGAGTGACTTTTTAAAGGTACAAAAGGCACAAACATTACATTTCCCTCTCATACCATCTCTCAAAGTTGGCTTCAACTTTAACAGTGTCCTCTTCATCTTAGAAATGGTGTCTCTGTCAGTGTCCTTGTTGGTGTCCAGGTGCTGTATGTGTTGGAGGTGTCATCGCCATTGTCCTTGCTTGGCAGTGTCATCCATATGTTGGGCTGGAGAAGGTCATCAGACAGCTCCACAAAGTTTTATTTACAGTGAGAGTCACCGGCTGTTTTTGGGATAAATGTGGTCTCTTTTTTTAGCAGTGCTGAGTTGGTGTTGTTCTCAAACTTGGGGTGCCCTTGGACACTGATTTACATGTTTGAGTGTGTTCATGTAGGTGTGTCTGAGCCAAATGGTCAAAAAGATGAAAGGCAGAACAAAAGCACCTCTTTTTGCTTATGCATAAGCTTGCACCTGGCTCAGCATTTGTGCAATATCACCTCTGTTTTCTGTCATCCATATGCCTTAAAGTGTGTGTGTGTGAGTGTGTATGTGTATATATATATATATATATATATATATATATATATATATATATGTGTGTGTGTGTGTGTGTGTGTGTGTGTGTGTGTGTGTGTGCTGATAGCAGCTAGAGTGTGTGTGTGTGTTAGTGTGTTGAGTAACAGCTAGAGCATGTGTGTTTGTGTGTGTGTATGTGAGCCAGTGTGTCCTTGGTGAAGCGAGTCATTGAGTTCATGTTCACGCGCAAGCGTTCCTTTCCTCTCCGTCTGGCTGTGTACACTCATCACTGTTCTCCCTCTTCTGCTGCAGACTGTCATTTTAGTATTCAGTCCACCCATCACATGCGTCTGCCTACACACACACACACATGCACACACAAAACACACACATGTCATGTCACTGCAACACAACAGGGTGAAGACAGATTGCAGACAACTGAATTTATGTTGTTAGCATGATGAGCTTGCTTCATAAATTTGTTTCCTCATGTACACAGATATGTGCAATAATTTTTCTTATTTGAAAGGCATGATCAATAACGTTAAATGTAAGATAATGTATGATGCCACACATGTGATAATTTGATCCCATCGTGACAATTAATGTGTATAAGTGGTCATAATCAGTCTGGATGGTCTCAGTTTAATTCATGACCCAGCATGATCAACATTGTCTTTAACTGCATATCTTCTCTTGTGACAACTTTCCAGCCAATCCTGTTTACAAAAGGCCTATTTCTCTCAAATATTGTTCATAAATTTGTCTAAATCTGTGTTAGTGAGCACTTCTCCTTTGTCCTTTGCTGAGATAATCCATCCACCTCACAGGTGTGGCATATCAAGATGCTGATTAGACAGCAGGATTATTGCACAGGTGTGACTTAGGCTGGCCACAATAAAAGGCCACTCTAAAATGTGCACTTTTACTGTATTGGGTGGTCCAGGGGGGTCAGAAAACCAGTCAGTATTTGGTGTGACCACCATTTTCCTCGCACAGTCTTCTTCATGAATTCTCTGAAACAGCTTTGGAGATGGCTTATGGTAGAGAAATGAACATTCAATTCACAGGCAAAAGCTCTGGTGGAGATTCCTGAAGTCAGCATGCCAATTGCATATTCCCTCAAAACTTGTGACATCTGTGGTATTGTGCTGTGTGATAAAACTGCACATTTTGGAGTGGCCTTTTATTGTGGCCAGCCTAAGGCACACCTGTGCGAAAATCATGCTGTCTAATCAGCATCTTGATATGCCACACCTGTGAGGTGGATGGATTATCTCAGCAAAGAAGAAGTGTTCACTAACACAAATTTAGACAGATTTGTGAACAATATTTGAGAGAAATAAACCTTGTGTGTACACAGAAAAAGTTTTAGATCTTTGAGTTCAGCTCATGAAAAATGGGAGCAAAAACAAAAGTGGTGCGTTTATATTTTTGTTCAGTCTATCTATCTATCTATCTATCTATCTATCTATCTATCTATCTATCTATCTATCTATCTATCTATCTATCTATCTATCTATCTATCTATCTATCTATCTATCTATCTATCTATCTATCTTTTTCTTTTTTAACGGCGTTAGTTCTACCCATTAGTGACAAAGGCAAGGAGTTCCACCTGTGCAAATCAGCTTTGGTCTGATTCAGTAATGGGGTGAAATTAGCAACATAAAGAGAGGATAGAGACCGAGTCACATTAATTTGTAAATATCTAAAACCCGATGTGCTAAGTTTAAAAGGAAGATCCGATTGTTTGATTAATAAAGCAGCATAGTTAATGGGAAAACATCCACTCTTGAGGAGATTGACTTTATAGCCAGAGAAGGAACCAAACTTCTTTAACAAAGATAAAATTGACTTGATGCTGGTTAAGGGATTTGATATATATAGGAGTAGGTAGTGATATATATTTCAAAGGTAACCCACAAAAGTCTTACGCTGTGAAAACAGGAAAACACATCTGTATGGTGAGACCATATGTACATAGTTTAGACCACAACGGAGTAAGAGCAGGCCATGGAAAAGTAAAAATCAGAGATGCACCTATGTTCATGTACTCACATGAACACACATTTTAACTTAGTACTTCTACAGGCCTGTGTAAGGAGGTTGAGGTTGTGCGTATACCTTACAGACGAGGTATTTTCATGGCTATTTGGTCACGTGGTTCCAAACACACTTTCAATCCAGGGTGATACAATATCCAAATGATTAAATCCATCAAACCCTGCTCTGCAAAGACAAACACCTGATTATTAAGACTGTGTGTAATGTGTGCCAATCTGTTGCCTATGCAGCGACGCATCAACAGTAGCAAGGCCAGGACCGTTTCTATGGCAACACATCCTTCCTCTATCCCACCACCTGTGGAGTCAGAAATGAAAGGATTTATGTGATGGAGGCGAGAGAAGAAGAGGGTAAGAGAATGAGAAAAATAAATGTTACATGAAAAAAACAGAAAGAGGGATACAATGAAACAGTTTAAGAGATGAGGAGGGAATGATGACAAAATAGAAAGGATGTTTGATAGGTAGAGGAGAGAGGAAGACATGGTCGGAGAATGTCAGGAGAAAAATCAATGCTGAGGTTTTCAATTAGAACTGAATGCATAGTTGTGCATTCCCTCTTTATAGCGATATTAATGAGCAGTGCTGAGTAAAGATAAAAAAGCCTCATGTCTAATTCATGAGAGTAAAGAGTGAGTGTGGGAACAAGAAATGGGGCATGTGTAGGTGTACACATGTGTGTTTATGTGTGTGCTTGTGGGAGGGGTTCTCCTGAGGTTCAGTAATTTGAAACTGAAATCAATGTGACTGAGTTAAAGAGGCTTTAAGTCAGTCATCTGCCGGGCTGTGGCCAGCTGTAGAAAACCACAAGCACTAATTAAATTATCTCTCATGTTTGCTTGCCCTTCCCGTAAGAAAACGCACGAAACAACCACATAGTAGTACAATTTAAGGCTTGACAACCAGGAAAACCCAAGGAAACACAGTTACAGTTGCTAAATTTCCTTGACTTGTTATTGTGATTAGAGACTGATGCTTTGATTACCTCCGCCAAGGAGGTTATGTTTTTGCTGGCGTTGGTTTGTCTGTCTGTCTGTCTGTCTGTGTGCAAGATAACTCAAAAAGTTACGGACAGATTTAGATGAAAATTTCAGGAAATGTTGATACTGGCACAAGGAACAAATGATTAAATTTTGGTGGTGATTGGGGGGGGGCACTGATCTGCCTTGGCGGAGGTTTGCGCTCTCCGAGTGCTTTTCTAATTAAATCTGTTTTGCTGGACTTTACCCTGTTGCTGTTACATGTAGCCATCCCCATCAAGCTTTCACACCCATAAGTCAATGTGTAGTGTTTTCAACAATATTAGCGAGAGATACTCCAAGGTAGAAGTCGACCAATAAATCAACAACCCAATTCGATCTCAAGTGGGCTGGACCAGTAAAATAACATTATAACCTATAAATAATAACTCAAAATTTTCTCTTTGTTTTAGTGCAAAAGAGTAAAATTGTAATTTAAACAAAATTATGCCTCGGTTTCTGATTTATACATGTGTATCACAACTAACAGATCACAGTGGATCCACAAAGACAACGCAATTAGTAAAAGGCAGAATAATGTTAAAATTCCACTTATTTTTCTTTAGAAATTTCAGGTTGTTCATGGTTGTTTAGTTTATTCACATTTTTATGTGAAAGGATAGTTTGTAAATGTAAACATTTTCATTGTGTAATTTTTTCTTTTTTCACACTAAAACCAAAAAAGGAGAAAAAATTTGGAGTTCTCATTAATTATAGGTTATTTTGCTATTATTTTACTGATCTGATCATCTTGAAATCATATTGGTCTGTATGTGGAAACTGAACTAAAATGATTTTGACACCCTTGATTGGTGTTGTCAGTATAATTTTTGCACTTCGCAAATTCACCTCATGAGCTGGATTGGATCCATTGCCGGGCCAGTTTTAGCCCACAGGTCACATGTTTGACGACCCTGACCTAAAGGAAATGCAGAGAAATCACTACAATATAATTTTCACTGCTACATTCCCAATATAGAGAAATTTTATCAGTGAACAACTATTGCAGCAGATACTAACTAACATTAGCAAACATAGTTGTATATTAAACTGTTATTTTTTACTCTTGTTTTAACTTTAAGTTAGGCAGATGTGTATAATTTGTGCCTAAGAAAATACTGTATGTTTTATTTTATAATTATATTTTATGCAAGACAGAGACATTTTTATTTATTTCCAAGTAACTGTGTGCTAAGTGAGCTGACTTCAGCAACTGTCTAACACTGAAGCATTGACAGGAGGTTTTATTGATTGAAATTACCATTGTGCGTCAAATCAAGAATTTCTGTTGATTTATTGTCACAAATCAAACTGGCCATTGAGGACTTGTGGAAACCAGAAATACATCATTATCTGCCTCATTATACACCAGATTTGCACTTATATTTGTATTAGGCTATAATGTATTGAGCGTTGTTTTTTAATGAGACCGACTTTGTTCAGAGCAGTGCCACCACCGCCATTATTTCAGGAGTCTTCTAGTCCCTGAACTGATAATTCAGAAAATAACATAAAATAATGGAAAAATTCCATGATGAGTTCTGACATTGTCACATTAACATTAGATTTGTTAATGTGTGAAATGGTCTGTAGAAGGATCCTCCAAAATTATTAGCAAATCTGTGTATAATAAATAAGGAGTAATTATAATATTGATGGATTCAGCAGTGTGAGCTTGTTGTTTGTTGAAGTTACATCTGACATTGGCCCTTTATTGGTCCCAAGAAAGCCAAAAATATAGTACATCATGGAAACATTGAGGATATCTGCTATCAGATTTGTAAATCATTTCAGCATTTTCACTGAAGGCTTTACAGGCCTCATGGCTACATCTAGAATATTAGCCTGTTTGAGTCCAAATTTACAAGTCTCATAGCCTGTACAGCTCCTGTAACTTAGAACCTCCATGTTATTCAACAGCCAATGAGATGTCGCAGCAACCCCCCCACCCCACAGGTCTTAATTGCGACCCCTCCTCAAACTGATCTAGGTTAAACAAAAGGCAAAGTGTGAGGGTCAGCAGGCAGACAGTTTAGGCTAACAGCACTTAGCCTTGAGGCACCATCACCCCCAAACAATCTGTGTGATATACACACATACATATACACATGCAGACAGGCCATGCCCCTCATTACGACCATCCACGCCTGTCACCAGAGGAGCTGGAAGCTGCCCCAGTTATCAGTGGGTTCTACTAGTATCCAGACAGACCAGTGGCGATTTCCCCTAAAATTACGAAAATTAAATGGTTAAATATGTTCAGTTGTGTTGACATTTTATTGACTACAAATGTGTTAGAACACGTTCATCTCAAAGATGAGTTCGTTCAGAATCAGCTTTATCACAGATCAACGGATGCGATGTTGTTCACTTCTCATACATTCCCGTTGCGCTGTATGCTCATTCGATCTCTGCTCAGTGCATTTGCCCGTAGACGCCGGGCATCTCTGGGCTTCAATGGGACTGAGTGGAACAGTTTTTTTTCATTGCCTCAAAACTGGACGGTAACTGGATAAATGCCACAATGTTGTCCCGCTCCCGGGCGCTGGGTGTCTCTGGGGGTGAATGGAGCTGTGGGCGAAGCTTGGCTGGGCTGGACGCCAGAATCCCACGTGCTGATTGGAGGATCAGTTGAAAGGTTGAATCCCGTTTGATTGACAGCTGTTTTGAGATCTACTCCACAGTTCAGTTTAATACCGTTGCGCATTCTGCTTTGAAATCAAGAGAGAAACCACTACAAAATTACTCGTTCATTTCTTGCACTGTAAATAAAACACACTCATTGTACTTCCTTGTTTCAATTTAACATAATTTCAGCGTTTTCTTGTTTCAGTTAAATAATTTAATAATTTCTTGTTCACGCTTAACATCGTTTTGTAGATAGTTAAATCAATCATACTGTTGGCTGTCGGAGTGAAAGGAGCATCTCTAGTTTAAAAAGGCTGAAGTCTTACACTCGCAACACAATGGGCCAAGGCAATCTAAGCAGCCTAGCTGTGCTGGCCATTGAGAGGACACTGGTCCAGTCCTTGGAAAAGACGCCTACTTGGTACGATAAGGTCACTGACCATTTTCTTAAAAAGGAATGGAGGGCCGAATGTATGTTTAAATAACTTGACAATTTTTTTTTTTTTTTTTTATGTAAGCCAACAATGAGCTTCCCCTGTCTGAAAGACGAGCAGCCGCCACTGAGACAGACACACATAACCACAAACAGATTCACAACCAAGAGTGTGCAGTCACCTTATGTAACGCTGTTTGATTATCCCATTTACATTTGGAGGGAAAGTCAAACAGTGGCCTCTTTGTTATCATGCCTTTGTCTCAGTTGTATACTTCAGATTTTTGGTGCAGGATCCAGACATTCAAACCTAAACCCCAACCCCTCCTGACCCAACCAGGGTCTGCCTTGGTCCTGTCAGCTGATGCAGCTCCTCTGCTAGGTCTGTGACTCTAATTGGGTAGAAGGCACTGGTCATTGTTGGTTTTGATAGGCTTGCACATTCATTGTAGTAATAAGCAATTTACAGTCTGGAACAAAATGATTCCATATCAGCAGTAATTTTATAGAAGACACATCCAAAAACCTTTGAAAACAAGGACTGTCAATCCAAAAACAGTGAATGTGCTTTGTTCCTTGTACTCTCACAACACCTTTCGAAACCATTGCCCCAGTGTGACAATGATGTCATTCACATGTACTAAAAAAAGTGAAAGGTTTGCACTGTAAAGGCCTTATTATACATGTTTTTGGGAAGGACAATATTTAAATTAATCACACAAAATACTTTACAAAGGCTTGTGGTTTGTCTTTTTATAGTCAGTTGCTCAATTAATTTAGGCCAAAATACACATGTTTTAGCCAGCTGTGAGCCTGGCATGACTGATAGTTTCACATGGAGGAATCCCTCCTAAGGCCAGAGATCAGGTGCCAGAAGAGAGACAACCTTTTTTAGTAGCATTAATTTATTCAGAATGTCAGTGGTAGATGTTATCAAAGCGTATAAATAACATAGGTTGCAATGGATGACAAAGACCTCCACCTATAATATGTCACACAGTAGCAACTACACAGCAACATCATCTGCGATCCTGTGCAGTGGTCCCCGTAGAAGTGGGTATACGCTCAATTTATATATATATATATATATATATATATATATATATACATATATATGAATAAAATGTGTGTTTTTTCATGATTTTTTTTTCCTTTTGTGCGGGTTTTGCATATCCAGGTGGAAAAAGAAGAGAGAATGAGAACAAAACTGACAGTCTAATAAGTAAAAGGGTTAAAGAATATGGGTATACCGAAGAGTATATGCAAAAGATTTTGACATGCAAAACTTTTCTACTTGACAACGATTTTGACTTGGAAGTAAGTACCACTTGAACTTGCAAGCAAAACCTTTGGATTTGCAAAAGATTTAGAGGTGCAAAACCTTTGTAATTGCAAACAAAACTTTTAAAAAGACAAAATATTTTGGCCTGCAAGCAGAATTTGCAGATCTGAAATGAAAGAAAATGAGATTTTGATTTTTTCGATTTTGTTAAACTTAAAAATTTTGAAACCGTCATTTTTTTTTTCTTCAAAACTGTATTTTTTGTTTGCCTTTTTTCCCCTTTGCGTGCATAATAAAGACACAAAATTATCTTCATATTTCACCTCCCTCTTAAAGATTGAGGAAATATATACCGAAATAATGGCTACTTTGTGTTAGTGAAGTGCATCACATGCAACAAACGATAGGGTCTATTGAGCTGTTTCAAACAAAATTAAATATTTCTGTTTTTACCACAAGCTATAGCTTTCTTGACTTATAAAGCACCAGGAAAAAACAAAAACTAAATGAGCGAAAACAGTCAGTGTTTCAATAAAATCCAAACAAATCATACCCTTTTGCATTTTTTGTACATGAATCATAAAATTTGGATCATCATTCATCCATCATGGCCAACCCCTCCCAACCCCTGCATTACACTGTAGAGGCTATGAGGAGCTCCTTCAGCACCAGACTTTTACACCCCCAGAGCAAGATGAAGCGATATTGCAGGTCATTCCTTCCACAGCTATCAGACTATATAACATTTCTCAGTACCCCCACCCCCATATCACACCCATCTGCATGTACAACTATGTTGTAAATATAAATAAAGTATTTAAATGTAAATTTATATACATATTTATTTGAATAGCAGATTTTTTTTTCACTTTATATTTTATGTTTCACTTTTGTATATTTTCAGCTTTTGTCTTTTGTGCACTTTATTTTTGTGTTTGCTGTTAGCATCTGTGAAATTTCCTCATGATGCGATCAATAAAGTCTTATCTTATCACAAACTACAGTACTTTAAATCAAAAAGTCAAGAGTCACAGAAATGAAATTCAATGTCTGTTTTGTGTCTTCCGTTGCACAGTAGTATGTCAGATCTAATACTCATTCCCTTAAAATGAGGGGAATGAGATCAATTATTTGATGAGATCTGAAGTTCCATTTGGTCATGGGCTCTTGAATTTACTTAACACTCTATTGTTGCGTATAATTTAAATCATTTGGGCTTCAAACTGTAGGCCGTTTGTGTTATTGCTTTAAACACATCCAAATCCTGAAACCAATTTATTTTCCCTCACAACCCATTTATTGTTCTCTTGGGTATCATTACAAATGTGTGGACATACTGTATCTACTGCTACCATTAATGCCTCAGAGATGCATAAACTACAACTGCTGTCAAATGCCTGAACTAAAATTTCTCATGCTGCTGCTGAACCAGCTGTCCATCAAAAGGCCTTTCCTCATTAAGCCAGTTTGAATAATGACATTTAATTTCAGCTGATATCAGAGATGCAGACTGAGGATCCCTGGCAGACTGACACCACTGTTGTCTACCAAAAACTATGACATTGAGCTCTGCCCAAACTCTGTATACTAATTTGAGGAAGTATGGGTTGTGCTGTCATTGAAAAGGTGTCAGCATACTCAGCAAAGTTCATAAAAAAAATTATTCCTGATTCCTTGGCACTGCTAACAATTATTGAACGTGCAAATAAAAATTTAAAGATGTTGTTGCTGGCTCAAGTACCCCTCAGAGGCCTCGATAAATAAATATATAAATGAGTAAATAGATTTTGGGAAGGTCTGTCTTCTTTGAGGAAGTGAGAGGAATAGTTTGGATTTTTCAATTGAGTTTCCCTGAGGAGTGTATCCATATGTAGTATATTACATGACCCATTTTGGAGAAACACAGAAGATTACCACTGTGACAGCAAAGCAAAGTACTGCTCTAGACAGGAGCAGCATTAACAATGGAATTATAATAAGGGTTGGTGATACTGGGAATGTAGGTATCGAACCGATACCAAGAAAAATACAGGGCTAGTATCACCGATACCAAAACTTTTTACTTGAAGTGTCATGATCATTGACTAATTTTGTGATTTTTCCTTTAGTTAGTTCATTATGATTATGATTATGATAAAACACAGGACAAAGATTTTAGGTAAATAAGCATGTTTTTTTTTAATTAAATAACTACATATAAAACAATTTAACAGTGTAAAAATAATAAAGTAATTCCCCTTTCACCTTTTCCTACACACAATTCTATTAAGAAATAGTCACTAGTGCAAAATAACAAAAAAGCAACAATGTAACAAAAATATAACTGTGTCAACGACACAACAAAAATATTTTCCATTACACACAGATATTTGTGGGGGTGGGCAAAGAGAAACTGCAGCAAAAGTATCGATATCATCATGCTAGTATTGATACGATATGATACTCACCTTGGTATCGATATGCCCAGCCCTAAATTATAGTGACTGAAGCTGCTGGCTCTGCCTTTGTGACTAAGGCTATGTTCACACTAACATATATTTGTTTTTTGTTTTTTTTTTTAAATACATGATTTTTGATACAGTACACCAAGCATCTACACAAATCCCATCCTTTAGAATCACTCTTAGAGACCTCTGGAAAATCTGTAGTGGTTTGGACAGAAATTTCAGACAATATTGATGTATTCATTTCAGTCCAGTTTTATTTAAATGGCTATGCATAGTACATGATTATCTTGAGGCACTAATTCAGGTGAAGGCCTTAAAATATTACAAAGAATAATATAGACAAAAAAAGTCAACAAATCCTCAAACCCAGGGCTTTGTACTCTCTATCAAACACTAAACTTAAGTTTAGTCTTAAACGTGAAGAGGGAGTCTGCTTCCTAGAGGTCAACTAGGGAATATGTCCTTTCTTATATATACAGTAGAACCTTGCAGTATGAGGGCACCATTGTGCAAGTAATTTGCTTTAGAAGCTGTGGCTCCTGAGTAGTTTTGTTTTGAAATCTGAGTGGAAATCATCAGTACCAGCAAGCTTCATACTTGCCACTGCAGCTTCTGCTCACTCCATTAATGTGTTCATCTCCTCCTCTCCGTTCCACTGTCTTCCTCATGCACAGATCATCTCATCTTTAAGGTAAACCAGTTTATTTCTTTTGCATTCTCTTTTATTATCATTCATTCATTAATTTTCTGAACCCGCTTTATCCTCACTGGGGTCACGGGGGTCGCTTGGAGCCTATCCCAGCTACATAGGGGCGAAGGCGGGGTACACCCTGGACAAGTCGCCAGTTCATCGCAGGGCTGAACATATAGAGACAAACAAACAATCACTCTCACATTCACACCTATGGGCAATTTAGATTAACCAATTAACCTATTGGTGCATATTTTTGGATGGTGGGAGGAAGCCGGAGTACCCGGAGAGAACCCACGCAGACACGGGGAGAACATGCAAACTCCACACAGAAAGGTCCCACCCCCTGTCGACTGGTGTTGGAATCGAACCCAGGACCTTCTTGCTGTGAGGCACGAGTGCTAACCACTGCACCACCGTGTCGCCCCTCTTTTATTATCTTTTATTATATTTTTATAATTGTTATTTTCTTTCTCACTGCACTTTCTCACTTTTAAAAACCCTTAAAAAGGATTTTTGAGTGGTTTTGTGGGGCTGGAACAGATTAATTATGTTTCAATTAATTTCAATACAGAAAATTGATTTGTAAAACGAGTAAATCGCAAAATGAGCTTGGTTAAACTCCTACTACGAGGTTCTACTGTGTTATCTTTGTCATGTGACACTTTCATGACAAAAACTAAGACATCATCCTAGACTATTAGCTGTTAAAGGTCTGATTTATGGGGATTTGGGAAGCTCTAATTGCATAAATAGAATAAAACATTCATAACTAGAAGAGCACTCGGAGAGCACAGACCTCCGCCAACTCAGATCAGTGTCATCACCACCAAAATAATCATTTATTCCTTCTGCCAGAACCTCCTGAAAATGTCCTCCAAATCCATCCATAAATTTTGAATTATCATTCTAACAGACAGACAGACAAACCCCGATGAAAACATAACCTCCGCCGTTACACTTGGCAGAGGTAATTATATTTTAATGAGTGTAAAATCAAACATCCTCTATTCATATTCTGAAACATCTTTGGTATAATCATGTGAAAATGAACATTGTGTTTTTGTTGACTTGTTGAATGAGTTGCGTATATCTACAGAGGGAGCAGGTCACTTAATCCACCATGTTGCACTGCTGTGTTTCTACAGTAACACAGAACATATTTCTTCTTTTTAAATTTTAAGTCATCCAGAAGTATATTACCTTCACTTATTATGTCTGATTTTTGACCAAAGTTAATATTTTCTTAATACTGCTTATAACAATTGACTCTTACATCTTGCATCCATTTTCTGAACTGCTTAGTCCTCATGAGGGTGAGGTACACAGCAGTGCTGGGGCCCTTCCTGGCTAACAATGGGTCAAGGCGGGGTAGGCCCTGGACATGTTGCCAGTCATTCTCACATTCACACTTATGGGTGATTAATGCCCCATACGCACGACAACAAAACTATGTCAATCTGCAAAATTTTAATATCTTTTTAGCCTTTCGTCCACATGACAGTGGCATTGTCAGTACCCCGACACGGTATTTGTGGAGAACGGGTCCCAGAGCAAAAAAATCTCACAACATCGCTCTTGCGTTGCCATATAGGCAAAACACCACTTTTTGGAAATGATGATGCCGTAGTATTATGTGCCCAGAAGAAGAAAACCCTGGACATAACAACTGGTAACAACAACAACAATGGTGGATTACAGAGTTGTGTTTGTGCTGCAGGCACTGATAAGTTTATTAGCACTATGACTCTTGTTTCATACATGCATTCACCACCTTCTTCCTGTGTTTATGTTTGTACTCAGCGCGCAGAAGAAGGACCTCGTGCATGCTCACTGCATTCCTCTGTGATTTTAGGACATTTTCAGACTGGTTATCTGGATCCGTACTGTACCTGGATACAATAACACCTTTCCCGCAGATGTTGCATTCACAAGCATGTATTACGGCCCAAGGACAAGTGGGTGTTACAGGGCTGAAACAATAGGTGGCGATGTGGAAGGAATTCTGAAGCTACCCAACAAATGCGGAAGTGACAAACCCTTACGCTGAGCGACTGTTCTGCTCATATGTCTACAATGGCGGCAAGACAGGCAATACTTTTCTATCAGTTAGCCTTTTTGAGGAAAAGAGAAGAAGAGCGACCTTCGCTGCCCTGATATATCACCGGTTGGTTCTATCGATAAGGCAAGGCCGTGCCACACAGATCCGAGGCTGGTATGGTGATTAGGTTACTTCCGGTCTTGGGTACAGATTGCTTTCACACTGCAACTTTCCATACTGGAATCCCCGTACCCAGGACTCAGCTGGACTCGGGTATGGTACTCACGCATGAAACGTTTGCATTCACATTGATAAAATTAAAGGTGGGGTATGAGATCTTAGAAAAATGGTTCAAGCAAGCTACATTTTGAAAATACTCAATTCAAAAGTCCAAACCCCTTTCTTCAGACATCTACCCGAAGCCACACCTCCAGAGTACTGGCACACACAATCTCGAGGGTTCATGAGGGCTGCACAGCAACAATTTGCCCTGGCTCCGGCAGCTCCGGCAGCCCCAGCTGCCCCGGCTCTGGCTGCCCCGATCCATGCATACCTCATTCAGTCTCCTCCAACACCTCTCCTCTTACGGAACAGCCCCAATTCATACCTTGGCTAACATTACTTTTCCTAGTGATTCATGTTAGTGACAAAACAGTTTGCCATTGAACTTTACATCCTAATATAGCTAGTATAGCCAAGCTCTGGCTCTGGCCACATTTCCTGTACAAGTGCTCCAAGCCTCTGAGAATGCTCGATTAATGCATGAAGAGGGGTACGCGCAGAGGGGGGAGGGTGGAGGGACAAATGGCAGTTGAGCTTGATAGACATATCACCGTTCAATCATTTCAATTGGGCACTTAAAATGATTGGATGGTGTTTTTTCAGTCCTATCCATTCCACAGGTGACTACATTTTTTTTATTTTTGTGTTAGAGCATTTAATTAATTGGTTGTAATCGAGGTGTAAAGGGGATTTTAAGCAATATAGTAAAAAATGCTCTAAGAAAACATGTCGCACCCCACCTTTAAGTGGACTTTGGGGTCTCTGGTACAGATACCCAGTCTGAAAATGGTCTTAATGTATCCTGTGGCTCTGTCTGTGTTTGTGTATAGTGCCACATATAGGTGTGGCATACAGATTACACCATTTTAACCAAGTGGACACAGATATTTCTTGAAATGATACATGTATGGACGTGAAACTTTTAGTGTCCACAAAAGAAAAATACCATAAGCATTGTTGTCCGGACGTAGCCTTAGATTGACCAGTTAATCTTTCAGTGCATGTCTTTGGACAGTGGGAGGAAGCTGGAGTACACAGAGGCAAGGTTATAATAGTTTTGGATTTTTAATTATAGTTTAGTTTTAATTAGTTTTGACTTTTTTTTCTCTTATTCAGTTAGTTTTAATTAGTTTTTAGAGCAGGTTTGTTAGTTTTTATTAGTTATCGTTTTTTTCTGAATGCTTAGTTTTAGTTTAGTTTAGTTTTAGTATTAGTTTTAGTTATTTCATATATTTTATCTTCCTCATCATCCTATTCAAAGAAATTAGTGAGGCGTGGATATGGCTTACCCTGGACACTTTATCTGGGGGTCGGGTTAGGGCGGCTCATGGACTGAGCAGAGACACAATGTACCGTACAATGTATAAATTCCCTATAGCAGGTTGAGGGGGGGTGCAGTCCATACACAACGTCACTTACGTGAAACAATGCAAAGATGTGCAAAGCATGAGAGGAGATGCACAAAGCAGCCAGCAGTTAAACCAGATAGAAACATATATAACCAGCAGTTAAAGCAGACAGAAACATATATAAACCAGCTAACCAGCAGTTAAAGCAGATAGAAACATATATAAACCAGCTAACCAGCAGTTAAAGCAGACAGAAACATATATAAACCACTTATAAACACATATAACCCAGTTCATCAGCAGTAAACCACACCTTAGCAGATATCTCATCTCTTAATCATCTCCAGTTCTATTATTAGCCAACTTTGCTTCAGTTCATTTCAGCTAGCTGTAGCTAGTAACATCAAACGTTTTTTTTTTAACATTATAACAGGTTCCATACCTCTGTAATTGGATTCGTTTTCATCCTCCTCTTTTCTCCTCTTCTAAACTGTGCAGTTCAGGCCTTGGAAGGCCTTTTCATGGTGATAAACTCTCCAGTTTTAACCTGGATGCTAGTCCTGTCTGACTCTGTCCTTTAGCTCTGCTCTGTCTCTGTCACTCACACACACACGGTGCGCCAAAAAATAAAAAAAACCCGACCCATGTATCACTACAGTAAACCCCAGACAGGACTGTGCTGCTTTGTCCCAGCTTTAGTCTGTATGTTCCAGGTAGAGTGGGGACCAGAAGACAACTGGAAACCACCAGTGACCAGACATGACAGACTGTGAAGTGTTGTATGGTGTCACCAGCTCAAACTGCTGGAGCGAAATAAATCAATTTGATATCAATCCGACATTGACAAAGACGAAAACGAAGGGAATTGTATCCATAATTTTTATACGTTTTAGTTAGTTTTGTGAGCTCACGATACGGTTTCAGTTAGTTATCGTTTTTTTCTTTTAATTAGAGTTTTTATTCATTTCAGTTAGCGAAAATGTTTTTTCGATTTTAGTTTTCGTCATTTCGTTCGTTTTCGTTAACGATAATAACCTTGCACAGAGGTAACCCACACAGATGGGGAGAACATCAAACTCCACACAGACAGGCCCACTCCAATTGCAGTCATACCCACGACCTTAGTGCTGTGAGGTATACTAAGCAATATGTACTGAACCTTTAATTGTAAGGGATAGTTAATAATATGTGGTTCTTTCTTTATTTTCTCTGCTAGCAGCTATGGTGCAGGTGAATTCTTCGTTTAAATTTGACACTGCCAACTACATTCACAACAGACAAGCTGCAATTTGTAACAGTTTCAGGTGTTTCACTCCATAAATGAGTAAAGAAAATGTATAAGTATTAGATGTAGTGTAGAAGTGTTAAACTAAAAACATGCCATTGTAATTTTTTCTTGGTAGTTCTTTTAGGTTGAACTGGACTGGTTTTGCTCTTTTGAAAATGTTTCGTCTCTCATCCAAGAGACTTCCTCAGTTCTAATAACTGGTGAGGGAAACTGGACTTAGGCTACGTTTACACGGCAACACTAAGATCCAATTCCACAAAGATTTCTCCTTTGCGTTATAAAATCATTCCGCATTAAGACGAAGCCGCTATGATAACAATCTGCATTCACATGAGTCCGCGAGGACGGCTGAATACGCTGTAGTGGCCATGCCAGACCAGTAGCTGGCGATGTAGAGCTGTAGTGAAACTGGCGGTAAAACACGCGCCTGCGCACAAACGATTTCCGGTTTAGGCAGCCTTTAAATGAGGAGAAGAAGAAGAAGAAGAAGAAGAAGACGAGGCGGACAACACTATTTACAAACAACAATGGCGAGTGGTCGTACAAAGACGCAGGACTTCTTTGTCTGGACAGACGAGCTGAGCACAGTTAGCAGCACGTATGTTGTTCTGAAACCGGCCATTGTTGTTGTGGTTGTTCCTTCTTTTTCTGCAGCTTTATTGTGTCATAGAGGCTGGCAAACCAGCTTGGAGGTGCATTACCGCCACCAACTGGCCTGGAGTGGGTTAACTGGCGGTTCTTGGCTGCGCGCGCATGCAGTGACATCATATTTTACCCCGGAACGCTCCGACTCGCGTTAACACGGAGCTGGAATGCGGAGCGTATCGATAACGTTCCACCCTGGACCCTGGTATCAAAAGTTTCCGGATTCAGGCACTCTAGGCACCGTTTCCATGTTAACAGAAGGCTAATCCGCGATGAAATCTTCCCGGAGTCGACTGAATCCGACGCCGTGTAAACGGCCCCTTATAAAGCTGTGGGGGGAGTGGTATGTGTAGGTGTTAATCCATATGCTAATGAAGTTAAGTGTTAAGGTCATAGAGAGGGTGTGGTCCTGGGGGTCAGGGTCCTGGATGGGTATTGTGTGTGAGTTTCAGGGTCACTGTCCAAATCCTTCGGGGTGGGGGGTGGGGTTCTTTGCTTTCAGGTGAGTCCAGGTGTAGAAGGTTGTTAGTTGAAAATTGTTTGGGAATGTTGTTTAAAATGGTGTTATAATTTTTTGATAAGTAGTGTCTCAGACCACCACCTCTGTTCAGGGAAAGATTTTCCACTTTCACAA
This sequence comes from Sphaeramia orbicularis, assembly GCF_902148855.1. Taxonomy (NCBI): domain Eukaryota; kingdom Metazoa; phylum Chordata; class Actinopteri; order Kurtiformes; family Apogonidae; genus Sphaeramia; species Sphaeramia orbicularis. The sequence continues at coordinate 53,089,926 of NC_043972.1, forward strand.
AAATGACTTCTTTGACTCCTCTCTCAAACCATTTGTCTTCTCTTGGCAGTATTCTGACATTGCTGTCCTTGAAGGAGTGTCCTTTTTCCTACAAGTGAAGGTGGACTGCAGAGTCTTGGCTTGACGTGGAGGTTCTCCTGTGTTGAGCCATGTGCTTATGGAGGGGGTGTTTGGTTTCTCCTATGTATAAGTCTGTACATTCCAAACTGTGTAGACAACATTGCTTTGCATCTCCCTAGGTAGTTTGTCTTTGGGATATACCAGAGCCTATCTCAGGGTGTTGGTGGGTTTGAAATATACCGGGATATTGTGCTTGTAGAAAATCTTTTGTAGTTTTTCAGAGACTTCCACTGTGTATGGAATATCAATGCCTTTTCCCTTTTCTGGCTTTTCCTCTGCGTTGTTGGTGGGCTTTTCATTCCTTGGTTTGGGTTTAAGAAAGGCCGAGTTAGGGTAAACACATGTTCTCAGTGCTTCCTTAACCTGTTGTTCTTCCTTCTTCTTCCCTTCAGCCTCTGTAGGAATTTCTTTTGTTCTGTGGTTGTGGGTTCTGATGACTCCCACTTTGTGTTCCAGTGGGTAATGAGAATCTAAAAGGAGATATTGGTCTGTGTGGATTAGTTTCCTGTAAGTGTCTATGGTTAATCCTCTGTTGTTGTTGATGTGGATGTTGCAGTCCAGAAAGGGCAAGCTGTTGTTTTGGACATCTTCCCACTGGAACTTGATATTTTGGTCCACTGAGTTGAGTGTGTGCGGTGGAGGTGTCCAGGTCTTCTTTCCTTATCTTGACTCCGGTGTCGTCCACATATCTGAACCAGTGTGGTTCTGTTGGTGAGTGTGTGGTCCTGTAGAAGTTGTCTCTTCACTGTCTGAACTGCCTCCTGGGTGGGAATCCAGGTGAAAAGTGAGGTGACATCATGCGAAACCACGGTTTCGTCTGGTTCCATCAGTACTTCCTTGACCTTGTTGATGAAATCCTGTGAGTTTTGGACATGGTGTGGTATGTTTCCAACCAAAGGGGGCAAGATGGTCGCCAGGTGTTTTGCAAAGTTGTAGGTGAATGAGTTTATGCTGCTCACAATAAATCTGAAGGGGGTTCCTTCCTTGTGTGTCTTAGAAGGTCCATAGGTCCTTATACAGGGGATGGAGTCATCAGGCTGGAGTTTCTGGTAGAGTGGTCTATCAGTGGGTTTTTCTTTCTCCAGCTTTTGTAGGCCTTTTACAACTTTTTTTTGTAGCCTCTTAGGGGGTCTCTTCTCATTGTCTTGTAGGTGGTGGTATCTCTGAGTAGGCTGGTCATTTTGTTGTTGTAGTCCACTGTGTTAAGGATCACAGTACATCTCCCTTTCTCAGTTGGCTGGATGGTAATATTCTGATTAAGAGAAGCTAAGGCTCTTCTTTCTTTAGTGGTGAGGTTGGATGGAGGTGGCTTAGTGCTAGAAAAGGCTTCAGTCTGATGGACTCAGCCTCTGTGCCTGCTAACTTGTTGTTTCTGATTGCACATTCTGTGGCTGTGATGAGATCAACCACTGGGATCTGTTTGGGGGTCACAGAAAAATGAATCCCTTTGGCCAATACTGCGACCTCTAGTTGAGTGAGACTTCTGTCTGACAGGTTCCTGATCCATTTTTCTTGACCAACCTTCTGTGATGCATGGTTGCTTATGGAGGAAGTTCTCTGTTTGGATTACAATCCAACTTTCTGTTCCTGTTGTGTCTTCTGTTGTTGTGCAGCTTCTGTTGTTGTGCAGCAAAAATATACTTCTAGACAGTTTGTTTTCATCATGCATGTTGCAGAAGTGGTTGTAGCAGAGGCTGCCTGGTCTTCCCTGGAAATTCCCCCTCATGCAACTCTCATTTGGACAACCTGTCACTTAATGTGTAAATATTGCTGTCAGGTGTGTGTGACAGGAAGCAGGAGTAAAACAAAAGAAAAAGACTACGTGTGTTTTTATGTGTGGATAGAGAAAGGTGGATGTTTTCAGCCTTCAGTCCCAATTTTCTGGTGAGCATCAAGCGTTGTGTGTGTGTGTGTGTGTGTGTGTGTGTGTGTGTGTGTGTGTGTGTGTGTGTGTGTGTGTGTGTGCGTGTGTGTGTGTGTGTGTGTGTGTGTGTGAAAGGTTTTGTGTGCTTATAGTAAAGCTTATTTCTTCATGCATGTGTATGTTGTGAGTGAGTGGGATTTGGCATACTCCCCCATGCTGCTCAGTTAATGTGTTAAACAGTAGTTGATTATGGGACTGCTGGAAGGATAAACCAAAACCAACCCTGGCTTCAAACACACGGCTCACTGCTGCTGAGATTGAAAACAAAATATTTAATAAAAGAAGCTTTCCACCTGTCAAATAACTAATAAATCATATACATGTTGGACACAATTTCTTTTTTTGTGATTCACTTTTTATTGTTTTTTCTTACTTTTCACCCATTAAACATTTTATAGTGATACATCAGGATTATAAGAAAATATATCAATATGGGCGACACGGTGGTGCACAGCCTCACAGCAAGAAGGTCCTGTGGCTCACAGCAAGAAGGTCCTGGATTCGATTCCAACACCAGTCGATGAGGGTGGGACCTTTCTGTGTGGAGTTTGCATGTTCTCCCCTTGTCTGCGTGGGTTCTCTCCGGGTACTGCGGCTTCCTCCCACCATCCAAAGAAATGCACTGATACATTACTTGGTCAAGCTAAACTGCCCATAGGTGTGAATGTGAGCGTGATTGTTTGTCTCTATATGTTCAGCCCTGTGATGAACTGGCAACATGTCCAGGGTGTACCCTGCCTTCGCCCATAAGTAGCTGGGATAGGCTCCAAGCAACCCCCGTGACCCTAGCAAGGATAAAGCGGGTTCAGAAAATGAATGAATGAATACATCAATAGAATTACAAAAATCAAATGTAAAAAAAACAAACAAACAAGAAAAAGCAGCAACAACCCCCCCCCCCCCCCCCAAAAAAAAAAAAACACAACAAAAAAAAGACAAACAAACAAAAAGAATTACCAAAACCATAGAGTACTGTCAGTTTTGTTATACAGGATATATTGTTATATTATAACTCTTTCCAGGTGACAAAAGACCAAGGCCAGGACAATAAAACATTCACCATAATACATTGTGGTATCAGAATACCAATCCCTTCAGTTATTACAGGAATACCCAAGACTACAGTCGGATCTGCTCCGTTATGTATTCCGCACTTCATCTAAGAAGGGGCCCCATATATATATTTTTTTATTTCTCCTGTCTGTTATTGATCTTAACAATGAGTTGTTCATAGCTGGCTATTTTAATCATTTCCCCCATCCATTCACTAAAAGGTATGGAATTAGTAGTTTTCCTGTGCCTGAGTACTATTCCGCACCCTGTAAGAAGGGCCAGTTTACACCATAGGATTTGCTGAGCTGTCAGTCCTTCTCCCCTCATACTAATTACTAATATACAAATGCCAGCTCTTGCACAAATTTGGCGCTAAGCACTTTATTAATGGATGTTATTATACTCTCCCATAGGTTATGGGTCAGCTGACATTCATAAAGCATGTGTAGAAGTGTTTGTTTACTCCTGCAACATCTCCAACATAGGTCAGAGTCTTGTAATTTCAATCGGGCCATTTTACACGGAGTCCAATAACCTCTATGAATAATTTTGTGTTTAATTAACCTGGTCTGTATCTCCTTTGATATCTTATTCCATGACCCAGTTATAACCCGCCATGCCACCTCTGTTAGTTCCTCCCCTAGGTCTTCCTCCCAGGCTTTCTTAAAGCTATACCGTATGATGTGGCATTTTTACACTTTTCTTTTGTCATCTTAAAATGCTATCAATAAGCGTGTGTCAAACTACAATGTAAAAGAAATCCACCAGGTATTGAAACTCAAAAATGTTTAATTCTCATATATTTCTGATAAAAGTCTAACCTATCATTTTATTCGGTCCGAATAAAGTAATTGGCCGAACCTGGCTGAGCCTCCTGTCAATCATCCATTACTGCTGTCCAGCATCCGATCCATTATTGCCATCCCTGCATCTGATATGTGTCCCTCTGAAACTGACGCTTCACTCGTGCTGTTTCTCCTGTCACTGACCACAGTCTGTCTAGGATGTGGATGGATAGAACTCAAATGCACATGTGGACGGAGAAAAATGGATTTATTAACAGAAACAACAACTAAGAGGAACAAACAGGAGTCCGATGAATGAAGGATGGAGATAAAAGTCTGGAAGTCTGGTGTACTGGACTGAACAGGTCTGCATAAAGCTCAGCTTTTATGACCATGGGACTCATACAGGTACATGTACTTGGTGTCACACAGTGTAGGATTATGTAGGATGATAAATGTATGGACTATGAAACTTCAAATGTCCATGGAAAAATTTGCGGAGGGTGCGTGTTCACAGTGTGCGCGCCCGTCACCTGGGCATCTCATCTCCATGGTGCAGTGAAGACACTGACCCAGTGCTGTACAGACCAGACCCTTAAATTCAGGGTCTACTGATGAAACAGGGGCCGCAGGCCCGTGGCAGGTGGATGATGCATCTCATTACTGAGGGAGGGGTCCGCGGACACACCGAAGCAGACCGGACCTCCGTCTCTGCTTCCTCCATGCGCATCAGGTGAGAGGAGGAGAGAGGAGGGGAGCCTCAGAGTTCAGGCAGAGGGAAGTGGGCGGGGCTTCGGAGGGAGGCGGGTTGTTCATGTTCAAACTTTTACTAAGTGCTGTGAGAAATGCCACATCGGTAGGTATAGCTTTAAGTCCTGAAAGTCCTGGTGGGTGAGACTGTCTCATGACATTATAAAAGTTAGAGGCTCTTTTTCTCTCCCATTGCTTGTCCTGCATCCTTTTCTGCAGCCTTGATTGTGCAACAAGGGGTGCTTTCTTTTGTGTTGACAAAAAACTACTTCTCAGCTGGAGGTACTTCCAAAAATCAGGTTTTGGAATTGTATTTTGCAACCTGCAGCAATCTTAAAGTTATGCAGGTATTAGATTTTGGTTTTAATATCTAATGGTGTATATGTTTTTTGTAAATGTTCCAAAAGCAGACATCATGTCATCTAAGTCATAAACGTTTGTCAGAGATCCTTCAAAATAATGAAGTGGTGGTTGTGTAAAAGGAAACTCATAAAGTATTTGCTGAGTCATTTATATTAGACAAGATAAAAATTTGAGTTTACTTAAGTCAGTAAAGATCCTCACAGATATGCCATTTGGGAGATGCTGTTACCAAAAGCTGCTTATCTTACTAAAAGTGTATGTGATTATTGGAACTCCAAACTGTGCTTTTTTCCCCAATGCAACAAACTGATGATATAAGCAATGAGGCTTGTGTTTTATATTCCAGACTGTTTTATAAATTCAGTAATTCACCAAGTATAGATGAACATTATCAATGGTACATGATCCTAAAAGCACTGGTTACTTGCATTCTGGGAAATGCAAGTGAGTTGAGTGGCTGAAAAATAAAAGAACATCAAATTACCAAACTTACAGTTCCTCAATTATTCACCGGGATCTTTCTCCAAAAGCAAGTCAGCCCCCATAGACCCTCTGTTAAAATGTCCAACTTCGCAACAGTGTGTATGTGTGACTATGTATTGTCTGTGTTGTTGTCAGTGTTGTTGTCTCTAAATAGTTTTCCCTTTTCTTGACAGCTGTACACTCAACTAAATTGTGTCAGTTCTTGAAGTAATGCATAATTAAACTCGTGTCTGCTTTGAAGTGACAGGTGGATGAGCACTGCTTGCATTTACATGCATAGACTTAGACTGACTTTGAGCTCAGCTGCTGAGTCAATCTTTCAGTGCATCTGTTAATTAAATAAAACATATTGTTTGCTGATAAATAGGGGTAGATTTTTAGGATTTTTAGTTGCCGATATTATAACAATAGTTTTTTTTTTTTTTTTTTTTTTACACATAATTTGGTCTGTGTTTTCAGTAAGTTAGCATTAGCTTGACGAGAATCGCCCTTCAGTCTTCACTAGGTCAACGCTTTTGTCCAGATATCTTCACTAGGTCCAGAGTCTTCACTAGGTCAACACTCTTGTCCAGATATCTGCAAAAGTAAGATGGTGACAATGCCAGAATGCCACAATTCACATATGTGCAACCTTATTTATTAGTGTAAACATGCAGTCTTGTCTGCCTCTCACTGGGAGCATCACCTGTCCTCCTGCAGGGCACCCCAAAAATCTTCCAAATCCCTTCTTCGCCATCCCTGTAATCCATAATCCCATCTCTCTGCTATTCAAGTACATCAGTAAATTATTCCTTTTAATCCAAAGAGGGGAGCAACAGCAAAGCAGCTTTCTACATGACTCCAAGAGCCCCTGTCAGCTAAAGTATTCGAGAATAAGCAGGCAGCCAATTAGGTCTTGTTTTAATTAGATGCATGTGTTTCACCTAGAGTATTCAAGACTCTTGTAGCGCACTTTGTGTATCCCATAATATCAAAAGACTTGAGCCAAACTTCTGTTTGTGACAGCAGGCACTATGTTTGGAAACTGAATGAGGTTTGCAAGTGTTAATGTGCATATTTATATCCAGTTACAAACAACAGCAAATGTAGCTTTCAATAGTTTAGTGCACCTTCTGCATTAACTCTTGTTAAATATTTAGTTGTTTTACCATGCTCAGATTTTGTAAGACATTAAATTCATCCTCCACTTGTAGACCTGAGATCTAATTTTAGGTGTATTTTTTGGAAGATAACATATTTTATATTGCATATTGGTAAGTAAACACAAAGCACAACGATTTTACTGAGAACTGACACCAGGCCTCACAGAGAGGAGGATGCTACTCTTGTTAGCCACTTTATTTCTAACTCCATGACTGCTGAATTTTTCATCATAATGGAGCAACATTAATATATTGATGCCAAGGTTTCTCTGGGGTCAGCATTTTCCTCTCTATATATATGTTTTTAAGAACCATATTTAAGCTGTTTCATTGATTGTATGGAACCAGGAAGACTGTGAATTATTGCCTGCACGGTTACCCTTACACAACGTAGATAATTTAACTGTAAAGTATAAAAGGCACCATTTACGATATTTGTAATTTTATATGTACATCAACTAGACATTTCTGTCTAAAACTTCCGTGTCTTTCTAACTCTGGTTTCTATAAACCATCTTGGTTGTTGAATTGATGGCTTTAGGTCTTGATCAGGTTCTGTATTGGTGCTAGAAATCAAGTTACTGTAACTTCTTCTCATACTGACTCATGCAATTTTTCCTGAGTTAATAAACTATGCTTGAACTGAAAACTGTTTTCTAAACCAAAAAATATGTTTTCATGTCCACCACTTTGCCTCATTACTTCAGGCAGTACTGAGTCCAGAGTCCATAATTGTACCTATCCATCCTAAAGTAGTGTTGCTATAAAAAGAGGCTGAAAAGAATGTATTCTTTATGTACAGCACAATTTCCTGCATTTTCACTGCAGCTCTTACATCCCATGAAACATCCCAAGCGTCTAATGGATAAAAACATATGAAAATTTGTTGAAAGATGACAAATATTAAAAATTATCATGATTAAACAAAATGTGCAAATAAAGAACAATACTTTTTCTAGGTTTTCAGACATTTTGTATTAAGGCATATAATCTTAAGTCCTCCACTTGCCTTGACAATTGTAAAGCACTCATTACTTCATATTGCCTTACCTTACTTTATAAATAAACCACATGAGCACAAAAAAGGGTTAAAACATGTTTGTCAGTTTTGACAAGGAAGTAGCTCCTTGTACAGCAAATTAAACAAAAAAATGAATTGTAATCTGTAACAGTTACTGGGCAAAAATATGATTAAAGGTTCTACATGAGATATATAAATAAGATTTGTGCATTCCTATGTGCTTATGTAAAGTTTGTGTCTGTTTTGTTTGTTTGACACAAGCTACATGAGCAAACCACTGTCTTTGTTACGTAAACCTATGACATAAGGCTGCATGATTTTTGCAAAACATAAAATCCCGATTTTTTCCTCTAAAAACTCGATTTTCGATTTCAGGTAACTACAAAAGACAACAGAAGTCAGCATGTCATTTTCGTGAGCAGCCCACAATGCAAGCCACTGCTCCCTACCTCAAATCTGTGATGGTATCACGTGATGAACCCATAGAAGTTTTTTTTTTTCTTCATTAAATCTTTATTGAATGAAGTAGAGTATACAAACAATGTATACAACAAGAAAATAACATAACAAGGTTGCCATGCAGAATACACTACAATACAATTTCCAGATCAGAGCAAATACTGATGGTTTTTATAGCTTTTTTGGTTCCAGATTTATCTAACAGCTTTAAATAAAGTTCAAAATCTTTCAAACAATAAATAATATTTGGTTTTATGTTACAGAACTTACATTTGTGAATGAAAATTCAGCAAGTAGGAGAACTAAATTAATTATTTTTTTAAAAAAATGCTTTTTTTCCTTTTTGGGGTATCTGGGCCCACAGAAGTGATACCAATGTAAGTCAGTGACAGGCATCAGTCGTGCGTGCGTGAACCATGTAATATGAGTGATCCCCATGTGGTTCTGTTTAAACTGGGGGATCCGTGCGTGGAAGAGACTGACCCAGGACACGCGGGAGGGATTATATCCCCAGAGCTGGTGGATGTGTCTGGGCAGAGGGCCATCTGGGCTCCTCTGCTGAGGTTGCTGACCCCGCAACCCGGACCCGGATCGGAAGAAGACAGTACAATACGGATCCAGGACAACATAAGATGAGTGATCCCCATACAGCTATATTTCAGTTGCGGGATCTGTGCGTGAAGCCACAGCTTACATCGCTGTAAGTTCTGCGGGCTCATTAACAGATTTTTCATTACACAGACTTCTGTGAAAGACCGCTGTCACTGATAGGAGGAAGAGCCTACAGTAGCCCACAGGCGCGATGCCCAGAGGCATGAGAAAGATGAAATCGATGTGACGATTTCCCTTTTTTAAAAATCGTTCTAATTAAAAAATCCGATTTCAATTTAGAATCGATTAATCGTGCAGCCTTACTATGACAACAGCTTCATTTCCTTCAACATGGAGGACCTGGGGTGTATTTCTAGCACTAAACAGACTCCAATGCAAAGCACACAAGCATATGTAAATTTCATTTAACCTTTAAAACATTTGTTAAATACATATAACAAGATACATTACTTTAATGAAATAAATACATGATAATTTATCGCATTATGGCTTTTCATAAACAGAGGCTACCATTTTCAGATGTTTGTACAATGAAATGTTTTTGTGTTTTTGCAGGAAATGATGTTGGGGTCAATGCCACTGAGCCAGAGAACATAGCCAATGTTTCCTCCCTGGTTCATGAGGAGGAGAGGCCTGCTAAGGTCTCGGAGGTCACCATTGCAGTGACTGGAATGAGCAGCTCAACCAGTCCCAATACTGTGAGCACCATGACTCCAAGGGCAGGTCGGATCCCCCGTGCAGGAGAAGAAGAGGAGCAGAGCAGCGGCATGTTTGGAGAAACTGTGGTGCCTGCTGTGGAGGAAGCAGGTGTGGTCGCTCCACCTCAGCTCAGCCCTGATTCAGCAGAGACTGAACACCTGCTGCCTAGCAACCCACACACACAGGAAGAGACAGAGGGAGGGGAGGAGGAAGAGGAGGAGCGTCTGCCACACACTGACCCACCATGGATCAATGCCAAGGACACAGCTGTGTTTGACCTGGACCACCTCTTTACTACCACGGCCCCACCCTCAGCCGCCACCAACCCTTCCAACCCTGATGTTCTGCATGTAGACTTTTTTGACCCCTCCTCTCGTGGTCGAGGACTGGACCTGGCCCCACCATCTCCTTCATCACTAGCCCATGAGCTCCAGGGTGGCGATCCAACTTCCTGGGCAATGCCAGACAACTACGACTACCTCACTCCATATGAAGATGGAGTGTCACCGACTGCTGATGAGTATACCTACAGCACTACTACTGATGCATATGAGACTGATGAAGACCTTCGGCCTTTTGCTGGCTCTCCTGGTCGCTCTAGGCCTCAGATCCCAGGGTCCAACTCTTTCATCCCAGGTGTAGGTCTTCCTGGCAGAGCTCCAGTACCAAATATTCCGGTGGCAGCTCCTCCAGTGGACGGCTCAGATGGGATGGGGGGATGCCGTGTGGGCTATCAGATGGTGAATGGAAGCTGCCGCTCACCCTGTGACATGCTGCCAAACTACTGCTTCAATGGAGGACAGTGTTACCTGCTGGAGGGCATGGGAGTCTTCTGCAGGTACGACAGAAATACATTCACTCATCATATCCAGAATATTCAAAAAATGCAGTACAGGCCACATTTTTGCATTAACAAGATCACTGTGCAAAGCTTACTCACAATCGATACAACCAGAATTATGTTTTTTATCTACCTTGAACACACACAGACCATGGTTAGATTTTAAATATGCCATAGGTGATCAGGTTAGATCTAGGATGACCACCAAGATGCACTGTGATCCAATTACTCAGACTCATGCCATGGTGGTCTTCTGTAAAAACTAATTTACCCTGATGTATCCCCAACTATGACATAACAGGAAATCACCTTATTGTGTTTAGTGATGTCATGTCATTACTTGAAAGTGAAGAGGAGCACTCATGTATGGAGATAGCCCACTCATCTAACAGTTCAGTTTTCTTAGTTCACCCATGTGAAACAAATCTGACATTTGTCTGGTGGCATAGTAATAACTGCATAAGCCTCCTTGTAGAGATGACACAGGAAAAAATTTAATCTGAACAAAAGTGGTTTGCTGGATTTATAGGTTATGCTTTGTTCCATCTACCTCAGAAGCTGGAGGTAAGAGTCAGAAATGACATCACATCTAAGCTGACTCTGTTCTAAAACAAGAAGTCAGAAAAACAATAGTGATACCAGTTTTATTAAAAAATTGTGTTCTCGCCCACCTGGGCAGTGTTGTGCCTCCTTCAGGTTCAGGTCCTCTACCAGAGGTCTGGAAGCCTGAGGGTTCTGCACAGGATCTCAGCTGTTTCTAGGACTGCGCTCTTTTGGACAGAGATCTTTGATGTTGTTCCTGGTATTTGCTCGAGCCATCCACCCAGCTTCAGGTTTACTGCTCCCAGTGCTCCGATCACTACTGGCACCACTGTTGCCTTCACACCCCACATTCTCTGTAGCTCCTCTTTCAACCCTTGGTATTTCTCTAGCTTCTTGTGTTCTTTCTTTCTGATGTTGCTATCTCTTGGGATTGATACATCTATCACTACTGCTGTCTTCTGATGTTTATCAACCACCACTATGTCAGGCTGAGTTACCATCATCATTTTGTCAGTCCAGATCTGGAAGTCCCACAGGATCTTGGCTTGCTTGTTCTCTATCACCTTTGGCGGTGTCTCCTATCTTGACCCTGGGACCTCCAGTCCATACTCTGTACAGTTGTTCCTGTACACAATGCCCGCTACCTGGTTCTGTTGTTCCATGTATGCCTTGCCTGCCAACATCTTACACTCTGTTGTGATGTGCTGAACTGTCTCAGAGGCTTCTTTGTACAGCCTACACCTGGGGTCATTTCTGGTGTGGTAGACCCTGGCCTCTATTGCTCTTATGTTCAGGGCCTGTTCTTGTGCAGCCACGAGTAGTGCTCTGTGCTGTCTTTCAATCCAGCCTTTTCCAGCCACTGGTTTGTTTTCTGGATATCACCCACGTCCTCAATTTGCTGGTGGTACTTACCATGCAGGGGCTTGTCCTTCCAAGATAGCCCCTCTGGCTCCCCCTCCTTACTGGGCTGCTGTTGCCTGAGGAATTCATTTAGCAGTTGATCACTGGGGGCCATCTTCTTGATGACGCTTACTAGACCTTGGCCTCTCTCCTTTCGTTTTGTGTACAGCCTCAGAATGCTGGACTTAGGGTGAAACCTCCATGCATGGTAAGGTGCTTCCTTGTCTTGATCTCAGTAGCTTATATCTCTTCCAGTGGCCAGGATATTATCCCAGCGGGGTATCTGATTACTGGCAAGGCATAGATGTTAATGGCCTGGATCTTATTCTTGCCATTCAGCTGACTTTCCAGGACCTGCTTTGCCCTCTGTAGGTATTTGGCTGTGGCTGACCTCTGAGCTTCCTCCTCATGATTGCAGACTGTGGGATCCCCAGGTATTTGTAACTGTCTTGCATGTCCACAACGTTCCCTTCAGGTAGTTCAACCCCTTCAGTTGTGATCCTTATCCCTCTTCTAGATACCATTTGCCCACATTTATCTAATCTGAATTACATCCCCATGTTTTAGCTGTAGATCCAAGTGAGGTGAATCAGGGAGTTGATGTCACGCTCATTCTTGGCATACAGCTTGATTTTGGCTTTGAGTTGGCCTCTAGAGTCATCTTCTGTAGCCTCTTCAAGCTCTGGATGAAGGCTCTTAGTATCCTGTTGATGTTATTCAGCTTTAGGAACTTCAGTATCCGTGTGTGGTATTGAGTCAAAGGCTTTCTTGTAGTCAGTCCAGGCAGTGCACAGGTTGGTGTTCCTGATCTTACAGTCTCGGGTGATTGCCCTGTCAACCAGTAGCTGGTGCTTGGCCCCTCTGGGGTTACTACCAATTCTTTTCTGTGCTCTGCCCACCTATTGAAACACAGGATAAACACACTACACTTCATTTTGCATTTACAAACATTGTAGCAGCATGTTCACAGATGTAAGCTGGACACTATTGTGGGTATGACTGATTTAATAACAGAGAGACTGACATTAAAGACAGATGCTCAGCAATATGATATGACATACTTAGTGGCTCTTAAAGTTTATAGTTTCTGTGTTTCACATGTGGCTGTAACAAGTATGGTACAAATGCAACAACCTTAATTAGAACGTAACCCTACCTTATGGTTCTGTTAAAGTTAAGGTTACTTCAAGACCCCAGCTTTAGGTTAAGGTTCATTGAAAAGACTGGATGGTAAAGAGTTTTTTGGAGGCAGAGTTCTTCCTTCAGACATGACAAACAGACAGACTAGGAAATAGTACAATTAATAAACAACTATTTATCTGCTGTGTTTGGATGTCCATCTTTACAGCTGCAAAAAGACTCATCACAGTTACTTCGGTTTATGTATAATCCAGCAGTTAACATATTCCTAAGCACTCAAAAAACAGCAGTTAACCAGTACGGTTTCTGCTGTTTAGTCAGAAACCTGACATTCACTTGCAAGGACCACAACCTCAAATTTAATTAAACATTTTACAGTGTTTATTTACAACAATATGAAATAAATGTTTATGGTGATGGTCTGGATGAGGATTCTAGCAATGTGGGAGTTGGTCGGGAGGCTACAGTTTGGGGAAGACCTCTTGGGGAGTTTGGCTCACCTTTTGGGTGTTTGAAGAAGGTGACATAAATTCTTTGCACTGGAGGAAACCAAAGAAGGCATGCAGAAAAAGGTGTGGGCTAGATGGTCACTCATTAATTTAGAATGACATTATTAATAATGTCTACCACAGAGATGTTGTCTGAATAGGTGAGGATGGATTTTCTTGACAATTCACAACCCCACAAGACAGTGTCGATGACTACCAGAGCAGGGGAACTCTGTAAACTCAGGGAGAAAGGTAGCAGAGATCGTAGAAACCCCTAAAGTTGTCTGAAAGAGCAACATCCAGCTGAGTATCATCTGGTTCGGGTGATAGTCAAAGAAGAAGGTCATGTCATTCCAGTTGTTGAGGAGATGCCACCAAAATGGCCTTTCTTCTTTGCATGGGTTGTCAAGAATGAAAGAGCTGTGCTTAGAGTTGAGGGTGTTGATGGAACACAGTTTGGAGAATGCCCATTTTGACAAGCTTATACCATGAGCTGGAGGTGATGATGGGGGAGACACAAGCAGGAAGTCATGAGGACCTGGACTGGAAATGGTATTTCATGGTTATTAATAAGGATCCAACACGAGGTCTTAGATAGTGAAGAAAAAACTTGGGCTACTCTTACAGCCAAACCTTAGCCTTACTGTGAAGCAGTGGCAACCAGAAAACTAGCAATCCCTGAGCCAGGAGTGAAACATGGATAATCTTGTGCTGCTGGCTGAAAGTGGTCACTCAATATTAATTGACAGTTGCCGAGATATTTGAAGAACACAGTGGATAATAGGAAACCTGGCACCCGTAGTGGGAGTTATTAATGCAGAGCATGAGAAAGAAGGAGCGGTGAGAAGAGAGGCTAGTCAAGTGCCAAGTAAGGCATCTGGAGTTGGATGAAAAGAAGGAGTGGAGGGGAGAGACGATGGCATCCTGGTGCCAGGAAAGGAAGCAGAAGATGTGCAAAAAGGAAGGAATGGCAAACAGAAGGTGTCATCCCAGTGCTAGGAACACTGGTGGAAGATGAGCAAAAAGGAGCAGTAGTAATAGAGGTGAGAAACCTGGTGCCAGATGTGACAGCTGAAGATTATTTGATAGAGAGAATGAATGGAAGAGAAATGCCAATTCAGAGTCATTCATGTTGGTTATATTAGGGTTAGACAGAGGAGGTGCCTTCCCCCTTCCAGCTGAACAACCTTGTGCAGCTATCCACCGTGTAATGCATGATGGTGTTGTGTTGCACTCTGGCGATGCAGCTGGAACCTCTTCCTGAGAGAAATTTGCTTGGGTTAGTGGAGGCCCATGACCAGCGAGTTGATGCGAGAAGTTTGAACAATTTAGCTCTATTATCTGAGCGGTGATAATGTATTAGTTTATGAACATCTATGAGAGGATAAGAACTGAGGGTGCGTGTAACATATGGAAGACGTTCCCCTTCTGAAGTTAAAATTAAGGGAAGGTGAGTGGCTGGAGCTGTACATTTGAACAGAACGGAAAAAGGAATTCAGAGGAATATGTGCGTATACAGCTGACCTGACTGATGCACACCGGAAGGTTTGGCGACTGGGGCTCTCCTTGATGCAGCTGGTCACATTTGGTGGGGCCTCTAGGACAAACAGGTCATGGTCATTGAAGGAGGCAGATTATTGTGGAATTTTATGGAGGGTGCAAGAAGACTCTGCTGGAGAGAGAGTGAGTGAGATTGTTATCGTGGGAGGGGAGGAGGGACAAGTGGTCCTTTGTTGAGATGATTCAGAGGTCCTGCAAGATTGAATATGGTGGTATGATGATAAGTAGGTAGTAGGTAGAAGCAAGAACAATATTTATATTTAATATTTATTTGAAAAGGAAATGTCCCTTCTGGTATCTTCAGGCTCTATCCTCAGATTGGGTTCCTCTGTGACATACAAAAAACAGAATACTGACTTGAACACGCATTGAACTGTAAAATGAAGCCTTCCTGCACTCTGGATGAACACTACCCATTACATACATTTACACTGCAAGAACTTTGGGGTAATTTTATGGGGCCAGGGTGCATGTCTCCACTGCAGGAACCACCCCTGCAGGGTCAAATTACAGGAAACTTTATGAGGTCTAATGCCGCGTGTCCACTTCATGGTACCTGCTCGATTTGACTCAACGTTTTTGTGTTTCCATTACGTGAAAGAACCTGGAATCTGGTACCCAGTACTAGTTTTTTAGTATCTACTTGGGCGAGGTTCCAAAATGGATGAAGAGATATTAAAACGTGACGTGTAAACACTGTAGACCAGGCATGTCCAAAGTCCGGCCCGGGGGCCAATCACGGCCCACGGTCAGATTTTATACGGCCCACAGCTTGGGTTATATATTGTATTATTTATGGCCCGCTTGGACTGTTGAACCGAGTACATGAATCATAAAAGGTTAAAAATGCAGTTTCTCTGTTCACCTCATGGTGGCAGCACCACTCTAACTCTATCTGGCTCTGTGACCTCGCCGTGAACCCTTTTCGCTAATTTCTAACCACGGTGCCTGTAAATAAAAAAAACGGAAGTTGACAGTGAGGGCCGCCGCTTCCAGAAGAGATGGGAATTACAGTTTTTTTTTACTGAAAATTGAGGCGATTGTGTTTGCCTAATTTGTCAAGAGACTGTTGCCTTGTTTAAGGAATTCAATGTAAAGAGACACGAGCAGACAAAACATGGTAACGCATACGACAAGCTAGCAGGGAGTGAGCGCTCTGAAAAAGTGAAGCAAATTCAAGCTGCTTTAAACTCACAACAGTGACTCTTCATGTGAACCTGGGAGTTCAATGAATTCACCACCAGGGCAGGCTACCAAGTTGCCAGGTTAGTTGCCTCTAACTGCTGGTGTTATGTACCTGTAGATGTGACACAAATATTACTTTCTGAATGATTTTGTGAAAGACGAGTAAGAGTCATATGTTTTCATCTTAAACGTTAACAGACTTTGCATTACTGAGTAATATATGAGTAATGATTACTCATATAAGTCATGTTTAAAATGAATGTGGGGTTAAGATTTTTATCAACTTGGATGTTTAAGATACTCTATACAGTTTGTTCTATGTTATCTGACTCCAGATGTGAAAGGAAGGCAGAACTGTTTTTTTTTTTTTTTTTTTTATTTGTTCACACCTGAGTGGCTTAGATTTGGTTACATTGCCATTTAAAAAAATGATATTGTGACAATGAAAATAAAATTGTGTAGAACAGCGCATTTATATGCAATTTTTACTGTTTAAAAAATGTCTGAAGGGACCACTGGCCCCTGGCAATGTCCACATTATCAGATCTGGCCCTCGTTAAAAAAAGTTTGGACACCCCTGCTGTAGACCATTGATTGGCCCGAGAGTTGTCTCAATGTGCAACCCGCCACATTAAAAAAAAAACAGATTTGGAAGTTTACAGCGAATATACCAGTTGGTTAATCCACATGACGGCAGCCCACAAAACACTACCATGGTCAGTTGAGGAGGTTCAGACATTTCTGTCCTTTGTGGCTGATGAAAAAATTCCGTGTGAGTTTGATGGGGCAACACGCAACAAGCAAGTATATCAGCAACTCTCTGAGCAGGCATCATGGAAGTTATGCACTGTGTCACAATAATGTCCAGGTACTCTAAAGTCAGTGATATCCTGTAATAGAAATGGTCTCCAGGAATAGTATCTGTTACCCAAGGCGAGTTGAGTCAAGCTGGTTCCACGTAGTGGAAACATGGCATAACTCAGTCCCTGTTTTGGGGTTGGTTCTCCTAACAGCCCTGAAAACTCTAAGGTGAAAGGTTTATTTAGTGCTGATTGGGTATATTCGAAGCAGGATATGATGTCATCAGAAAGCAGTAAAAGAACCATCATTTTTAAAACCTGCATTGTTGCACAACAGTTACGTGACAAACCTGATTATGTCAACAGTGGGTCCTACTCTGCAGTGGAGACATGGCAGTCGAGACCGCCAATTGACAAGATGTTCCTGTAAAGTTTCACCCTCCCTTCTTTTATCAGGAACTTCCTTAGTGGGAACAGGCCTAATAATATATAACCAAGTACCTTTCATCTTCTAGTTATAAACTGCAGTGATGACTTTGCTCAATACATAATCCAATAGGGTTATGGTGGTGATATTTCTAGATGGAGGTTGAAAGTCCAGCAGATTAAAAGAATATGGTGTAAGCCACAATTTGAAGATGCATTTGAAAATGGAGTCATCAGCCGTCAACTGCAGTGCATCTGTGGATCAAAATGTCCCAGTGTGTGATGAAAAGAGCGACCCATGAGTGTACAAAAAGCAGCACATTAGTATGCAGGGATCAGGATTAGAGCTGCTGCATATGAAGGAGAGGGTCAGTGTTTGATAGTATGCTTGTTCATGGTATGCATTCTACTGGTTTCAATTGGAAAGTGATTATTACCTCCGCCAGGAGGTATTGTGATCACTTTGCTTTGTGTGTTTGCATGCGTGTTTGTTTGCTTGTTTGTTTGTTTGTTAGCAAGATAACTCAAAAAGTTATGGAAGGATTTTCATGAAATTTTCAGGAAATGTTGATACTGTCACAAGGAAAAAATGATTAAATATTGGTGGTAATCAGGAGGTGGGGGGACAAATATGTCTTGGTGGAGGTCTGCGCACTCCAAGTGCTTTTCTTGTTATTATTATTATTATTATTAGTAGTAGTAGTAGTAGTAGAAGTAGTAGTAGTAGAAGTAGTAGTAGTAGTAGTTAGGGCTGCACGATTTTGGCAAAAAAAAAAATCCCGATTTTTTCCTCTAAAAACTCGATTTTCGATTTTGATTTCGATTTTTGCGTAAAACTACAAAAGACAACAGAAGTCAGCATGTCGTTTTCGTGAGCAGCCAACAATGCAAGGCACTGCTCTGACCTCAAATCTGTGATGGTATCACGTGATGAACCCACAGAAGTTTATTTGTTCTTAATTAAATTTTTATTGAATGAAGTAGAGTATACACCCAATGTATACAACAAGAAAATAACACAAGTTTGCCAGGGGGAATACATTATAATACAATGTCCAAATCAGAGCAAATACTTATGTTTTTTATACCTTTTTTATACCAGCCTTTTTGTTTCCAGATTTATCGAACAGCTTTAAATAAAGTTCAACATCTTTCAAAAAATAAATAATATTTGGTTTTGTGTTACAGAACTTACATTTGTGAATGAAAAATTTAGCAAGTAAGAGGACTAAATATATATATATATATATATATATATATATATATATATATATATATATATATATATATATATATATATAATTTATTTATTTTATTTTATTTTATTTTATTTTATTTTTTTTCCTCTGGGTATCTGGGCCCACAGAAGTGATACCAATGTAAGTCAGTGACAGGCATCAGTCGTGCGTGCGTGGACCACGTTATTATGACTGATCCACATGTGGTTCTATTTAAACTGGGGGACCCGTGCGTGGAACAGACCGACCCAGGACACGCTGGAGGGATTCTGTCACTGGAGCTGGTGGATGTGTGTGGGCAGGGGGCTGTGTGGGCTCCTCTGCTGAGGCTGATGACCCCGAGACCCGGACCCAGTTCGGAAGAAGACAGTACGGTATGGATCCGGGACAACGTAAGATGAGTGATCCGCATGCAGTTCTATTTCAGTTGCGGGATCCGTGTGTGAAGCCACGGCTTACATTGCTGCAAGTACTGTGGGCTCATTCACAGATTTAACGTCTGGTCATTACACAGACTTCTGTGACAGACATCTGTCACTGAGAGGAGGAGGAGCCTACGGGAGCCCGTAAGCGCGCGGCCCACAGGCACGAGACAGATGAAATCGATTTTACGATTTCCCGTTTTTAAAAATCGTCCTAATTAAAAAATCCGATTTCGATTTAAAATCGATTAATCGTGCAGCCCTAGTAGTAGTAGTAGTAGTAGTAGTAGTAGTAGTAGTAGTAGTAGTGGTAGTAGTAGTATTGGAAGGAATGTGAATTGGATCATTGTCACCACTAAGATTAGAATGTCCAGCAATATTTGCAGTCTCAGTAGGCCTTTATATGCATACTTGCTTTGATAAATAAGACAAAATCGACCAAAATGCAGATGAATGTAACAGAGGTGGTATAACAGAATTCCACAAATTGTTTTCTCTATTAGAAGTATAGATATTCATTCAAAGTATTGTAAATTACTCATTCAACTTCTACACTACAGTAACAGCATGGAAATCCAGGCTCTGAAATGTCCTCATAGTATTAAAGTCTACAGTCAGCTTTTGAAGGACATTTATAGCAGCTGTTTGTCCAAAGTGAACAGAACCTCATGACATATTACTATGATGTAAGTGCTTTTATGTCATCCCTGCGATGAACTGGTGACATGTCCAGGATGTACCCTGCCTTCGCCCATAAGTAGCTGGGATAGGCTCCAGCGACCCCCCCAAGACCCCAGTGAGGATAAAGAGGGTTCAGATAATGAATGAATGAATAAATGCTTTTGAACAATTCTAACCTCAATGCAGAAAACAGTAGAATGAAAATAATTAACTTTACCTTCAATCCTATGCGCAAATCAGTTTTCATTGTTAGGTACATAACTGGAAACATTACAACTCCTTTCTCTTTGATCTAGTCTCCATTTACTGTCTGTTTCATTTGGTTACAGCTTTCACACCGTTCACATCTACTACATTTATTTGATAAGTTATATTGTTATTGTCTTGTTATGTCTTTTACAGCATTCACATCTTATTATACATTTTATACATTTTTTGTGTCTATAACACATTTCCTTTGTTACTTCATTTGAAACCCATTACCTGAAATCCATATCACAAAATGAATGAAAAAAAAATAGCTCAGCACTTTACAGCCTTTAGATGTCTGATATGCCAAGATATCTTTTACTAAGATCCACTCATTGATTTAGCCTTTCAGTGGAATTTCTATACAAAGAGAATTGCACAACGTCACTTGTTTCATCCTCAGATCATGAAAGACACATTTGACTTACAGGAAATGTAAGATCTCGAGATGTGTGTGTGTGTGTGTGTGTGTGTGTGTGTGTGTATCTGTGCGCGCGTGTCTGCGCGTGCATGCATGTGCAATGAGTCACATTAACACAGGCTTCATGTTACTAAATGGCTTTACATAGGGTTTCCTTATAATCATTAAAATTAAACAACAGTCTAATCAGTGACAAGAAGGCTTCCCTTAGTGGGCAGCTGCATACATTAACATGCTAATACATGCACAGCGGCACCTGGCCTCTGAGTCACACTGATGGAGAAAATAAGAGCTGTAGTCACTGTGCCCACACACATTTTGATCTAAAAGTATTAAATCATGTTCCTGATACCCAAGGTGCGATTTGTCAAAAAAACAGAGGGAGGGATGTTTTTTTTTTTTTTTGATCATGAAAAAAAAAGCAATCTACAGGCCTAATTCTTTTTTTAAGTTAACAGTAGGCCCTATTACATGTCGAACAGTTGAATATTCATCTGTTCAGAGAGAGTGAGAGAGAGAGGGATACGTCATGGTACTTGAGAGTTCTTGAGACCAATTCCATATCTTGCACTTGCTTTTCTTAATCTGCCTGTACATGCAATTTTTATCATCAGTTTTTGTCGAGTGTGTGTGTATGTTTTATGTATTCTTGTAACTATGTGTTGCGTTGCTGCTGCCTATCTTGGCCAGGACACCCTTGTAAAAGAGGTTCTTAATCTCAATGGGACATTTCCTGGTTAAATAAAGGTTAAATAAAAAAATTTTTTTTTAAATTATGGAGAACTCCCTCCTCCGCTCTTACGTATTAGTCCCCCCATTTTATTCATCTCCCCCCAGGCCCCCGTTTTATGATTTATTGCTCCCCCATCTTACGGTTTGCGTGTACTCGTCAGTATGGCATGGATCGCACACCTACCCCCCCCATTTGTGGATCTCTGCATACCTCTGAATTCAGGTCTGCAGGTGTGCCTGCTGATATATACAGTAAGGTATACAATGTATTTATGTGCATGGGGATGTTCCTGAATTCCGAGACTGCCAACGGTTCAGTTCAGGTGAAACTTTGTGCCAGCAATGTAGGCTATACGTGTAAGAAAACTAAGTCACAACCTGCCTGTTATTTCAATTGGTTTTTAATCATTGATGGGTTGTGCCCACCGAGGATGAAATTCATTCAGCGGAAGTAGGGATGTAAAAACCTGAGGGGGGGATCGATCTCCCCCACCCCCCCAACAAATCACACCCTGCTGATATCTTACCTGTGTGTTTTGTAGAATGAAAACCAACTGCTCTGTGGCAACAAAGCAGGAAATGTATGTCCTCAGACCCTCAGACAGCTAACGTCATCACCAGGAACCTCTGAGCCCCTTCTGCTAAAGGTCAGGTGCCATAAGCCCAGCACGTCATAGCTCCACCCCCTGTCCAATCCTACTGCTGTGATCATGACCCTGAGCCTTCCTGACCTTTGACCTCTTACAACTCTTAAGATGACCATTTGTTTATACTTTCAGTCTGAAATGAATGCCCATGTGCTTACATGAAGTGTGCATTGAATGTACAAGTTTAATACAGGCCAAAAATAACACAGCTGTTGTAGCCAAAGCTTGAAAGGAAAGAGATGAAAAATAAAAACAGTTAATATTGTGTATTGTTATAGCACTTCTTTAAGGTATGAATACAACTGACTGACCTCTGCACTAATTCTGTTAAATTAATGCATTACATAAATGTATTTTAATAGTGGGAAGACAATTTAAGCCTAGAGCACAAATTTTGTCTGTGAAGTACAAGTATATAAAAAAAACAGTATTCAAAGTAGACAGTAAATGCTTACATCCAAATATTAAAAGATAAACAAGAATGCATTTATTTCATCTCATTTATGAAGCATTTGATACATTTATACAATGTTTCCAACAACACATGATGAAATCAAAATCATGTATCTCTTCAGAACAGCTGGTTTATTTATTCTCTTCAAAACAGCTGGTTTATTTATTCAGTATAATATGATAAGGTGTAGTGAAAATGACAGTAAAAAGGAGAATGGTAAAGAGCCTAACCCTAACTTCAATTGACTTTTCATGAGTTGAAAGTTTATTGTGAATTGGCTCCATAGGAAAGACGTTTAGGAAACATGGCAGTGCACATGGGACATACATGAAGGCATAGTTGCACGTGTGTACAATAACTCAGTCATATGCATAATTAGAAATGCAATCGATACACACACAGATGAACATATTGGTCCTCATCTGTGCCAGCACTCCACTGACCCACATCAGGATTTTGCCCAGCAGTCAAATGCCTCTCCATCACTCTCTCTCTGGTCCTCATCTGACTTACTCTCAAGAGGTTCATCACTGCTACTATCTGCTGACTGTGGCCCAAAATTTGACCTAAATATCTGGATCATGCTGTCTGCTTAGTAGCAGGTTTTCAGCAGCTCTGTGCGAGTAAGGCTTCAATTCCCTCTCAGTCAAGTAACACCAGTAATCTGTTCAGTAGATGCAAGAATAAGGATTTTTTTTTTACAGCATCTTGCTTGATCAGGGTAAACTGTTCTTTTCTCAGTTTGCCTGTTGTGAAATGATATGTAATACATTGACTTAAATACTGAATATGCTCTTATGGTACTGTACTGTGGAGGAAACAGGTTTGGGTTTTTTGTGGGCTCCCTGTTGTCAATCCTATCAAAACTTTAAAGAAATAAAACTACATTCAGTACTACCTCTCCTCTTGTGTCTATTTAAATAGCTAAATTGAGTTTAGCTCTTCCTTATGAAGTGACTGAAATTAGAAAAGAATTTACCAATTTACAGCAAAACCTGTTTTTAAAGCAATTTGAAGGATGAACTAACAATATTTATGTGAACTCACAACTCAAAAACAAGCAAGCACAGGCAAAAAAAAAAACTCTCCATATTTTATAGGGAGAAGCTATGGTAAAACATGGTAAAATCTCAGCTAATTTTAAACAGTAACAAATAAACTTTGCAGAGTTTGCAGAGACAAGCTAAAAGTGACTTCAAAATGACAAAAGGAAAAAGAAGAGGACAAAGGTAATATTCAACTAAATCAACAGTGATCCTCCATCAGATGTTCCCACTGGTCTCCACTTAAATGTTAAAAGTCTGCAGAGTTGAGATGTCTTCATGATATAGTATTTCAAAACTCAAAGCAGCAGTGGTGAAAATCTTGTGAAGTTGCAGCTGCTGCAAAAATGTTGCTACTATATAATTTATATGATTTATTTTACTATATCACTACTGTATGTATTCCAATGACATGAACTGCTATCTTCAAAAACTCCAGGCTCTTTGGAAAATAGCATAAATACCATAAAAGGAAAAAACACTATTAACATTAACCTTTTTAAAGCTTCGAAGGGAAATGTCACAGCAGGCTGATTGGTTTGAAACCTTGAGTTTGAGATTTTGGCCATTGCCATCTCGTTTTGTTTGTTTGGTTGGTTGTTTGTTTGTTTGTCTGGAAAGGACAGCGTTTCTGCTGGTACGGTTTTTGCCGCCACACCAAATACTTCATACAAAAAATCATCATTGTTGCAGACTTAGACTAGACTTTTTATACATATGTATAATATATAATAGGCCAGGAGGTAGGGGAAATGAGCATAAAGTTTCACTTTCACTTCTGCAGGTGGCACGGACTGCACATTCCTGTACCCCCATAGTATTATAGGTGGGACGGAAACCAACGCACGCATGCAGTTAACAACCAACGACCAAAACACACATGCGTGCCCCCCCCATTACACCCGCCACACCAACAGATCAATTCCACAGGAAACACTGGGAAGGGACCATATTTGGATGAAATTGTTATTGAAAGTGCTGACCACATTGAATAACACTGTAATGTTAAACATCACAAACACACAGTAGAAACCGTCAGAGTGATATTACTATGAAAACAGGAACAATTTCCAGCATACAGACAGGTGCATGCTGCGGCCACTGTCAAAGTCAAAAAATCTCCAGAACATAAATATAAATCAATGAAATGTCTGCTCCTGATGGTAAGAGAAAGGAACATGACTGTGTGTTAGTGTGAGAAGACCTGAACTGAAGCTGATTCATAGATCAGGCCAATTTAATTACAGCAGGATGAACATTTTGGACCTGTGGCCTCCGCTGTAAAACACATGACCCTTTGAAGCACTGTTTACTGACCTCAGACCAGTTTGTCATATCTCTTTAATATAGAGACACACACACTGAACCTGCATAGTCATTTTTCAACCAGTTCCGGGAAAATACTAGGAACTTTTTACCCTCAGCCACACTGGCCGCAGGGTATTGTCATCAGCTGGTTGTCTGTCTGTCTGTCTGTCCAGTATGTGCGAAAACTTTGGCATGCACCAGCGGTTACAACAATGATAAGCTGAGGGGAGCTCACTTTCACTGTCTCACAGCTTTATCGAAACGTCCTCCACGTTCAGGTCTAGGGCTGGGTAAAAAAAATCCATCTTTGTTCAATTTCATTTTAATTTTGTGATATTGAGTAAAAGTGGATGAGATCGATTTTTCAGAGCAGGACCATGAGTACCTGACCCAGGTACTGCCAACACGGAGGTGCAGCCATCTTTGTGTCGTGGGCCCCTGGGGGAGATGGGCATGTTGATCTCACTCGTGATAGTTCTGGCGTGGAAGGGGTGTGGAGGAAGGTCGGGGAAAACTCCTCCGTGGGAGGTCCTCCCGGCCTCAAACTCCAACCCGCAGCGTGGAGGAACTGGTCCCGCAGACCATCTGATCGCAGAAGCTGGTTGTTCTAGGAATATTAACTTGGATCCACACTCAGTCATAGGTGATACTATCAGCTGCTGTGGAGTTAGAGGAACAATAAAGTGACAATCACGGACCCCACGGTCTGTATGTGCAAAAACTTTGGCATGGATGGCCAATAGTTTTCAAGTGCGCACACGTTATGTTTCACATGTGTGTAGGGCCTTTGTTAAACCCTTAAAGACCCGGGGCTAGTTTTGTGTCAGTTCCTAAATTAATTTTTCTCTCTATTTAACCTGTCTTCAATTATTTATCGCCATTTATTGTACTATTATCTTCTTTATTTTGCTTTATTTCAGTAAAAAACAGGTATTTTCCTATATTTAATTCAATGATCATGTACATGTTCGTAAAACCTCAGATTAAAGTTGAGGTTTATTATATCAGAAACAGAGAAAACTGATGAAAAAGTTTTCAACGTATAAGCGTGGTTCCATACACTGTCATTTGTCAGACTCCATGCGTTTGACTAGTGAATCAGTGTTGTAGAAGATGACGGTGTTTCCATGTTCACTACGAAGCCACTGAACATCCAAATGGGTCAATCTGATGACTACGAAAAGATGACAAACTGCATTTTACACCAATTTTTTAACATCCATCTTTGTTCAATTTCATTTTAATTTTGCGTTATCGAGTAATAGTGGATGAGATCGATTTTTCAGAGAAGGACCAATTTTTTTTTTTTTTGATAGGATTAGTGGATCAACAGTTATTACACATTTTACATCAGTAGATGGTTTTGGTCAGCGGTGGATGTTTGGGTCTTTATGGGTTAAGGAATGATTACCATATTAGCCATACTGTTGCAGATGATAAACATTATAAAAACAAGTCTTTTAGCGTTTGGGAAGTTGCAATATTAACCTGTCACACTCCTACAGCAAATGTCTGCACCGTTAAGGCTAAAAATACCGACAAAAGAAACACACTGGAGATCACTTGGAAAAACAAAGCTGGACAAATCACTATTTTTCTTGAGTCTGAACGAACTGCAGTCATGGCTGGCTTCATTTTGTAGCAGTGTATAAACACATGGCGATTGGTTCTGTTTTTCTGAAGCTATCTGTGGCATCTCTGGCGCAGTCTCTCTCGTCACTCTTACTGATGTGTTCTGACAGTGTTCGAGTCATAAATTGTTTCCTCCTCTGGAGCTGGAGCTCTGACGACCATATTGGGAGAACAGATGAGAAAAAAGGTGGGAGGGAGTGGACAAGAGCGTGTGTTGAGAAACAGTAAGACAGAAAAGAAAGGGTGTTTAAATTCTGTCTGTGTCTGATGGAAAGGGAGACACTGGACTGACAGATAAAGTCAACAAGTGCAGTAAAAGAGAAGATTGGAAGAAAGAGAGGAGAGTGAACAATCAACAGGAAATGACAGGGAGATAGAAGGAGAGGTGGAGGAGAATAAGTGAGAATGAGTCACAGTGTTGTAACGCTTGCCAGTATGGAAACGAGTGGGGCGAGCCAGGTTGGATTTATTGTTGATGGTGTGTATGTGTGAGTGTGCATGTGTGCATGTGTGCATGCCACAGCTTGACGTAATTAAACAAAGCTCTGAATACCATTTTGTTTTCATTTTAGATTTCACGACCACATTGTGGAAACACACAGTCACATGAGCAGTTACTAACACACACAAATAAAACACACACACACACACACAGCATTACAGCTGTATTAGGGATCACTTCGAAGTCAACATGTGTGGGGTCATGGAATCAGGCCAAAAGTCAAACACACAACACATTTAAGGAGTCACACACAAATTTTCGATCTACATAGCATTGTGAGGATACACAGGACATGATGACCAACCCTTAAGCATTATTAGTCAATGTTCAATTTAAAACCATAAACTGTACTGGAAAAGCCCAAATGATGTCACCCAGTGGATTGGGAAATGTTTTAAAGCCTGATGTTTGGCATTTTGGCTATGACCATTTTGTGTTTTTAGAGCCAGAGGTCCCCTTATTTGGGTGGAGCTGAGGATGAGGTGTGAAATGTTTACCAAATAAAAAACACACTGGCATGTTAAACACCACCCATTAGTATAAGCTATTTAATACATGTTAACAGCGATAAAAGAGTATATAGGAGTGTCCTACAAACGCAGACATTTTCTCTACATTTGGGTCTCTCATACATACATAACTGGCATTTGCAAAAATGAAGATTTACACAAGAGAGTCAAAAGGTTATCAGACGAGTTCTGTATCTCTAGGAATGAAGCTTAGATCTACCAGTGTGACCCTGAGAGCAAATATTTTTGTCTGCGCAAAATGTGGATTCAGTGTCATTTCCTGTCAGGTATTCACACTGTCATGACCTCCTGATGGCAAAGGCAAAAAAGCTTTCTCTCTTTGAACATGGTTGGATTATTGAGTTGCATAAGCAAGGCCATTTTGGCTTTTACAGACTGTGGTCTTAAACTTCTGATTGGCTGATGAACAGCCTATTTCAATTTAATGGTAGTTTTCAATAAATTGCTGACTCAGTTTTTTTTTTTTTTTTTTTTGGTTTCACTCCCATTTCTTGTGTTTCCATTTTGAAACTGTACCTAGAACCCTCTTTAGATCCAACAATCCAAAATGTAAACTCTTAAAATTTCATATATATATATATATATATATATATATATATATATATATATATATATATATATATATATATATATATATATATATATATATATATATATACACACACACACACACACACACACACACTCACTACCGGTCAAAAGTTTTAGAACACCCCAATTCTTCCGGAATTTCTTTGAAAATTATGCAGTTTAATGTCTCAGTTTACTCTGAAATTAAAGCATAGAACAAATAAACAATTGAAGTTAAAAAAGAAATCAAGGAATCAATTTAGAAACCAAAATGTATTCTAAACTTTTGACTCATCTAAGTAGCTACCTTTGGCAGATACAACAGTTGAACACACTCGTGGCATTCTTTCTACAATGGAAATCAAATATTCTCCAGAAAGTTCTTCCCAACTCTGTTGCAGAAGTTCCCATAAATGTGTAGCACTTGTAGGTTGCTTTGCTTTCACTCATCTGTCCGGTTCATCCCAAACCAGCTCCATGGGGTTTAAGTCTGGAGACTGTGCTGGCCACTCCATGTTTTCAAGCGTACCATGTTGTTCTTTTTTATTAAGGTAGTTCTGGCATAGCTTGGGGTCATTATCTTGCTGTAGGATGAACCCCTGACCAACTAGGCACATCCCAGAGGGTACTGCATGGTGCTGCAGAATGCTGTGGTAGCCATTTTGGTTCAGGGTGCCTTTCACTCTGTACAAGTCACCGACCCTGGATCCAGCAAAACAGCCACAGACCATCACACTTCCTCCTCTATGTTTGACAGTTGATGTCACACACTGAGGAACCATCCTTTCACCTACTTGACAGCGTACATAAGTCCTGCGGGATGGACTGAAGATTTCAAATTTTGATTCATCAGTCCATAACACCTTCTTCCAGTCTTCAGTAGTCCACTGGCGGTGTTTCATGGCCCAGGCAAGCCTCTTTTTCTTATTCTGAAGTCTCAGCAATGACTTTCTTGTTGCAGCTCAACCCATCAAACCTGCAACTTGAAGTCTTCTCTTCACAGTTGAAACTGAGACTTGCTTACTACGACCACTATTGAGCTGTGCTTCAAGCTGTTGTCCTGTGAGTTGCCTATCACGCAAGCTGTTGACTCGCAGAAACTTGTCTTCTGATTCTGTTGTGGCTTTGGGTCTGCCAGACCTCTTCCTGTCAGCATTTCCCCGTTTCTGAGTGCCTTTTGATGGTGAAGGAAACTGGACTTACTGACACCTTGACTTTCTTGGCAATTTCTCGGTAGGAAAGACCTAGAATTATTAAGTGTTCTGGTCTGTCTCTCTTCTATCGTTAATATCCTTTTCCTCGCCATTTTTATAGTAACACACTACTTTCTACGTACAATACTGTTCAAATAATGCTTAGAACAGTATGGTACCAAAGTGTGTTCCAACACGACTTTTATGCAGACAGAGGGCATTGTAAGTAATTAAGAAACGTTGGGACACCTGTAGGAATTGGTAGCACCAACTTTCGAGGCTTGATCAACCTCCATTGCTGCAGAACTGCTTTAAGTTGTTAACCCATTTCTTGTTCGCTGAAAAAGGCCTTTTTGTATAATTCTGAAATGGACATTATTTTTCAGTTTTGTTTAACCTTACCTTTTTTTTTTTTTTACCTCTGGCAGTTCACTGCTTTTGTTTTTATCATTTCAAGCTGCTCATTGGATTTGAACTGCTTGAATTTCAATACAAACTGGAAAAATTGGGGTGTTCTAAAACTTTTGACCGGTAGTGTATGTATTGAGGACTTGCAGCTGACGTCAGTGGTCATGTGATTGTTGTTTACACCGCCATATTGGTAGGCACGCTATCTGGATCCAGAAAGTCAGAACTGTTGCTTTAAATCGTGTTTTTCTTTAGACTCATGTTTGCGTGTTTTGTTATTTGTGAGTATGTCTGCTTGTGATAAAGGCACCATAGATGAGTTTCAATGTTTACTAACAACAGTGATGCGCGCGTAACTTGGAGGTCAAAACATGAGTACCAGCTCCCAGCTGGCTCACATCAGCTGGATACACCTCCAGGCTCTCCCCCAGAACTCGTGAACGAGCTGATATGTTAGCTCTAAAACGGTCCATTAACTGTCTCTGTCCAAAAGCCGATCCCATCTTCTCTTTCACGGCCGCATAATTTGACTTGACTGCATCGGGAAGGCTGTCTCATAGTAGGAAAGCAGACTTGCACAGACAGGTGGGGAGTATTCTCACCAGCTCCCCACTGAACTCACCGGTGTCGCCTGCCGTAGCTCCAACTGCCACTTCCAGTCGAGGAAACTCTGGCTGCCATCACCAGCAAAGGGAGCAGGTAGATCCACAATCACTCTCTCTCTCTATAGGGTGATAGGCCAGGGGAAAGCCCTCCTGGTAGGTTTAAAGGGGTCTTCATCACCGTACCACATGATGACAATTCTTTTTTTCCACACCGCTAAGCAAAACAGACACGCAGGCTAACTATACTTAGAAGCTAGACTAATCGCAGTAATAACTATAAACAACGGTCGGCAGAACAGAACCACCGCTGCCACCAATGGAACTGAGCGGTCTTTCTGCCTAACTTATAATTGGTGAAAGCTAAGTAATAAACGGCACACAGGAGTTTAGCAGGTCCATCGTTTAACACACTATGAACTCGGCATGACTTCCTCCTCCAAGACTTAATGTATGCATATGTCACATGAAACTCATCTATTGCAACCAACCGCAACACATGTGGTTACCATGATCACACTGCTTAAAGCTTTATGTTATTGTAGATCTACACAGGAGAAAGATAAATATCACCAACAATGGGCAATTGTACGATCCAAGGAAAGCTTGCTTGCCAATATGGCGTCGTAAACAGAAAACCACGTGATCATGTGACGTGTGTGCAAAATGTCTATATATATATATTTACACATACACACAAATATAAACATTAGGGTTTCTTGTTCTGTCACATGTCTGTGTCTTTGCCTTTCTTGATTTAGTCCTTCTTCAGGCTGTTTTTCCTAATCGTAGCCAAGTTATTTTTATACCTAAACTTAACAAAACAGTAACCATGGCTTTGTGTAGATGTCGATTGGACCACCCCCAACCCCATGCAAAATGCAAGTGCAAATGTCACTTGTTTAAAGCCCTTATCATGACTTGTAACTGAAAACTGATGCATTATCTACCCATCTGCCATCCTCGGTAATACAGTATTTTTCAGAATCACTGAGAAACAGAGAAAGACAGCAATTTAATATCTTTCCATCTGTTAGCTCTGTTAGCTGTTAGCTGCTGTTCTAGGAATTACAGGATGAAGCATGGATGAAGCAATGGATGGAGCATCAGATTATGCAAAGCAGCCGTAGTGTGTTGTACAATTGCCTGTGAGTGTAAATGTCAGTGTGAATGGTTGTCTGTCTTTATAAGCCATGTAACAGATTGCTGACCTGACCAGAGTCTTCTCACTTCCTGGCTGTTATGAGCTGAATATAGCTCTGTAGTTGACCATCAGCCAGCCTGTTTGCATTATTTCATGAATGAATCCATGTGTTTGGTCTATAATGGACAGTTTTTAAGTGTGAATGTCTCAACTGGACGTAGAAGGTAATTGGCTTATACTAAACCCATCCTTTTGCTAGTTGATGGTTGTAGTTACCACCAGCATGGGCCACATCTGTAAACCAGTAATTGGTTTGGAGTTTATGGTTTTATCAGTGCTCTCCAGGGACTCAGGGTTTATTTAAATAGCATCATGATTCAGTTACAGACACATCTTGAAATCCATGCTGAGGGATGTAGTCAAGTCATCAATCATTGTCAACAGTATCATTGTATTTCGACAAACACACACATTATTTCTTGAAAAACACTGGCTCAAGCCAGAGGCCAGTGAATAGCTTAAGAGGGGGTATTTTCTCTGCTTAGGTTACATATTTGGTGTACTGATGGCTTTTTAGACAACATAAATTTTTCATTCCTCCTTTAGCACTGCAAAACAGGATCATTTATTCACTCTTGGCTTCTTAAGATACCTTGCTTTCCATTTGAACTCAACTTTGGAAAAATAAGTGCTTCACAAGACCAAAAAGTACCTAAACATTGTATCCATGTTGTGAATTGGTTGGATTTTTGCCATGCCAAATGCTGATCACTGATTATGTCGTCATGTTTTAAATCCCTTAGTCTGTCTCTCTTAGTCAAATCAAGGATTTAGCATTAACGGTCCGATTGGATGGAACACTTTTCACCCTGTTGTGGTTGCTAATAAGGTTACAATGTTCCATTTCCATAATGGAAGCTGATGTAGTGATATTTCATTTAAGTGGTTTGTTTTTATGTGGTGCAGAGGAGTGGGTGCCTCAGGGAAAAGCAAAAGGTTTACCGGGATAGCTGAAGACAAAAAAGATCTGACCAAGAATAACAATGTATGTGTGCTTTAGACAGGAGTGATCTGGATATTACCCTTACTATATATTAATATTATATCATATCAGTTTCTCTAACTGAAACTCTAACAGCACCAAAATTTTCTGATTAAAGCACAAACCTTGTTTGCTCCAGCGTGACCAAGGACTCACCCTAAGGAGAAAAAAAATAATAATAAAATTCAGTAGAGAATTAATTCAATATATTTGACTAACCAGTATTTAAAACTTTAATTATATGATTACAAAAGTTAATATAAAAGAAAAACAATCTAATTGCAACTGTGCAGGAAAAATGTTTTAGTATCACAAAATGTCACACTATTATGTGAAAAAAGTTAATGTTACCAAATAAAAGTCATAATTATTACAGTATACAGCTGTGAAATTGCAAGAAAAAAGATGTCATGGTGAACAGGCTTACCTTTCATACATTTGCAACAGAAGTTCTTAATTTCTCATTGGCATTATATTAAACATTATATTAAACACTTGTAATATTATGACTTTAGACCTGAGGTTTTTTTTCACCAAGGGATGAGCTCCAAGGCTTATTGATGAAGCCAACGTAAAAGTGGAAAAAAAAAATGTTCTGCCATCATCAACTTTGGTGTCCAAAAGTGAGTCAATCCCCACACAAAATGTCCAACTTCACACTAACATGGATATCGTCTCTATAGTTAATTTCCTTATTCATGACAACTGTATGGAGACTGAATTTATATAACTCTGTTTAGATAAAATGAGATAAGATAAGATAAGATAAGATAAGATAAGATAAGATAAGATAAGATAAGATAAGATATTCCTTTACTGATCCCACAATGGGGAAATTCAGTGTTAACAGCAGCATAGAAACATACACATAGACATACACATTCACGTAAAACAGTCATATAAATTTGAATAAAAGAAAAAAGTGTTTAAAAAAGGAGAGTGCAAATATGCTTTGGTATGTAGTGCAATGGTTATAAATATAGAAAAATATATATATATAAATATGGATTTGAATATATATACATATATATACATATATATATATATATATATATATATATATATACATATATATACATATATATATATATATATATATATATATATATATACATATATATATATATATATATATATATATATATATATATATATATATATATATATATATATATATATATATATACAACATTAGATGGAATGAAGGGAGGGTTGTTATTACACCACATATGTGGTGATCTACTGGGAGCAGGACTGGTTGTGCAGTCTGACAGCAGATAGATAGATAATACTAAGGCTTAAAGTTATGTATAATTATGAGTGTGATAGAAAAATTCTGCGATACACGCTGAGAAAAAAGACAGAGACACTGGATTCTGGAATCAGAAGACTTTACTTGCAAGGAGTCAAGTACATACAGTAAGTGAGGCTGCTTTGTCAACTTGTTTGTAACAGCCGCTGAGTCAGACATTCAGAGCTTCTGTTCATTGAATAAAATGTGTTTTTTTTTTCTTGACAGACAAGTCTAGTGTAATTATTAAGAGGTCACACTAACAAGACTGTGAGATGATTCTGTAATGAAGTTTTTCATTACTTATTTAGAAAACCAAGCTTAGAAATTTAGTAATTTAGATAGGCCTATATTAGCTAATGTTAGCATGTGACATTATTGTTATGTTCAAATGAAATTTTATTCATAAAACACCATAGCATATGCACCATTATTTGTTTCTTTATGTTTTTTTTCTGTGATTTCTTACTACTCCAGATATTACATAATTATATAAATAACATTTTTGAAGACAATGTTGAAGTGCTGAGTCGTGTGTCCCTACCACTTCTCAACACAAATTGAGTGAGGCCTTTTCTTATGCAGAAATAAATTAAATGTAAAATATAAAAGTATTTGTTTGGAAATGTAATCTTTGTGGCAGTAAAAAAAAAGTTGTACCTTTTTTTTTTTTTTTATGGGCTCAGCTGGATGACAGGCAGCTGTCTGTACCAATAAGGCAGCAGCCAACACCAACTGTACTCCCAGTCATCATTGCCCATTTTTCTGACACCTTTGTTTGTGTATCCTCTTTTATTTGGACATTTTACCAGTATCTCACACTACTTTTTTTTTCCTACTTGTCTTATCCAGCGTCCTAACAGGAGAATGGTAGTCTGGTTCCTTCTGGTGCTGAACAAATTTGCTTTGCCAAGGGTAACTTCATAAAGTATATGAAGTGCCCTTTGATATTCTACTGTGTTTATTATGAGTTTTGTTGAACCACATTTCGATGCCGGACCTGACATGGGGGGTGGGGGGGTAGAAGAAGGGGAAAGAACAAGAGAGAAGAAGGTGGCGAAGACCCTCACAAGAAAGTATCAACAATACAAACAGCAACAACCATGGAGACAATTATAATGGTAACAATAACTACAACCACAACTCAGTAAACTGGACAGAAGAGAGAGAAAAAAAACCAAAACCAACAAAACTACAAAAAAAAAAACAAAAAACACAACAATGAAATACATACGACCTATGAAATGATGAATATAAGAAAAGAAAGCATGAACAAAATATCGTATACATCATATACCACATTCGCACAAATAATACCTATAACAAATAATACCAGTAATAAATCCACACATCAGTTGTTCACATTCATCTGCTGTGACAGAGTGAACAAGGCAAACAGACTGAGGTGAAGAACACAGACATGCAACCACAACCGCACTCCCTCCAAGGATCAGGGACTGACCAAGAGGGCCCCAAGGCCCGGCCAACCAGCAGACACCACAGAGAGTGGGGATCCAGCCCGCCCCCCCGAGAGGCAACAGTGTGTCCTCCCCGAAGATAGTCGAGGGAGGCCCCCGCCAGAGGCCCCACAGCAGCCGAGCACAGGCCCCAGGGGGCCAGGGACACCAGCTGCCACCGCCCCGCCGGGAGCCGGCCACCCAGGGGCAGGCAAGGCGCCGGTCCCCGAGCCCCACGAGCCCAGGAGCTACCCGTCTCCCTGGGCAGGGGGTCCAACCCAGCACACCAGGCGGCCAGGCTGGCCCAGACAGCCACCCACTGCGGGCCGGTGTGCACCCCAATGCCACGGCCAAGTGCCCCGGGGGCCCGGAGGCCCACCCCCCCATCCCACCAAGCCCAACCCCCAAACCCCACACACCCTCCAGTCCCCCACTCACCCACACAAGCATATGCGCACACACCCACTGACTCCCAGACATACACACCACCCATCCCACATGTTCGACCATTCACACACACACGCCCACACACCCAAACACCTCCACCCATGCCCATACACCCACCTACCCACATGCACACCCACATGCACACATCTACATGTACACATATACCCACACATGTACCCACACCCATCAACAGCCCCTCCCACCCACCTGCACACACACCTGCACGCACCAGACACGCGTATCCAGAGTGCCGCCACCCCCCCACCCCCGGCAGCGAGCAGCACCGCCGCGAGTCCTCCCCCCAAGGCGCGGCACCCGAGCACAGCCCTAGCACCAACCGCAGCCCAGAGTGGCAACACCAGCCGTCAGGAACCCCACCGCGGTCCACCACCCCGCCAGCAACCGCCACACCCCCAGTGCCCGCACACACACATCTTTCCCGGTCCCAACACGACCTTCAATCCCCATGCGCACATATCATTCATCAGAGGGCGGCAACCCCCCAGCAATGCAGCCAGGTGAGTCTCAAGCGAATGTTCCAACACCCCTCCCCCCGGGCCCCCCGCCCTAGACGGCATCCAGGAAACGGGTGTGGGAAGACCCCCCTCGCCTCCCCACCTATCAGTGTTTTGAAGTGTGAGGTGTGTATGCAAGCGGTTAAAATTGAGGAGCATAACTGCGCACCACTGAGGCAGGCAGCCTCACCCACCAGCACGGCACCGCCCACCGGGCGCCATGCAGCCCGCCCCCCAGAAGTGAATGTGTGGTGTTAGTGTTTCTGTGTGTTGTGTTGTGGGTGGGTGTAATTAAAATTGAGAAGTTAGCCGCCCCAGGGTACCACAGAGGGAGGCTGTTTTAGTGACCCCCCCCACCTGCCGTACCCCCTGGGGATGTGCACCCTCCCCAAGACCCTTCGTGCTTTGTGTGAGGGGGGTGGGGAGGCGAGGGGTTGGGGGATGGTATGACTGGGCGGAAGTTTCCTCCCTGAAGACAAGCCAGCCGACATTCGGAAATTAATCAGACATTAGAAAAAAAAAAAAAAGTTGTACCCTCTTTTCTGTCAAGCTCATTTGTAGTTCCCTCTGATTTCTTTTGGATTTTGGACTGACTGATCTGTCTTCACGTGGACTTGGCCTCCTCTTGTCTCCTTTGCCCCCCACTGTTATTTCCCTCATTACCCCCCCACCCCCACCCCCACCCCCCATCCCCACCCCACTCTTACCCTTCGTTATGCGTCTTCAAAACCACCAGGCAGTCTTATTAAGGGTCGACATCCCCATCTGCACCATTGTTAGCCCCCACCCTCCAACCTGATTTAAAAGACTCTCTCCGTTTTGTTTCTGTTTGTCTTCATCCCCCTCTCTTCAGCCCCAGTGGTCAAACAAAATCGGAAATATTGAGAGGATATGTTAGCTCTTTGTAAAGTGGTTTGGCTTGTCCTGATGTGAAGGAAACAACTGTATTCCCACTGGGCTGCAACAACACTTTAAATGTGGCTGTGGTGAGCCAAGGTGAATTAGGCCGGTGGGAAGTGTTGGAGGCTTTATAGGATGGAGTAGGAAGTAGGGAGAAATAATCCAAAAGGCATAAGGTGCTTTTAACACAGTAGAAAGACGTAATCATAGAATTTAGTCCCTGATGAGAAAACATTTTAAAATCTGTTTTCTGCTTTATGCAGCTGCTGGATGTGTGGGAATACGATCCTAAAGATTGCTTCTAAAATTGAGCCAAAAGCTGTTTCATTTTGTGTAAGCTTGTTACTCCATGATACAAACATCTCAAGGCATCTTGGTTTTATAAAAATTGTAATTCTTATCCCAAATTAATCTTCTGTTTAGGTTGTAGATGATCTTGAAAACATGTCCAAAGTTGCCAAACTGTTTAGCTGTTGTAGGTCTTGAACATTGTTGTGTTAAAATAGCACATTTAAGCCCTTGTCACCAAGATGGCCCAAATTTGACAAGTTTGATTTGAATGTGCAACTTTTTTTTTTTTTGGGTGGGGGGGTGCCAAAGTATTTGAATGAAATGCTGTCTGTGTGAGTTCTGTCAGTGTCATTTAAATACTTTTGCAATGAACAGCCACGTTTCAATCAACAGTGTTGATGTAGTGAGTAACAGTGTCCCTACAAAAGTAAGCCATTGAGGTTTTACCTAAATTTTCCAAGAGATGCAGTGAAAAATGCAGTATAGGGATGTTTTTTATTAACTGGAGATGTGGCAACTGTAATTGTTTTTTCCTGATTCCTCTATAGCACCTCTACAATTTATCTAAGCCTCTGAGCCTCTGAATGAGGTTTCACATTGACATACCCAACAGGGCCAAAACCAATGCCAACTACATTATGGCTTTCACATGTAACTTTTGCCCCATTGTTGCCATTTCTGTCCACTCTTCTATGGACACAGAAAGTTACATCTTAAAAGTCCATTCCTGAAGGTATCTTCATGGCAGTGTTGTGGAAAGTTAGAGTTAAAATAAATAAATGCATTTATTGAGAAGTCAATCACAGAGAAACTCTGTGAGTGAAGTCTGATTAAACAAGAGAAAACTAAGGTTTATATAGAACCAAATCCAACCCCCTCAAACTATGATGTCATTCCTTACGTACATTGTACCACTCCATACTACTCCTTCTCTGCTCCGTGAAGAGGTCATGATGACCTCTTCACTCTAACCTCCTATCTGGAGTGCAGGCGCCATCCTCTATCTACACATTCAGACATTTAGGTGTTTGGGTTTTAACTCAAGGCAAGAACTCCATTCCTGGGTCGGGGGTGTTACAGAGTGGTAAACATCACACATAATGAATAATGACTCAGCATTAAAAGAAGATGTACTAACAGTATAAAATATAAAGAGTATAAAATATAAAAAGTAAATTTTTCCACCACAGCAGCAATAAAACATGAAGATTACAGCCTGCCCTAATGTGTGTGGTGGTATGAGGGTCTGAAAATTGAAGCTTACATCTTTTATTTTAAATTGTCATCTCATGTCTTTAGATGTAGCTCAATCAAAACACCTTAAACTGTCATGGAAAAGATGCAGTGTTGTTGCCTTAGTATCAAAAGAAAAAGAAGGGAAGCTACTTGCCACAACTGAAAGCAGAGACATGATCCAGCTGGAGGCGCTTAGTAAAGCACAGGAGGGAGGAGGGTAGAGAGGGAGGTAAAGAGGCAATGAACAAGAAGAGAGATTTTCAGAAAGACAAGCAGAAGGAGGGAGTGGGGGATGGAGACACATAAAGACAGAAGGAAAAGAAAATGGAAGTAGCCACTAAAACATGACCGTGTCTCTGTGAGCGGCTGTGCAAGGATGCTTGTGTGTGATGGAATGACATGTCAGTACTGCATCTGCTTCGTTCAGCTGTGTTGCTATGACAACCACCCCATCTACACTCATTTGTCTTCTTCCTTTATGCATCCTCTCAACCTCCTCCTCCCTCTCTCGCTCCAACTTACATAAACCTCCTCTTTGTATGAATGCAGAAACGCTTGCAGGTTGAGTCCAAAAAAGTCTTGAAAATGTGATACTAGTTGACATTGCTCTGTCTCTCTCTCTCTCTCTCTCTCTCTCTCTCTCTCTCTCTCTCTCATTTTTTCCACATATACACACACAAAATGTCTCCTGGCTCAGTGCCAGCAGGTTCCTTCAGCTGACAAAATAAGAGCATCAAGGATTCAGGAAACGAGTGCTGAAAAGGATCCTGCTTAGTATGTAGAGAGCAGACCTGAATCATTGTATGTCCCTATACTTCCACACTCCCTCATCTCCTTATCACCCCTCCTTAATATGTGCTCCCACTTACAAATGCTCAGAAATGTGTCTTAGATACAATTTGTGAGATTTGGATTCAGGAATTAAAACCAAATATCAACAGTGAGGGGAGGAATTTTAATTGAAATTCACCTAGAAAGTCTAGGTGACGCCTGCTAAAACCAGTCAACACAATCTAGCTCTGTCATTTGTGTGACTTGTTTATTTGGCTGTATGTTGTCATTTGCTGCACATGGTTTTGGAATGTCCAGACAAGCTAAATAACCTTGTTTGTTTGCTAGACAAAATTGCTGCAGTTTGGTTGATTCTGGATGTGAATAACATATCACCATACTGCTAACATATTGGCCTTGTTAGTAATGTTATGTAATTAACTTTTGAAGCTATGGCAATAGTAAAATACATGTAGGCCTAAAGCTCTGGTGCTAAGTAGACAGAATACTTCACACTAGCACATTCATCCACTCACTCACTACCGTGAGGCAGCGTTGCTTAGCAGCACCAGAGTCTTGTTAAACCCTGAGATAGATTTGGCTATTTTACACACCAAATAGTGTGGAGACAAAGCCATCTGCTTGTGTCGTTTATGTCCTGAGGCAGACACTGTACTCCTCCAAACAGCTTTTGGGGGACGTCTGGCACTCCGATCGTGGCTGTGTGTTTTTCTGCATGCGTTTACATAGGTGTGCCCGTAATGCACATCCACACATGGATGCACATATGAATTGTGTTAGATCTCATAAATGTAAATGTCTTTGTGAAATGTTTAACAGAGCCTTCATGTGTGTGTGTTTGTGTGTGTGTGTGACATTGAGTCGCCACAAAACTGCCAAGGGGTCTTTTTCTTTTCACATCCCTTTCACAGACACACAAAGTGATGATGTTCTCCTTTCTTTAACTTCGTGCATCTGACCATGCAGTGTCTTTTTTATGCAAAAACTTTACTGAAGTAAATGTTCTACTGGCAGCTGCATCCAAAGGCAGTGACTAAAGGCGGCCATATACTGTGCGATTATTTCAATCGTTGCACGCAGCTCCATCTCAAACTGTGCGAATCAATCGTAAAGTCAGGCTCACAATTCATGTTTTCACACTGTACATGTAGATGCTGGTATGTGACCTGACTGCTCACACTGTAGGGCCATACACCAGAGGACGCACGACACATTCGAGTGTTGTATCTGGAAATACAACGTTAAAATACCAAGGAATCTGGAAGTGCATAGACGATTGTGTGTTGGCGTGAGTCACGAAATGGTAGTGCTAAACAAAAACCAACGAGCTGTTTTGGCAATATGTGCCATTATCTGTGGGGAATCAAAACAGAAGAAAAGACAACAACATGTTTGATGCAGGAATTGGTTGGCCAGATGCAGACAG
Organism: Sphaeramia orbicularis; assembly: GCF_902148855.1. Taxonomy (NCBI): domain Eukaryota; kingdom Metazoa; phylum Chordata; class Actinopteri; order Kurtiformes; family Apogonidae; genus Sphaeramia; species Sphaeramia orbicularis. Next base: position 53,130,393 of record NC_043972.1, read on the forward strand.
TATGGGATGTCAATCCTACAGCGGGAACTAGAGGTAAGCTGCAAAAGCTAAATTGCACTAGGCCAAAAGCCAGCTACTGTAAAGGCAGCCATACACTGTGCGATTTTAGAGACGATTTCTGATGAATGATGTGTGTGCATGGGGATTGTGGTCGGGGGGGGGGGGGGGGGGGGCTGGGCTAACCACTCTCTTGCCCGCCGCAGGTCGTGTTGGGACCAGGAAAGATGTGTGTATGGTGGCATCGGGGGTGTGGCGGTTGCTGGTGGGGTGGTGGACCGTGGTGAGGTTCCTGGCGGCTGGGGCTGCGCTCGGGTGCCGCGCCTTGGGGGGACTCACGGCGGTGCTGCTCGCTGCTGGGGGGGAGGGGGGGGGGGGGGGGGGGGCACTCCAGATACATGTGTGTGGTGTGTGCAGGTGTGTGTGCAGGTGGGTGGGAGGGGCTGTTGATGGGTGTGGGTATATGTGTACATGTAGATGTGTGCGTGTGGGCATGCATGTGGGTAGGTGGGTGTATGGGCATGGGTGGAGGTGTTTGTGTGTGTGTGTGTGTGTGTGTGTGTGTGTGTGTGTGTGTGTGTGTGAATGGTCGAACATGTGGGATGGGTTGTGTGTATGTCTGGGAGTCAGTGGGTGTGTGTGTATATGCTTGTGTGGGTGAGTGGGGGACTGGAGGGTGTGTGGGGTTTGGGGGTTGGGCATGGTGGGATGGGGGGGTGGGCCTCTGGGCCCCCGGGGCGCTTGGCTGTGGCATCGGGGTGTGCACTGGCCTGCAGCGGTTGGCGGTCTGGGCCGGCCTGGCCGCCCGGTGTGCTGGGTGGGACCCCTGCCCGGGGAGACCGGTGGCTCCTGGGCTCGTGGGGCTCGGGGACCAGCGCCTTGCCTGCCCCTGGGTGGCCGGCCCCCGGCGGGGGGGGGTGGCGGCTGGCGTCCCTGGCCCCCTGGGGCCTGTGCTCGGCTGCTGTGGGGCCTCTGGCGGGGGCCTCCCTCGACTATCTTCGGGGCAGGCACACTGTTGCCTCTCGGGGGGAGCGGGCTGGATCCCCCCTCTCTGTGGTGTCTGCTGGATGGCCGGGCCTTGGGGCCCTCTTGGTCGGTCTCTTATCCTTGGAGGGAGTGCGATTGCGGTTTCATGTCTGTGTTCTTCACCTCAGTCTGTTTGCCTGGTTCACTCTGTCACAGCAGATTAATGGGAACAACTGATGTTGTGTGGATTTGTTACTGGTGTTTGTTATACGTATTATTTGTGTGAACGTGGTATACGATATTTTATTCATGCTTTCTTATATTCTTCATTTCATAGGTCTTATGTATCTCATTGTGTTTTTGTTTTTTTTCTCTCTCTTCTGCCCAGTTTACTGAGTTGTGGTTGTAGTTACTGTTACCATTATAATTGTCTCCATGGTTGTTGCTGTTTGTATTGTTGATACTTTCTTGTGAGGGTCTTCGTCACCTTCTTCTCTCTTGTTCTCTCCCCTTCTTCTACCCCCCCACCCCCACCCCCCATGTCAGGTCCGGCATCGAAATGTGGTTCAACAAAACTCATAATAAACACAGTAGAATATCAAAGGGCGCTTCATACACTTTATGAAGTTACCCTTGGCAAAGCAAATTTGTTCAGCACCGGGAGGAACCAGACTACCATTCTGCTGTTAGGACGCTGGACAAGACAAGTAGGAAAAAAAACAAAGAAAAGAAAAGAAGTGGTGTGAGATACTCCCTGGTAAAATGTCCAAATAAAAGAGGATACACAAGCAAAGGTGTCAGAAAAATGGGCAATGATGACTGGGAGTGCGGTTGGTGTCGGCTGCTGCCTTATCGGTACAGACAGCTGCCTGTCATCCAGCTGAGTCCATAAAAAAAATAAGAATAAAAAAAAAATAGAGACGATTTCTCACTCATGCAACTCTTTCTGGGATCGGGCCAGATGTGCCTCTAGTCGTGTGTCGTGCTTCGTGCAGTGTAAGGAGAAGCGATTAACACCTCACGACCAGCAATCGTGTGTTCACAAGGAAAACGGAGCTGTTTGAAATCCTGCTTGCTCCTCATGAGGGTATCGCACTGTCAAAGCAGGGCCACGAGCCGATGTGCCTCAAATTCTCACACTGTGCATGCGCGAACACAGAAGCGTACAGTAGCATACAAGCTTACAGTAGCTGGCTATTGGCCTAGTGCAATTTAGCTTTTGCAGCTTACCTCTAGGTCCCGCTGTAGGATTGACAGCCCTTACTGTCCTCGTCTGGCCAACCAATTCCTGCACCAAACACGTCGTTGTCTTTTCTTCTTTTTTGATTCCCCACAGATAATGGCACATATTGCAAAAGGAGCTTGTTGGTTTTTGTTCAGCACTACCATTTTGTGACTCACGCCAACACACAATCGTCTATGCACTTCCAGATTCCTTGGTATTTTAACGTTGTATTTCCAGATATAACACTCAAACGTGTCGTGCGTCCTCTGGTGTATGGTCCTACAGTGTGAGCAGTCAGGTCACATACCAGCATCAGTCCGTACAGTGTGAGAACATGAATCGTGAGCCTGACTTTACGATTGATTCGCACAGTTTGAGATGGAGCTGCGTGCAACAATCGAAATAATCGCACAGTATATGGCCACCTTAGAATTAGCTCACAGTTGCTGGCTATTATTGTATTCACACATGCACAGTGTGAGAATTTGAGGCCCATGGGCTCGTGGCACTGCTTTGACAGTGCGATACTCTCACAAGGAGGATTTCAAACAGCTCTGTTTTCCTTGCGAACACACGATTGCTGGTCATGAGGTGGTCGTGAGGTGTTAATCGCTTCTCCTTACCCCATGGACACTGCACGAAGCGCGACACACGATTAGAGGCATATCTGGCCCAATCCCAGAAATAGTCGCACGAGTGAGAAATCGTCTCTGAAATCGCACAGTGTATAGCCGCCTTAACCATTGTGCTAAAAATCCTGCAGTTGGTTACTTTGCATCAGAAATAAAATGTTAAGTAACACAAAGCATAATGTGAAAGATCAGAAATTTTCCCTAAATGAAAAACATTTTCAGACTCAAGACCATAGCAGTTGAGGATGTCTGGTCTTCATACTTTATTTAAAAAATCTTCTCTTATCATTTTGTCCTGCTTAGAGGTTTTAACAGTCTGCACATTCTTTACTGTAGTAGAAGTAATTGGGGAAAAAAAACAGACTGTGGTGAAAGTAGAAACATTGACTCAACTTCTTGAAAAGAAATTTTGTCATGCCTTTAGATGGTTTCATCTTGTTACACCATTGTGTCTTGTTATATCTTTACCTCTGCCAAGGAACGGCAGAGGTTATGTTTTCATCAGGGTTTGTCTGATCTGCCTTGGCGGAGGTCTGCACTCTATGAGTGATTTTGTAGTTTGTTTGTATTTTTTCTCTGTGATCATTGTTTTTCTTTCCTCCCGCATCTCCTTTGTCAACCTCTTCATGCTCTCAATTTTGTATGTATTTATTGTATTATATATTGTATTATGACTTAATACAACAAATTCAAAATTCAAAACTCCTCTCTATTTTGTTGTTTTTCTCTTTCTGTCAGATGTAACGTCCAGGATTACATCTGGCACAAGGGTTCTCGCTGTGAGTCAGTGGTGACCGAGTTCCAGGTGATGTGTCTGGCTGTGGGCGCCTCTGCTCTGGTGGTCCTGTTGCTCTTCATGATCATAGTGTGCTTCGCCAAGAAGCTACATGTGCTCAAGACGGAGAACAAGAAGCTGCGCAAGCGCAGGTGAGCCTTATCCGAGGTCACAAACAAGTGCTCAAAAGTATCTGAGGTGTTTTATGAGTAAATAACATTGAATTAATTTCAGAAAAAAACACTTTTTCAAAGAGCCAAACAAAGCAAAATAAGAAAAACAGAGGTGTTCAAAGGTTTTTATCCACATTTCAAGTTTTCAACAATGCTAGTAATATGTCAGAATGTCCTCTTGGCAGGTCCTGCAGGCTCTACACTGGCCTTTGAATTGGTTGATAAATTAAAAAACAATGACCACACAAACTCTAGCAATGAAATGCTCAGTGCTTTGCTCAAAGGCACTACAGCTGAGTTAAGAGTTGAGATGAGATGATACGGCAATACGGTGCATTACTCTTGTCAATGCTGATAATTCGACCAGAAAGCTTAATTACTTTGGTCGATGTTGCCTGTGAATCAGACTATGTTTACTGAGTGTGAATTTCTTGGACTGACAAAGATAGATTATTGGATAGAATAAAGGGAAAGGGAGAAAGAAGTTGTAAAAGCTAAGCCAACAAGGCTTTGGGTCCAGCAACTTTAAACCCTCATTGAAATTCCATCAATATGTCTGAGTCTCAGAGAGAAAATAATGTTGAACAGTGGAAGCAAAAAAGGAGAAAGTGGACTACATGTCTTGTGGTTTGGCTTGAGTCACCAGGCAGGCTTTACACAGGAGTCCTGCTATGTAGTAGTGCTGCCACGACTAGTTGACTTAGTCGATGTAATCGATCACGAAAATTAGTTGACAGCAGTTTTTTTAGTTGATGCATCATTTCACTGTTGACCAGCTATTTATTTTTGGTCTCCTGTTTCAAATGCAGTAGGAATGGGATCTCCCTGCAACCGCTGCCAGAGACAAGCCCCAGGTGCCGCGGGTTCATACCATGCGTGCCATGGTGGAACAAAGTCGCGGTGCTTGGGGAATCCATGCCGGCAGTGGCACCCGTAACCGTATGGCTGTACCTCACAGAGAGAGAGAGAAAGAGAGAGAGCGAGCGAGAGAGAGAGAGAGAGAGAGAGAGAGAGACCCCCATCTTATAAGCGTGTTAAGTTTCATTTACCCCCCTGGTCCACGGATCCATGCGTACCTCATTCATTCTCTTATGATTCATCCCCCCCGGTCTGCAGATCTGTGTGTACCTCTGAATTCAGGTTTGCAGGCACGCTTGCATGCCGGTACGTCAATATACGCCTGCTATCTCTCTTGATTTAGGTAGTAGGCTAGTCCACACTCCGCAGATGTTTATGCTTAGATTGTCAGTAGGCTACATAATGTTTTTGAGCAGTTTACTTAATGAGCTTCCAACAAAAATAGGCTGTAAGGGTTAAGGTGAAAGCCAAGACAGAATATTAGGAATGGGCTCTCCATGTCTACATCAGTAGGCTCATTGTGTATTTTTCTCTTCTCTTTTTGTCAGTTGTAGGCAAAGTAGTCTGACTCAGTTCATCCTTCCAAGGAAGGACTGCATGCCACAACTTGCAATAGTACTCATTGACAGTGTTCTGACAATGATAGCGAGAGATATGAGACCATATTTGCACCATATATATTTGCACTGTTAATCAAATACTCACTGGAAGTCACTTTGCGCTGGAAATTTTAAGGCCCTATTGTATTAATATTTTGTTTTATATTGATATAGCTAGCCATTTGCTTGAATAACTTTTTTTTGCAATGTGGAAAACAGCCCACTTTGTAATTTTTTATTTGGTAATATTTAAGTTATTTATGTTGTTCACATTTGTCATGGTACAGGTGAAATTTTACATTTTGGCCCTTGAGTTGTATTCACAATAAAATGGACACAACAAAATAGCAAATACTTGATTTTTTTTAAAAAATTAGTCGTTTAGATTAGTCAACTAATCAAAAACTCGTCGAAAGATTAGTCATTACAAAATTACTCGTTAGTGGCAGCACTACTATGTAGCTGTTAAGAAGTCCTCTCAGTAGGTTCACACAGAATCAAACAAACCCTGCATAGCACTTCCCTAATGGAAACGTCTTTTCCACTGAGACAGTGCTGGACCTGTGTCTAATCCTGAATCACGCTGCCAACCATCAAAAAACCTGTTCTCAACACAAAAACTGGTTCCAGAGCTGTGCCAGCACTTTGTGTTGTGCTATAAACAAGAACTGCAGAACTCGTTTAGTGTCTAGTCTACCTATTCCAAAGAAAGGAGACTAGATCTTAAGTATAAATGTCAAATTTAAGCTCTTCTTAATTCTCTCTCTCTAACCCCAACTGGTCAAGGCAGATGACCATCCTCCAGGAGTTGGGATCTGCTTGAGGTTTCTGCCTGTTAAAAGGAAGTTTTTCCTTGCCACTGTCGCCAAGTGTTTGCTCCTGGAGGATTCTGTTGGGTGTCTGTAAATTGGCTTAAGAGTCAGGTTTAGACCAGCTCTAAATGTAAAGTGTCATGAGACATGATGCTATATAAAAAAATTTGATTGATTGATTGTTTGATTGATTGATTGATTGATAAGCTGTGTCCAACATAACATAAACTTCAAACAGACCCCCCAAAATAAAGCTGTTCTTGGTGCTGTTACATTAGCACCAATCACCCTGATATATTGATTGTAGATAGATGTTCTAGCCTGCTAGATGCTAATGGAAGTGAATTATGGTATCAAACATATCCAAAACCATCAGACCAAATTTCCAAGTGTGATCAACCACAAGTAAGATTTTTCAACACCTACATTCTAGTCTAAAAAACCTTAAACCTTCGCTCCAGTGGTAAATGTATTAAAAATTACTGGCCAGCTGAGTAGCTGAATAGCTGACATTAGCATGCTTCTTTCTAACATTGCCATGGTCTTTCCTACCTCCAGACCATAATGTAGACTTATATGGTTCTGTAGCTGACAGAGACAGTTGACAAAGGGACTCTCCAAACCAGCACTAGCACCAGCACAGAATTAACACTAGATTCATATAGTATACTGGCAAACCTGAAGCAGAGGTGGAACACAACAGGGATGGCTCCTTTTGCTACATATACCATATGCACCGGAAACATGAATGTTTTGCTTTTACTTTTAAAACGATCATCGCAGGTGATTTGGTCCTTGCATCCAAAGGTAAGAAGCTCCCAGACTTCACTGACTCACCAGTTCATGGACATTTCCACAGTAACAACTTGGTTCCTTTAGGTTAACTCTCTTAACTTTTCCCAGTTGCAGGTCACACATCACCAGCACAACATTGCTAGGATTAAGGCAGAATAACAATGCCCCCCATTTCATATTTATACCTTCTATACAGAAGAGTGAGGCAGAATGAAGGCGTAAAATTATCACTTTAAACATGCTATGGAAAAGGCTTTATATGTACAAGGCAACAAATAGATCTCTCTTGCTTGTGTAATGTTGAGATTTCAGCACCCCAGTAAAGCTTAACTAAGCAATATCTATGGCATCACCGGGCAAAAACTTATATAATAGTCTTTTAGCATATTGTAAATCAAGTGATCTGAGTTGAAATAAGACTTTTACACCAGCTTTTGGTTCTGCTTTCAGGCTTTTGAAAATTCAGCCTGTTATTTCTCTTTTCCAAACTGTATTTTACCCTAATGAAGGCAACTAAACCATGTGCTTAGGGAAAGAATGTGGCATTGACTGAAAAAAGTCATCTCAGGTCTTTGTTGCTGATATTTTCTTAAGACGACCTGTGTTTTGTCAGTTGTTGTAAATAAACTCCAGTGGAATTGCAGTGGATGCTTATGGGGTAAAAACACTTACGTGATATTCAATGAAAAATAGTGAAAATACTTATTTTGAACTGAAAGGATAAGATTCTGTCTGAGATATTTCTACTCTAAATTTCAGCCCTTTTTAATATTACAATGTAATTGGATGGTTGGATGAATCTCTGACTCACTGCTCTTTATGAGGGAGATAGACCAAACAACAAACTAGTAATGAGAAAATGGTGCTATCTTAGTCTAGTTAGTTATTACATAATAAAATTTCTCTTCACAGGTGTGCAATTAAAATGACCCATTTCATTTGGATTTGTGTTTCTATGTTCTAAATGAGGCTGGAAGGTGGGCAGAAGCTACACAGGTGTTGAGGGTGACACTTAGGAAATCTGAGACAAGAAAATGTAAAATGTAAGGAGTGACTTTGGAGACAGAGACTTATTAAAATGCGCATTCAGCCAAGGTAACAAAAGGAAGTAAAGGTGCCAGTGAACAACTGCGTGTGTCCTTCACAAGAGTGGTAGATGCAGAAGCTGTTTTGACTTTTGTGCTTCATCAGTTTTTGTACCCTTACCCATAAAACCATGGAATGAGTGAGAATGATGGAGCCAGCTAAGCTTCAGTACCTTGTAGAAGGACACCTGATGAAGTCTTGGGACTCATAGTCAAGTAAATAAACCTTTTTATTTTTTGTCTTTTTTTCCCCTAATTCTAGGTATCTTGTTCTTCTTGACCTAAGGCAATGCTGATGTAATGCATGAACTTATGGCAACGCAACACATCAGTCTAATTAAAAACAGATACAAGTACAGGCATCAGGTTATGAAGGCTGCCATTAAACCCTTTTTAATCATGCAATGTCAGAATCTGTTGGTAAGAACAGAGGAGACTGAAGAGGGGGGTGAGGGAGACAGTAAAAGGAGATGAAAAGATGAGGACAAGAGAGATACAAGGACGGTCAGAAAGAGGGAGAGTCAGAGAGGTGTTTAAAATGAGTGAGGAAGACAAAGAAGTCAAGGCAAGAGGAAAGGAAGAAGGAGGAAAGATGTAGCATAACCTGGCTGCAATCAATCACTGTTCCCAATGAATTAAGGGTACAGTGTGAGGGGAGAGGTCATGCTAATTATAGCTTTAGTCTGTCATGGAGCCACTACTTCTGTCTCATCCACACAATCTGAATCCACAATTGACAAACTAATAATATTAAGTAATATAGTAATAAGCATCAACTTCATATTAACTACCTGTTAACTAACGTGTCTTGCTTTAAGCATAGCATTCATTAACACACTCACTGAGGACTCAGTCATCACATGGTTGGACAGACACACATGTCCATATTAAACCAGTTGACTTGAAGTCATCAAGGCAGCTGCAACAAAATGTTTTACAAAAAGTTGTGTAGGATAGAGTGAACCAACTAAACACAGACTCTAAAGAATGACTAGAAGTATACTAGCATAACAAGAGTAACAACCATGATGCGATGTACTGTTTACACGCTGTCATTACTATGTCCAGGATTGCAAAAGTGACTAAAAATGGTTGCTGGGCTGAACATGACCTTCCTATCTTAACAAAGGATGCAACTGACAGGATGTACTACAACTTGTTCCAACTTTAAGTTAGCTTGAAAAAGATTTGTTCTATGTTTAATCATAACCTTATTTCTTGCCATTCTAGAATAAGAAAAAGAAGCAAATACACACATATTAAATATGAAAAGTGGTTTTCTATCCATCAAACTAAGTCAATGTGCTCTATTCCTATTTATTAATTTCAATTAATTTAATTCATTCAGGCATTAAGAACTGTAGGAAATATGAAATTGTTAGCCTCATAGCATAACAGGCCAAATCTTTTTTTTTTCAGGTTTTAGTAGGGCTGGGTGATATGGAAAAAATCATATCACGATCATTTTTTTTCATATCAGGCGGTATCGATCTGTATCATGATACATAAATCAGATAACTATTTTTGTCAACCTTAAATCTTCGGTTACTCCTTAGTTGTGAGGACATCAGATGGGGAGAGAGAGAGATATACATACGAGATACATACACTATATTGCCAAAAGTATTTGCTCACCTGCCTTGACTCGCATATGAATTTCAGTGACATCCCATTCCTAGTCTATGGGGTTCAATATGACGTCGGTCCACCCTTTGCAGCTATAACAGCTTCAGCTCTTCTGGGAAGGGTGTCCACAAGGTTTAGGAGTGTGTTCATGGGAATTTTTGACCATTCTTCCAGAAGCGCATTTGTGAGGTCACACACTTATGTTGGACGAGAAGGCCTGGCTCTCAGTCTCCGCTCTAATTCATCCCAAAGGTGTTCTGTCAGGTTGAGGTCAGGACTCTGTGCAGGCCAGTCAAGTTCATCCACACCAGACTCTGTCATCCATGTCTTTATGGACCTTGCTTTGTGCACTGGTGCACAGTCATGTTGGAAGAGCAAGGGGCCAGCTCCAAACTGTTCCCACAAAGTTGGGAGCATGGAATTGTCCAAAATGTCTTGGTATGCTGAAGCATTCACAGTTCCTTTCACTGGAACTAAGGGGCCAAGCCCAGCTCCTAAAAAACAACCCCACACCATAATCCCCCCTCCACCAAACTTTACACTTGGCACAATGCGGTCCTCCAAGTATCGTTCTCCTGGCAACCGCCGACCCAGACCCGTCTATCAGATTGCCAGATGGAGAAGCACGATTCGTCACTCCAGAGAACGCGCCTCCACTGCTCTAGAGTCCAGTGGCGGCGTGCTTTACACCACTGCATCCGGCGCTTTGCATTGCACTTGGTGATGTATGGCTTGGATGCAGCTGCTCGGCCATGGAAACCCATTCCATGAAGCTCTCTGCGCACTGTTCTTGAGCTAATCTGAAGGCCACATAAAGTTTGGAGGTCTGTAGCGATTGACTCTGCAGAAAGTTGGCGACCTCTTCACACTATGCGCCTCAGCATCCGCTGACCCCGCTCCATCAGTTTACATGGCCTACCACTTCGTGGCTGAGTTGCTGTCATTCCCAAACACTTCCACTTTCTTATAATACAGCTGACAGTTGACTGTGGAATATTTAGGAGCGAGGAAATTTCACGACTGGATTTGTTGCACAGGTGGCATCCTATCACAGTTCCATGCTGGAATTCACTGAGCTCCTGAGAGCGACCCATTCTTTCACAAATGTTTGTAAAAGCAGTCTGCATGCCTAGGTGCTTGATTTTATACACCTGTGGCCATGGAAGTGATTGGAACACCTGATTCTGATTATTTGGATGGGTGAGCGAACACTTTTGGCAATATAGTGTACTTAAGGAGAAGTCCCTCCCTCCGCTCTTACAATTATCCCCCCCTCAACTGTGATGTATTATTCCCCATTTTTTTCATCTCCCCCCCAGCCCCCCATCTTTAGATTTATTGTCTCCCATCTCTTAAGTGTCTTCAGTTTCATTTTCAGTTTTAAGGCCGTATGGTTTGCGTGTATTAGTCTTGCGATAGGCATGGACCGCAACTGCCCCCCCATCTGTTGTCCGTGCATACATCTGAATTCAGGGCTGCAGGCACGCCGTAACTAGCATAAACCAAAAGTGAAACAACATGCTTTTGAATGTCCAACTCCCAGCTTCTATACCTCTGTTGTACGCTGGAACCAAAACAGTTTGCACCCTACTTTTCAGTAATCTGGTCACCCAAGTTCTCAGTCAGACTTTCTCCCGAGGGAACACATTACCTCCTGCTGCAGCCATCATGCTGCAAACATTGCCCAGCCCTAAGTCATAGCCAGTGATGAAAAATGAATGGCCCAAAATATGACTTAGGCAATTATGCTATGAGTCTAATGAAATAATGTATAAATGAATAGTTAACATGAGCATCATTAGTGAATGACTAACCACACACCCAGTTAGCCATTATAGAGAGCTGAAGTTCTGCCCCTTCCAGTATGTCTCATAGAGCCTACCTTCATAAGAATGCCTTCAGTCACCAACTACACAAATGATGTTCATCTATTTAAAAGATAAGTTTACAAGTAACAAAGTGACAATTTGTTGTAAAGATAGTAAAAGAGCATTAGTTTCAACTAGTTTTGTGGGGAAACAGCTCAATGGACTGTATCTTTCGCCACATGTGATATAGCTCACCAACACCAAAACAGCCATAGCCATAGCAATTTTCTTGGTAAACAAGATGAAAGAGGTGTTAAAAATAACTACAGTCTGTGATGTTGAGGCAGCAGAGACACCTTCAGCAACTCTGAGATAATAAAAAACAGATAATTTAGATAATCAGTTACAACGACCTCAAGTTTGGGTGTTTCGTTTTGTATTTATGTATTTTCACAGTCTGATACTTAAGCAATTTTACCACTAACTGGGACTTTCTTGACTATTAAAATGATCATTTAAATTTACAAACATCTGTATAAATGATGGAAAATTACAAATTGGATCAAAGATAACTTGCCTCTCACTATTGACTCTAACACAATTTTGTTTTTGAAATCAGGTCCCAAGGGACACAATCGGAAGGGGCAGGAATGTTCATTAAAGTGTTGCCATATTTCCATATTATCACATTTTGGAATAGCCCTATGTAGAGGGCTTAAGCTGCAGAGCCTTTCAAAAAAAACACTCCTTTTGTGTGACGAGTGAAAAGAGAACTAAGAAGCTGCAGGGAGGTGGGTTGACTCCGTACAGGCGCAGAGAAATGAAAGTGGGAGACATACCGAAGGTCTAGAATTGAATATACAAAGAGTGGGTCGCTGATGTGTTGGGGGTTGGTTATACATTGCTTTGCCAGAGCGGTAGCTAGTGTGTTAGCTGCTATCTCCCTGGCAACAGAGTGCTTGTGAAGGACAAGCAGCAGCAGTTCACTGATCAAGTGCCACTATGCAAATATGGGCCGAAGGACCTGAAGGCTCGACATGAGAACCATGCTAGTGTCTATTTTTAGTCCAACAGGAAAGGGAAGTGTATCATGCTGGTGAAGAAGGAGGTAGATGATGTCGGGGAGGGAAAGTGGTGTAGTCAGGAGCGGTTGAAATGCTAACAAGCAGAAATAAAAAAAAAGGATGATGTCATTGGTGCTGTGGATCCAGCTGAAAGTAGGGCAGAGTGAGCAGGAGGAAGGGATGAGAGAGGGGGGCGGGGCCGACCTAAATACAGCTGTGCAACCTGGGGGGTGTGTGCATGTGTGAGAGTGCAGCATGAAAGAGACAACACAAGCTCATCCTCATCAAGTGAAAAAGAAAAGCAAAAGAAAAAATCGATGAGGTGGAGGAGGAAGGCGACAGACGTAAGGAAAAAAAGAAAAGCCAGAAGAAACAAGGCAGAGGAGAAACTGCAGCGGAGGGGGAGAAAGAGGAGAAGAAATTAACAGAGAAAATCTCAGCATAACACATTCAGAGCGAGAGAGAGAGAGAGTGTGTGTGTGTGTGTGTGTGTGTGTGTGTCAGAGAGAGAGAGAGCTTGTGCACTAACAAAGCTCATGAATACATGAAACTCCCACACTCCCCCATCTGCTGTGGGTAATTGCAGTCACAGTGTTTTACCGCCACACTCAAGATCAGACCCAACATCCTGCTGAAAGACAGAGAAGAGGCGGTGAAGGAGGGAAGAACAGACAGAAGGAAAATTTTAATTTAATGTCAAATAAAAAATAAAAAAAAATTAGAATGCTTACACACCACAATCAGCAGTATTTACTTAGAGATCTATTGGCAGAAAATTATTCTGCAAATGTTATTTACCATAGTATATCCTTAAAGTCACTTCATTAGAAGTGGCCCATGGTAAGACGTACCAGTCTCAGCATCCACAGTTGAGCTCCTGGTCTTGGCCAACTAAGCTTTTATGTTACAGCAAAAATATTACTATTTTCACCAAGGTACCTATATCCAACTATGATATTTATACCTAGACTGTACACTATTGTAAGACTTTAGATCAGAGTATAAGGCTGTGTAGGCTTTCTGCTTGTCTCTTTTAACCCAAAGGGAGGTGTAGAGGATGCTGTTATGTATTTAGGGACAGAAATGTACATCTGTAAAGCAGATCATATGACATGTCAACAATGTAAGGCAATCACATCAACAAGTCCTGGTGTTACCTTTGTTGCATTCTCTTCAGTAGCATCTTTACTCTTTTGGGGTATAACTAAGGATTGTGCCCGACCGAAGAAAGGGAAGAAAAACACTTTAAGAAAGCTTTTTGAGATTGATACATGACTTGAGAAAGACAGATCTGCAGTACTGTACAGGACAAAAATGGAAGGATTACAAGGTCAACTGCAGAGAAAGACTAGTATGATGAAAGAATGATCTAAGGTGATCTAAGGTCTAAGCGGATGAGTAGTGATAAGGAACAACACAGGAAAGAAAGAACTACTGAGTTTAGCAAAAGATGGAAGTAAAAGAGGAACGTTGATGCAGAAATTACATGAATAAGGCAAGATACTAAGAATGTGACCAGTGAGTTGTATGGAGCTGGTTTCTGGATGCCAAACTTTTAGAATCATAGACCATAAGGGACTGGTGATAGAAACAATTTCTCTGCCTGTCTCTCTCTCTCTCTTGTCATTACATTCTCTTTGATTGTCCTGTCACAGCATTCGTGAAAAATAAATACTTAAGCTTGCAAGTAGATCAGAGAGGCAGGCACTTTTTAAGCAGGAAGTAGATCACAGCCTCTTTAACTATAGCTATGACGAACGTGAAACCTGGGTTGAGAGTAGCTCATGTTTAGTATCTTATAAAGTAAAGGATTGTGTGTGTCACAAATGACAGGGTTTTCTTGTGTATGTATGAAAAGGAACATTTGTGTGAGAGACAGCAGATAAATCTGTGTCACTCTTGTCAAAGTTAGTGTCTCGTTTGGACCCTCAGACAAACATTCCCTCCTTTTGAGAAGCCGCAGAAGAAGAAAGGCGTGCAAAATTCAAAGAGCTCAGTTGAACTCAGTCAAAAGGGATCTCCTGAAGTTTGCTGCTTCCCTGACGAGATGAAAGGGAATCCTGGGTTTATGTGCCTGTTTGAAAGTAGGGCATCCAGTTTTTAGTCCACTAGCTTGTTGATTAGATGGGAAATGCTGAAATCATCTGTGTGTTCCTGGTGTGTTTTTGTGTAGAACATCAGAATATGGAACAATAAAGCTTCTTGTTTTTAGTATATGATCTATATTTGATTTCATTTCCCAGATTTAACAAGTACTGAAGCTATAGACTGTATATAAAGATGGATGGCATGATGCTGTTCCTTCTCACTGTGTAAAAGTGAAGCCAGAGCGGTCATTGAAGCTGCCATGTTCCTACAGTGATGCAAATTGGAGAATCTGTGTACAAGAGGTACTGGGACATGACAATCCTTCCATGCAACTGGTTTTTACAGCTGTCAATGACTTGGTTTGATAGCATCCAGTGACTTGTTTTTGTCTGTAGAACGTCAAGCTTCATACACTTCAGAAACACTTCACAGATTCAGGTCTTGGAAATACTGTACAGAGAAAAAACCAACAAATCCCCCAAAAGCAAGCCCAGGGCAACAGCATTTTCAGATAGTTTCTTTGACACATGCGGTGAGTTGTCCTGGCTGATTTATTTTATCTGGTTTCAAAGATAAATACAACAGTGTCTCATCAGCATAACAGTAGATGCTTTAGCTATGTTTGCCTATTCTGTGTAAGTTTTAGACAGTGTTTTTCCTGAATTCACCAAGTGTATAAGATTTAAAAGGACATAATTTCAGAAATGGAGTATATTACTCTTAAAGGTGCAGTATGTAGGAATTATGTTCGAAGTAATTGTAAAATGGCCTTGACTGTCACCAGACATTAAGGAATCATGTTCATTTCAAATACTGATATCACTGACAGTAGTAGTCCAGCCAGAATATTTGCATTTGAAAAGCTGAGTGCCAGCCCTTAAATGATGTTTATGTTGACATTGTGTGTTTTGGTCTGAGGCTCCCCCCATCACCTGTTGTCCAATCACAGAGTCAGAAGCCCTTCAGCATCCAGGTTGCCAATTCCACTGAGCTGCAGCTGGAACATTTCTGACCACAAATGTCTGACGTCAATAAACCTAAAAGGACTCTTATTATTCCCAAATACATCGTGACAAAGTGAGAAACAAAACAAGGAGATGTATAGGTGATGACTTTGAAACATGGAGACGGATGAAAGCAGAGAAGGATTTAAAGACTGACACTGGCTCTGCCTTAGTCTGACCACCGGTAAGAGCCACTGAGAGCCGGGGTCGTGACCTCTTCACCCCATCCCTTCTCCCGGGGCCGGGCAGCACTCTCGTCTTCTCCTGGCCCTGGTGAAGAGACTGCCAGTCCGGGACTGGTGAACAGACAGTCTCTTACCATGGTAGCTCCTTGTAGTTCAGTGTTTTCTGTGGAAGTGACCTGTTCATTTAGCGGTGTGCAATCCAAAAGGGGGGGTTGGGGGGGGTAATTTGACATACGTGTTTCGGTCGGGGGGGGGGGGTGTCAGTCGTCCGAAGGGGAGGGGGGGTTCGGTAGTTCAGCATCCCTGGTTCAGTCGGGGGGGGGGGGGGGGGGGGCGGTCTCGGGGGGGGGGTAGAGTGATCGTGCGGCTTGTAGTAAAAGTGAAACCTAATGCTCATTTCCCTTTTCCCTATCTCCTGAATCTTCGCAAACTTTAATTTGAGTGTGCAGGACGTTTGTCCTGGCTTATTATATATTATACTTATGTAGAATAAGTCTGGTGATGAGTTTTTTGTATGAAATTTATGGTGTGGTGGCAAGGATTAGTGAAAACGCTAGTAGTAGACGGTCATGCGGGATCTGACAACCCCTACCCTGGGGGGAGGAGGAGGGGATACCACGCTCTACAGTATTTTGAATGTGATTGCAGTACCAGTTTTGGCCACAATCCTACATACGGCAGCTTTAATTCCATTTTTACAAATTTAGATAATTGAGTATTCATCACCTTACAATCAGCTGTTTATTTCTACCTTTGACCATATTGGCCACCATGCTTCTGTAAGTGCTCTGAACAGAATATTGAATTGGTTTATTGACAGGCGTGTGACAAATGTACCATGAAGTCCGTGTACCAATAGTTATGTAATACTGTCTATAATAAGTGCTGACTGCATTTTGTTTCATCATTACATTTGTTATGTATCAGCAAATGGAAAGCCATGAGTTTCTTAGTTTTGTGCTAATATCAATGTTTTATTATCATTAAGCACTGTGAGGCTTACAGCAAACATGAAAAGATGATTTCTGAACATTTTACAACTCAAATGGTTTTCATTTTGTTGCATCACAGACACTGTATTGCTTTTTTTTCCTGTTTGTTAATTCACAAATAGTAGTCACGTCCCACACTTGCTGTCTGACTAATGCTGCTTTCTTGCTTTTTTTTTTTTCCTTCCCCCTCCTGTTTTTTCCCATGGTGACCCCCTTCCCCTTTCTGGCTTTTCTTCACAATATAATCTTTACCTAAATTTGTCCTATATATTACCTCTTTCTTCCTTTGTACCCCCACCCGTTCCCCTCCATTTTCTTTTTTCACCACATCCATGTATTGTCCTTATTTGCTCATCTTGTTCATCATCACATATAAACTCAAAATTGTCTGATATTCCTTCCTCCTCATCTCTCGCCATATCTTCTCCACCCCTTCTTCCTCCTTCATCTCTCCGGTGCCCAGCAGTAAGTACCGGCCTTCATCGGAGCAGCACAATGATAATTTCTCGCTGTCCACCATCGCTGAGGGCTCCCACCCAAATGTAAGGAAACTGTGCGACACCCCTCCTAACGTCCCTCATGCCCGTGCATTGGCTTACTATGATAACATTATCTGTCAGGTAACGTGGTTCTCGCCTCTCTCTCTTCACCCCTTTTTCTGCATCCCCCTGACCACCCCTGACCCTGCCCAGATCCGCTGACCTTTCCCCCTAATGCATGGGCATGAGTATTTTCTAATTTGAGGTGTAAAAAGTTACCACAGGGGTGGGTTTGGGCATATGGACAGATTGCAGGAGTTTTCTCATAAAAAATCCAAAATGGAGGTAAATTTGCTTAAAATAGTTCAGACACATGAGGGGTCAGTTTTTAGCTTGACTCACATTTTCTATATTAAAAGGATTAAATGATTGGATTGATTGCTGTGTTGCGTGATCCATCATTGTTGCTATCATTTGTGATTAAATTGACAAAAACTAAAACATTTATGTTGGTTTACTTACTACACATATTACACATGCAGGCTCGATTCTCTTCTTTTTTTCTCTAAATGCCGTAATGGATTTAATGATAATGAAGGACTTGCACAATGACTGCCATGTTAAACAAAATGAAAGGAAAACACTGGCTGCCTGGAGCCACAGGGAACATGCTGCAACAAAGATAGAAGTTGCAAGGACATGTAGTAGGAATTCATCTAACTATAGCAATGAAAACAAGGGATGCAAATCCCGTACCCCATGTTGTTTAGTTCAGTGTTCATCAAAAGAAGGTTTTTTGAAGGGATTGTCTTGAAATTACTGTTGTGTGATAGTGATGAATCAGTATAGAAGTGTAATAGATATAGTGTTAATTAGGCGAATGTCTGTGAATGTGGAATTAATCCATGACCATCTAATCTCACTTTGTACCAGTGCCTATGCATAAGGAAATCTCAAATTGTTGTTCTGTCAAAATCGTAGAGTAGCTAACAACTAATGAAGTCACAATTTAACACAATATAATCTGTTTTAGTTGCAAATCGATGTGAAAACAAATGCAGACCATCAAGCTGTGTCACAAAAAAACAAAATATAAATAAATATAATATTTGTATAACCTGTATGAAAAGTAGAGACATACTGCAAGGGAATAATGCATGACACCATGTACGCATGCATGCAGCATTAACACTACTTCACTATGGTCAAACACAGGACAAAATAAAGAATAGAAAAATCCCGATCTCGGACCATTTGCCTTTTGTTGAGGGAATGTGGGTGATGCTTATTTGCACACAAGTACATTACTGTGTCCGGAACAGAAATGTCACACTTTTTGTGTTGGATGAATCTAAAACAAACAAACAAATGAATGAATGAATAAATAAATATACTGTTAAATGTGTTGTAATATCTAATTATGTAAGTATGGAATCTTTACACATTTAACCTTTGACTCACACAGTAACAGACAAAAGGCTTTAGTGTTTTCTTGTTCTTCCTGGGTCTTGCAGCATGTTTCCATGGCCACCTCATAGCTGTTCGCATCCTTGTTTTATTGTGCTTATTGATTTAGTTTCCTGGTTTATTGCTTATTGGTCTAATTTTGAGGAAACACACAAATGATGGCGATCACAGCAATCTTCTATTTATTTATTTTTTTTATTTTTCTATTTCAGTGATTAGTACGACATTCTCAAAATTCAGCAACTAAAATTTATCCAGTAGAACCCCACTGATTAGGAGCAGCTCCTGCATCAGTACAATGTAATAACACAGCTAGTGTGTGAGATTAAATTTCTCCCACCACACAGACTGAACATTTACAGCAGCTGACCCCAGCTTCGACCTGACCCCTTCAAGAGAGAACTCCCACAATCCTCCACTGACACCCACACCACTCCTGTCTCTCTGAATGTGCTCTCTCTCTGATCACCTCTTGTGCTGTATGTCATGGCATGCTTGCTATGTCGCTAACATGCCAACTTGTGGACATGTCAGCCAACGCTGCAATGCTTCACTATTTGTGTACAAAATCTGTAACTACATATTTGCTTGATTTGTTTATCCTGAAAATGAGTTTTGGAAGCTGGATGGATTATTATGATTGGTCAAAAGCAGTTTACTGTGGGGAGGTGGGGAGGTGGGGCCAGGATTCCAACAGGTAAGGTAAAGATGTGGACATTTGAGACAATTGATTTGGGTTCTCAGGATAAACATCTGAGATACAACACTTTGTTGCTGCCTGCAGGTGGCAGCAGAGAGCCCACAGGTGCCTCACTAACAGAAGCATGGTTAGTTGTTAGCATCAGTGCTAACACCGTAGCAGCATGGGTAGTAGTGCAACAATGTAGATAGATTGTATTTTCTACTGTTTATTTTAAGTTTGAAGATGTGGTACCACCCTCTAACAACTCCATCAGTAGTTTTGTTCATCTAATGAGCTGTTAATAAGTAGTTTCCTTTTGAATTCATAATCATTCATACTATTTCACCCTGGTCCTCTGATGAAAAACATCTCATCTTGTAACCTCTACCAATATTACTCTTAAAGATACCATTTTCACAACCATTACAAATAATAAATTCCAAATCGTTGTATAAAAAAGATCCACTATCCTTTACCAAAACCATTTCTTTTTTGTCAACACCTAAATGCCTTTCCTTACATCACACTTGAGCCCCTTGGAGACAGCTGCAGTCTATCCACGAAGGTGGAATAGTAGTTGGAAATGTTCAATGTGGTTTGTCTTAGTCCACCAGGACAATAAAGAAGGATCTCATTTTGCTTACATGTCGGTAAATTTCATTAAAAGAAAGTCTCTTCTCATGTCAAATTTAAAGCTCTTTAAAAACCCCATGCAATGGCCTAAAGAATTCTAGCATTTGCATAATTGCATGTGTCCCATAACAATTATAGACTGTATGTAAAGATGGACACCACTGTGCAATTTCCTCTTGCTGTGTAAAAATGAGGCTACTATCTAATGGTCGTGTGGCTGCAATGCTTCTTGTGTGTTATACTGCAGAGTCAGGGAGTGTGGAGAGTCTGCCTATACCAGGGGTCAGCAACCCCGGTCCTAGAGAGCCACTATCCTGCATGTTTTAGATGTATCCCTCTTCCAACACACCTGACTCAAATGATAAGCCTATCATCAAGCTCTGCAGAAGCCTGATAATGACCATCAGGTGTGCTGGAAGAGGGAAACATCTAAACATGCTGGATAGTGGCTCTCTAGGACCAGGGTTGCTGACCCCTGGCCTATACCCACCTGACAGGGCTGCTGTTGGTCATTACTGCTCCCAGTTACTTTTTAACAACAAACAATGTATCAAACACTAACTGAACACATATAAATTTCACAATACCTACATAAAATGTATGAAATCACCTATGGAAAAAATAAAAGATTCTTATGTTCTTTGAGTTTTCAGAGTGGTCTTAATATATATTTTTTGTGTGTGGAACAAATTGGGTTGTGTTGCATGGAGTGGGTCTTAATGTTATTCATGGAGTCCCATCCAGCCACCAGGGGGAGATTAACATGTTTTGACCTAATTTCCTGAAGGGTTATTACCTTTTACATTTGTATAAACAGTCATATATTTAAAAAAAATAAAAATAAAAAATAAGGAATTTAGGGGACTGCATCCTACCCAAGAACCCAGTCTGACTGGGTGCATTGGGTTCATAATTGTATGTGCCAGCGTTGTAATATTTGCAACACTGAGAAACTTTATTGAATAGACAACATTTTGGTGTTCAGAATCTGGTTCTAATTTTACAACCACGATAAAGACCTAATATTAACCATAAATTCTTGCTAAACCACTTGTCAGCAAACTTGCTGACTCTGATCATCACTAGATGTAAAATTAGGATATACCCCTAAGTGGCAAACTTTAAAATACCACTAAGAGTGGCCATAACGCAACTTTTTGTCATATAGGGTACGGTTACATGACGTTTTTTAAATCCGATTTATTTTTCCAGAAGAAATTAATTCAGAACTACAGTATTTTCTCTTCTGTTTACATGGAAATGTTAAACCCAAATAAAGGTTTACATGAGAAACGTTTATTCAGTTCTCACAGCCCTTCTGTTAGCTTAGCTTAGCATAGTCACTGCATTCCCATGGTCACACGTAGCCAGTTTTTTAAAGGTGATTTGTTGTCTTTTGTAAGCGATTTTGTGAAATCTGATTCTCCCTAATTATTTTTTTAGATCTGCAACTTACTGCACTCATACAATCTTGGGACTGTTGTGTTGACAAAAGTTGGAAAATCTTTTTTTTTTGGAAAGGATGCATGCGCTAAATTAGCTTTGCTTTACCGTTTTAGCTTTGCATTAGTTTTTATTTCCCAAGATTTTATTTCTGCAGTAAGTCACATCGCCATGATTTGAGCCTCAATTTGTGATCATATTGACCCCAGCGGACTAAAGTAATGATTAGGGAGAACTGAATTTCACAAAATCAGTCATAAAATACTACGGATCACCCATGAAAGCCTGGCTACGTCTGACCAGAGGAATGAAGCGATTATGCTAAACTAGGCTAAGCTAAGCTAACAGAAGGGCTGCGAGAACAAGGCAATCGGTGCACTGCAGTGCAAACTGATTTCTCAACTTACCGAACTCATTAGTGCATGACAAATTAATTAATAAAAAACAAGTGGTGAACTATTCCTTCAGGGTTTTAGAGGCTGGTAGATCCCATCAGAATAGCTCACTGGAGCGGTTTGGTAAGACTATACTGCAATGCATATTCTTCCGCCAGTACAGAATGTGTGCGTCATCGCGACAGGACAAGACAGTGAACATGCGCAGAATGGAAGGAATAAAGTCCAAACGAAATAAAGGGTTTACATGTCCGAGGAATAATTTAGTTTGGAATTAAAAGGGGATTAAACCAGTGACTTTATTCAGATTTAAATTTATTCCGAACTATTCTTTTTCAACTGGAATAAGGTGTTTACATGGTCATCTTAAATAGGATCTAACGTTTATTCAGATTAAACCAGGAATAAAAGTTGTCATGTAAACACACGGATTGTTGATATGGACTGTTCATTTCAACATCCAAATTGATTTCTTGGAGACTTTTAGACACAGAACATTTCATACGTATGTGTAGAGCTTGTTATTCTTAGCTCAGGGTGAATGGGACTACCTGACAAAATTTAAAATGAAATAACAATAAGTGGCTAACTTGCCAAAATCAGTGGAAATTTATATCAACAGGGAAAATTTTACCCAATGGAATTGTGCAGGATTTAAAGTTATTTTGATCCATGCCTTTTTGAATAAATACTATTAAACCTCAATCCAAATGAATAAGGCCGGTCACAGGTACGTAAACTCTGAGATCATTACGATAGGCATAGTTTTTTTTGTGTGTTTAACTTCAAACTAACCTAACAAAAACATTTCCAACTACTATCTCACCATATTAATCTAACTATATACAAAACTTACCTACTGTAGGCACATGGTCAATCCCAAACCAAACACTCTCCAACTCCCCACTCCCTTATTCCCAAACAAATCAAAATACACCAACTAATAAAATAATAATCTCAAATCCCTTCAACACTAACAACCAAAAACCACATTGTAAATATCCATAACCTAATGTCACTGTGCAGAAAGGTAGCATCAGCAGTCTGTGATTAAACAGAGTTGGTGTCCACCTCAGGAACACTGTAACCTGCTGGGAATATCAGCAATTGTCTGACAGGAAGTGCCTCCAGCTGTTGGTCTCTGTGTCCAACGGTCAATCACTCTCTGTCTCTTTTATCTGTCTGCTTCTCTCTCTTCCTGTCTACTTCTTCTTTCTCTTGCCACTTAATCTCTCTGTATCTCTTCTGACGGGACTCTCTTCCCACTTATCCCTATTTTTTCTTCGATCTTTCCAAAGTCTGTCTTTCTCTTGAGGGTGCCTTGTTATGGTATTAGGAATATAACCCTTTGCCCCATCCCCCTCCCCTCAGAAAACCATGAGCAGATACACCTGGGAGTGTAAGACCAAAGAGGAGTCCGACTGTGAGGTAAGACCAGAATCCCCCCCTCGTCCTGCTACGTTGTCAGATAGTCCCGTCTCCCTCTCACTTCCCAAACAGCTCTATCATTGTTACTGTGACCCTGTCGATCACCCTTTTCTAAAGTCTCAGTGGACGGATCCAAGCCTTTCCCCCTTCCATCAAAACCACAATATACAATATGACAAAAAACACTCCAAAATGCCACTTGTTAAACCTGAGATGGTGCATAACTCAACTGCTTTGATAACAAATGCGGTACTCAAAAACTAAAAGAGCCCAGTAGCTTATATACCTTCACCAAGCTGCCACAGTGCTGCAGGTCAAAGGCCCTATCTCTGTGTTTTAGCCCTAACTTTGAGTCCAATTTCTCCCCCTATTTATGCTCGCAAATTCAAGGAGTTCACTGTTGACCCATGCAATACTCCTCCACAAGTTTTCATGGAGAGCCAGCCGACGAACCATCTAACAAATAAACCAAAAAGCACACAAAGTCAGACGTAAAAAAATGCTATTAAATGTCCTATTAATAATTTTTTCACCGCAGATATTTAATAATGGATTAGATTTCTATAGCGCTTTTCAAGGCACCCAAAGTGCTTTACATTATTGATTCACTTTTCATTCACTCACACATTCACACCTTGGTGGGGAGCTACATTTGTAGCCACAGCTGCCCTGGGGCAGGCTGATGGAAGCATGGCTGCCATTCTGCACCAAACGGCCCCTCCAACCATCACCGAACATTCATATGCAATCATACACCGGGGGGGGGCTGAAAACTTGTCATCTTGTTATATCCTTGATGATAGTGAGACACCACCAACCTTACACACAAACTCAAACCACACACACAAACACAGATGAAGCCAATCTCTGTACATCAATACTAAAGTAATGAACACACATTTGTACACAAGGATACAGTATGTAAAAGACAACATCACCCATGCCAATCATTTCTGAACAACCACAGAAAGAAAACATTCCCATGTCCCTGCAGTAAGAAAATACTGAGTTTGATATGTTTTTTTGTTTGTTTGCACCACCACCCGCCTTACACACAAACAGTGAAATGAAATGATAATAATATTGTAATAAGTTGAACCTTTCAAGTTGCCCTTAATTTCTGAGAGTATTTCATTTCTATCGACTAAGACTGACTGACCAAAACTGAAATCACCTTACCAATTTTCCACATTTGGTCACCATAAACCACAAAAGACTACATATTACTAATATTATTTAAAAGCTTCTGGTGTTTTGACAACAAAGTTATCTTCACAAAAGACAAAAATAAGTCCAATAATTCCATCCCAGTATTTTCCCTACTATAGTATTACTAAGGCACAGCAACTAAGTGTTTTTGTTTTAAATCTTAAACTGAATGAATGTAAAAAGGAATTTAGCCTATTGATAGACTAATAGAGCTTATTTACAAATAAAATGAGTAACTTTTACATAGATATTTGTAATAAGTTATATCAGCTAGTGACGCTACAGCTAATGTTAAAAGAAGATTTTTCAACTGAACTACTATTAGTATCTAATGTGTCTGTGTGGTCTCTATTGGTAGCCTAATGTTGCCCATTTTACAACTTCAGATTCTAGCCAACTTGCATAAAACGTATCTGTGCTGATCTAAGATACATTAGCTAGTGAAATGACTGATTTGATGTTCCATAAAGATCGACTGAACTAATGTTAGTATCTGAAAATCTGATGTAAAAAATATTATTGAAGTCTTTCCCATTAAAGCCCATGTGTCCTTTGTCACCACAAAATGAATTTCAACATGTTGATCCTTAAAATGACAACAAGTTAAATGTTCCATATGAAAGGTTTGCATGTGATTAAATGAAGTTTGTGCTGCAGTCTACATTGTACTGAGAGCTAATTTGTTGACATTATAACTCCATTTCTAAGCAAATGGTAGATACTGATGTAAACTGTTGAACTAAGGGTTTTCTTTATAGATTTGGTGACTTGTAGGACTTCTGCAGTAACTTCTTGTAGATACACTAGAGACAAATCTAGTGACTTTTGAATGTGTCTTTGGCTGTCTGCACTGTGTTTTGTGAGAACAGTAGTATTTAGTCAACCAGTGAACCAGCTATGCCTGTGACTGAACTGTGAATAGGTGTACCTAGTAACTTAAGTAATGATTAAAGATCTTTGCCTAAATTAATGACTAATATATTGTTTCATAATGACATTCAGAATATGATAATCACTTCCCTATTGAGCAACCTTTTTTGTGACTCTTTTAGAAGCTGAAATCACATCCCATTGAAAGTAGCTTTGAGCAGGCATAAGGAATTTTGCCAAAGAGACCTGAATCCTCTACATAGAAATCAATGTACAGGCTGTTATTGTTTAGTTTAGTTTAGTTTAGTTTAGTTTAGTTTAGTTTAGTTTAGTTTAGTTTAGTTTAGTTTAGTTTAGTTTAGTTCAGACACAGACATAATACCAAACATATGGAAGAAAAAAAAACAACAACAATATACAAATAAAGAAATCAAATAGAAAAACTAGAAAAGCACTCAGAGAGCCCAGACCTCCGCCAAGCGCAAAAATTCCCCACATAATCGGGGATACAAATCCTACATTTATTTTTTAAAATAAAATCCGCCTTCTGGATCAGATCCGGATCAGCCTTTGAAATGTGATAGAGGACCCCATTGTCAATTCCTGAGTTAAATTTCATGAGTTTTGGTCAATAATTAAGCGAGATATTGGGAAACGAAAATTTTGGCCCCATTTACCACAATGTTAACGAAAATTTCAAAGTGATCCAGAATCCAGGATTTATTCCGGATCACCCCCAAAAGTTAATCATTTCTTCCTTATCCCATTTCCAACAAACCCTGAAATATTCATCAAAATCTGTCCATAACTTTTTGAGTTATGTTGCACACTAACGGACAGACAAACAAACAAACAAACAAACCCTGGCAAAAACATAACCTCCTTGGCGGAGGTAAAGAACAACTGTTGTGCCTGAAAGGGAGTAGGAAGAGGCCACTGCTTATCCAGTCCTACCCCCCGATTCCAGTCCTCAGACTGTTTATGCTTAATCACTTGATATACAACATAAGAGTGTGATTATCCATAAACACGCCCCTACAAACCTGTACACACATACACATACAGTTGCATACACATACACATACACACCAATTTATATCTACAGCTGTACACCAACATTGTGGTAATAGGTGACACTGAAATTCATCATTTGATTAGAAATGGATTTAGTAAGCATGAACAAGTGACCAGCTCCAAACAGACTCCAACACAAACTATATGTAGATACACAATCATGCATAAATCTTACATAGACTATTGGAGCTTTATTTCATAAAGATTGATGTAATACAGAGACAGAGTAGCATAATCATAATGATCCCCAAGGAGAAGTTCCACAATGGAAGCCCCCATCCACCATCACCTCATGGAATCCAGACAGCTTACCTACACTCTTTCAAAACCTGGCCAAAACCCATCATTCTACAAAAAAAATTATATAATGTTTCTACAATTTCAGAAGTATACTCAACATCATCCTAATACTTTACATACTTCATAAAGTGCCGTAAAAACATTTTAAATCCACTACAACAATTCCAATGGACCTGAGGACCTGTCGGTGTGCCTCCATCATCATCATCATCATCATCAAAACCCTGTTTATCTCTGTTCCTACACCCCCCAAAATGACACCCACTCGAAAGTTCTCGTGACTCCCACCCTGCTCCCCTCACCCATGCAAAACAATCAAAAAAGAAAAAAATCTGCAAACCAACAAACAAAAAAACATTTTCCAGTTTCACGCTGACGGGAGGACAGAGGGCCCCTATCCCGTAACCATGGAAGTGACGTATCCACACGTCCTGCCTGAAGTTACTATCTAGGCCACAACAGCCACTGGGTAAATGCTCTCATCACTCTTTCTTTCTAAAAGTGCCATTCAATTCATACGCAAACATTCACTTAGGCTGTGCTAGTAAATGGTCATGCCCTGTGGCTTTGGAGTTTGATGTGTTTCTGGATTGGATTGTGTGTTGAAATGTGTGTGCATGTGGCTGTAGCGGTGTGTATTTGCCCTTGCGTGTGTGTGAGATGAAGAGGATGCCCCAGGATGTGTGTGTGCAGCAGGGTCAATGATGCCATGTGATATTAATGGGGATAAGAGGCTGGGAAAGCAGCTAAAATGGACTGTGAATCAATTTTTCCCCCTGACCTTAATTAAATTCAAATTACTTAAAGAGAAACCTTTTTTTTTTTTTGTTCCCAGTTAGTGGACTGTTTGGGTATGTATGACGGTGGTACCCACAAATTAACGGCCAGGGTACAGAGTTAACCTCTGGCTGTTAGCATTTTGGTTTGGCTTTGAAAGAACACAGGAGACAGAGGAGGAGATTGGCTGTTCTGCATGAGCGATTAAACATGGGATGTTCCGACGGTCTTGCATGTGTATGTGCATGTGCTTCTACTGAACTGCTCCAAGTGGGGTGGTTGGGTTGGGATGGTGTCGCTCATGCAGTTCACCTCAATGTCTCCTCAGTCATTTGTAAGAATTCAGGCCAGCATGATGATTATCAAATAGTGGAGCATCCAAACTGAGTAGTCTGCTGCTGAAAAGGCTGCTACTGCAACTGGTTTTGGTTTGATCAGTAAAACAGTTGCAGCAAATCCATTTTGTTGATATGTTTGGCATATTAGCAGTACTTAATGGACTAAAGTGTTTGTATGTGAAAGAACAAATATGGTTTATATTACCAATCCAAAACCATGTTGCTGTGTTGTAGAATTTTTTTCTACCTTTCCACTGGATTCTATTTAATTTTATGTCATGAATATGTAAAATCCTGAAACTTGCTTGAGTGGATTTGTCATCTTTAGTATTATTAAGAGGTAATACAACTCTAACCTAAGCAAATCCCAAACCTAAACACACAGTATGTGAGCATGTAACTGTATGACTGAAGTTAGTCACTTACTTAGTAAGTCAGTGAAATTGCTAAGTTTTTTTCACATCACACATGTCACATTTAGTGACCTATATTCACATTATTCATGTAATTTCATTCTTCCTTCTAGTAAAATTAAACATTGATGTTATCTTAAAGTGAATATGACATCACTGACCAGTGTCCAAATGAAACTGACCATTACTTTTGGAAATACTGGTCTAAATTAAAGGGTTAGTTCAGGTTACCTGAAGCAGAGTTGAGGCATATAATGGTCCCATTCTCAGCCCTTAGCAATCAAATGGTTTGCTTCCATGCCAGTACACCTGTGTGCTTCTCCAAAACGGAGCTTTATGAATCATGTAACCCCACTTCAAATAATTCAGACTATCCACTTAAACTGCATCACTAGGTTACATTAATTTAATTTAATAAAGACACAGTCAATACAAATATGATGACAGAAATAGATTATTCATCTCAAGGAAGTGTCAAAGTGAACATATATATTTTTATACAGTGATAAATAAAAGACAAACCAGTGGTTATACCACAAGGTAGAAAAACATATCTAAACATCTGATATACTATGTAATAACTGCATAGTATAGTTTGCTACAATATGTAAAATTAACAATTAAGGCAGAAGACTTCAGTTTTGTTGGTTTGTTGTCAAAGATTAACATAATCTATGAGAAAATGGTGTCTTGATGGATGGTCATATTTATCTGGAGGTTAAAAAAGAAGACTGCTCAAATTGAAAGGGTTAAATAAAATTTGGTAGCACTTCTTGGTGATAATGTTGTAGTAGCTAAGTTTTAAAGAAGCAATCATTAAAGTAAAGCCACCTAATTAACAAAGTTAGTAATCTGGTATTATAAAATGAAAGTTGTTGGAAGTCATTTCAATTCCATTATGATGCAAATATTCCATTCTGCTTCAAGTTAATGTTAATACTGTACAAATGATAGGAGTATTGCAATGAGTAGCTACCTGGACTAGTAGTAGTTTCTGTGGAATAAATATGACAAACCTGATTGATCCTTGTGTGTGCACTCCATGTCTGATTGGCTGATTGGCTTAGTCCTATATTACCTTGAAATGAAATAGAACCATGTAGTCTATTTGTAGCCCTGATTAATGGTTATTCCATAGAAACTACTTCATGTGTTTTCAGTGGGAAACCACTTAACCCACAGTAAATTTGCAATTCCGTACTGTTTCATCAAAGTGTTGTGTGTTAAAGGGAGATGTTAATCACATAATTGATATTGAATTGATCCAAAACATATAATCACAGAAGTGTAAAGTGTTAATTCTGATCCAGTCAACACCAAATGTGGATGTATTATACCAGAACTGCTTTGTCGTTGGACCACATTGGACTGAGGGCAGACTGGATGATACAGTAGCTAACTATAGTGTTACACAGTGGGATTATGAGATTGGCTGACATTGGGCTAGTTGGTTGGTAGCATGCCACACGCACAAAGACTTCTTCTGATTGATTATTTTTAAGTCATTGTCAAAGCTTTAAAAATAGGTCCAACAGGTCCAAAATGAGTTTCATTTTTGTAATGTTAACTGACAAATCAAATTCCATGTAATAATTCCATTATGTAGTATTACTTCGTTATTTTCAAACTATAACCTTATTATTACCATGTTATCACCAAACTGTAAAGTGCTACCTATGTCAGTGATACTTGTTGATGTAGTTCTAATGGTACTTTCTACCCTGACCCCCTTCACCCCTCTCTGGGTAGGATGATCCTAATTCCCAGAACAAGCTGGAGGACCCAGTGAAGGCCCCGTCCAAGGAGGATGACTCCCTCAACATCCACAACTCCCTGACCCCCAAACATGAGAATCACAAGGTCCTGGGCGAGGAGAACTCCTCGGAGGTAAACTCACTGCAGAACAATATGATGTGAAACAAACCACAAATAAAACAACCTGACAACGACAAGGTGCACTGGCAGCAGGAGCCCCCCAAAACCCCTCCTCCCAGCTATGCGTCTGTCCGCTGCTGAGTGCACCTATCCGGTCAACCACCCAACCAACCAACCAACAACCAGCCTGGCAACTTACCAGCCGAACTACCCAGTCTTCAACCATCTTCAACACGGCAACACTGCCACCAAGCGGCCACAACCGCTGCAAAAAACTCACACCATGTCCGCTGCCACTGCCCCAGCTGAGAGTAACCCTGCCCTCACCAAACTTGCCCTGCTGCCCCTTGCAACCTTCACCCACTTTGCATCCACTCAAACCCATGTTTCGCAGCCCAACCCTCTTGTTGCTGTCACTCTACTCTCCATTACCTTTCCTATCTGCACACACACACACACACACACACACACACACACACACATACATGCAAACAAACATGATACAAATACAGTAAAAAACAAAATGAAATAAAAACATAACCATGCTTATATGTGTACACACAAACATGCACACATCTCCCTGCCTGCATTGGTGTATTTTGTATTTAAAAAAAAAGAAATCATACAGAAGTTTAAGAGTATGTAAAACGTCATGTAAAAAAAAAAAGAAGATAAAGCTACTGAGAGGTTTTGATGTTTGTCTGACTAATTCAGTGAGTATGTATAAATATTGGGAAAAAAATGCTTGGATTGATTCAAACGAAGCAACACAGTGTGTCTTGGTTTTCATTGATGTGATTTCTAATCCTTTGATGTACTTGTTTTTTGTTTTGGTTTGTTTTTTTGTACTTTTTTGGGATTTCGAACAGAGAATAAACAAAACTGATTCAGACAGTTGTTGAAATAAACCTTTTTAACATGACCTCTGTGGATCCTGTGTTTTCCTCAATACGTCATGCTCCTCCTCACCTAAACCCTGACAATGTCTGCATGGCTTTTAACGCAACTCTGTACGTCCTTGTCTCAAACATGGGCTCCCCTGCTCACATACCAAACACAGGGAAAGGCAAACCAGTGTGGTCTACCTGTGCACTTCTTTTTATATAGGACGAGATAGGTTTTGCATCATTCATAAGCAGTGTTGGGAGTAATGCATTACAAAAGTAATACATTACAGTAAATATTACAGCCTACTTTTTGCTGTAACGCAGTAGTGTGAGGCATTACTAATCAATTTTCAGCTATATTTTACTTGGTACATGTTAAATAGTGCTTGCGTTATAATACATTTTTCACCCATAATTTAACTGCTCAAATGAAGAAAAAAAAAACAGCAAGACTACAATATCTTAAGGAATCAAAAATGTGGCAGGAGTTCTTTTCAAGTTCTATTTTCTGTTGGTGGTCAGCCAATGGGTGAAGAAGATGGCAGAAGACAGTACATTTGCGACATGGCCATATGCTCATTACTAACTTTAACCCTGCTTTCAAAAAGCTAGTTAGCATGATCCCTGTGATCAGCAATGACAAGGTAAGCTAATTTTTCTATGCCTAGTTAGAACGGTTTATTGATTGTGGATTGATCTACCGGGGTCCTCGGTGCTGCGCCCCCTGTTTGAACATGTAAAATGTTGAAAGAAATGCGACAGTTCCTGCTGGGATTCGAACATCATAGACCATAGCATTACTTACTGAGCTACTCATCCACATGTACAACGGTGCACAATTTTGGGTTCAAATCAATACTCAAAGGTGAAATGCCACAGTGCCTGAATGTCGCAAACTTGTTCTCTAGACAAGAGGTGGACATGTACTGACATTGACATGGAACCCAGCAGTTTGACATTGTGGTCTTTGCAATCTTGGAACCAGAGGTGACCATATTTGGACAAGCAAAAAACTCAATCTATCACCAATACTGAAAATGGTCATTAACACCATTTCTATGTTGCAGTATAAACCAAAAGTAATTTCAAAAGTTAATATTTTGTGACTTATAAAAGTCATCATTCCTTTAATGTGCAATTAGTGAATTAGCAGGCAAGCTGACAGACCATACGGTAGTACAAATTAATGCCTAAGTTATATTTAAGTTTTCCTGACAAGCTAGGCAATAAATATTGTTACCTGCAAACATGAAACATTTGCCTCACAAAATCCTCCTGGTCATGTTAGTGTTAATTCTCAACCTCAACTACAGTATTAGTAAATATTAGTAATATTTGGGTACAAAGGTGAAGCTGAGGAACAAACCATGGATGTTTTATAGAGGCAAAGTCCCATGGGAGCAAACTTAAGAAAAAAAAAATGAATGGCAAGAAATGACTTCCGTGTACTCATTTGAAATGTGTCGCCATTTATACATGCAGTATTTGTCATATTAAAACATGATTTTACAAGTCAAAAAAATTTTGTAGATAGATAGTATTGTAAAAAAAAAAAAAAAAAAAAAAAAAACTTTTATCTCATTTAGACATTTTAAAACATTTAAAGGTGTGGGAGACTTTTGTCACCAATTTTTCATCAAATCTGTAAAACCCTATTCATATCCTCAATATCATGAATCCGTAAGTCTTTCTGTGATTACTCACCTGAATCTCTTGCATCACGGTGAACATTTCGAAGTGCCATCCACCATAAACAAACCATTTGTTTACAATCAGAGCCAGGAGGTAACTCGGGCATCTTTGGAATTTTGTTGCAATGTGTGTTATAGGAAGCGAAGGTTCACGCAGTGGCCTGGCAGCAGCAGTGCAACCGCTGAAATGTGGAAGCAGCTGGAGGGAAGCGGAACAAGTGGAGCGCTGCCTGGCAGTGGCAGCTGCAACAAACACATGGTTGCACTGCTGCTGCTAAGGCGGCTGCACGAGCCTTTGCTTCCCATTCACATCACAACAAAATTCTGAAGTTACCTACCCGCTCTGATTGTAAACAAATGGTTTGTTTATGGTGGATGGCACTTGTTCACTGTGATGCAAGAGATTCAGGTGAGTAATCACAGAAAGACTTACAGATTCGTGATTCTGAGGGTATGACTGGGGTTTTACAGATTTGCTGAAAAAATTGGTGACAAAAGTCTTCCACAGCTTTAAACCCCCATTATGTAAAAATTGATAACAGGAAGAAATTCTGTTTTACAGTTGTAGGCAAGGAAAATGAGGAAAATGCTTTTTGGGCTGGAATTTTATATTGCAGTACTGCATGTGGCCACTGGTGGAATTGGGGTCAAATCTGACTGCCAGTTTTAATTCCCACCTCTTAACGTCCTAAGACTCAGCTATGGATTTTTTGTCCACATTTGTGGACAAGAGTTTCACAACTTTATACAAAAAAAAAAGAAAACTGTCCACCACAAAGGGCATTCTATAAAAATTTTAAAAACTGCATCTGAACAAACTGTTGCATCATGATGTTTCCAATATAGGCACTTATTTAATAAAAAACAAAAAAAGCTTGTACTTTGCTGGTATTTCCTGGGTCTTAGGAGGTTAAATATCCATGGGAGAACTCAGCAAGCCAACATTTATGCCCCTATTCCACAGCACCTTTCCAGCAGGACTCGGCTCTACTCAACTCTATACAGTTTTAGCGCTTTTCCACTGGGGGTTCTACCTGGTATCTGTACTTTTTTTGTACCTCCTCTGACAAGGTTCTATCTGGGCTGAGTCGTCACTGAAATTTCACTGCTGACCGCTGATTGGTCAGAGGGAGTGTCATCACACGTGCACAGGGCGTGAGCATCTTAAATTCAAATACTATACACAAAAGTGATAGCAGAGAAGATCTTCAAATAGCCTCTATCATTTTACTCGTGGCTCGGTCCGCATATACCACACCATTCAATGCAACATCTATTGTATATAAGGCATTATCTAACCATCAGATGTTGTCTCATGGCAGCTCTTATCCACTGGTCTTCAGCTTCATACTTCCGAATGGCTTTCATAACTCTCCTTTGCTTTTCAAGCATGTTTGCTCTCGCCACTTGTATCCATTTCTGGTTCTCTCGTTTCACCTTTTCTGTGACAAAAAGCCACAGACTGAGCAACAAGTGCAGCATCACCTTGGTGTCATCCATTGTTGTTACTGTTTACTATCCTAAAATGGTGTCTCAACAGTTTTGACTCCGCTGACCACGTCCATCTCCTTCACGACAAGGTGATACCAATTGCAGAGGAAAAGCAACAGCATTGTACCAAACTGTGTCAAGTCGAGCTGAGCTGGTACCATGCATTGGAAAGGGGGCATGTTATGAAAATATAGATCACCGTATGAACTAGTGATGGGATTATATGCACATAAACTCCACCTACTCCCATTCCCCACTGATACATACCGCTAAAACTACCGATCACCATTGCGAGACAAACATGACATCTTTAGTGATTAATTTCTTTCTATGCCATCACTCACAGACTGCTGGAAAAGAGCAGCAGACTATCAACTCAGGTAAGAGTGTGAACACTGGGCTGGAAGTGAGCATCTGAGTAATTGATTCATTTTGTAAGTGAGCAAAGCAGCTATGAGCTACTGATTCATTTGTTCAGAGTTCATAGCAGGGAGGCAAAGTGGGAGTTGAGTTGAAACACGAAACCCAGCCGTTGCTTTTCCCCCAAGGCTAATACAGCAATTAACTTGATATATTGATTCAAATGCAGCTAAAATAGCAGTTGTCCAGTAGTGACCTATTGTCTGGTCTCTTCTTTGCAGTTAGCTAGCTAGCAGTAGCAGGAACAAGTCAGTGAACAAGTTAACAGAGACAAGAAATTATGTCTCATGACTCAGTAAAATGGCTTACGGGATTTTGAATAATTTGTCCGGGACTCGCACATCACTACTGTTAACAAATACTGTTAGCCTGTCTGAAAGACCATCAAGTAATTTCAGGAGTAAAGTGTTAACACATACACTGTTGTTTTGTTCAATACAAGTAATGTCAACTTAGTTTAACATTGGATCACTAATTAATGTTAGCTGGTCCAAATAGCAGGTTAGCAGACAGACATTTAATACAGTACCAAGTTCATGCTAACATTATGTAATGTAGATTGGATATGCTTACGGACCACGTATTGTAATTATGTGCCAATGAACTTCAGGAAACATTTGCTTGATATAGATATGGTTATGGGGTAGTTTGAGCTTAACAAACACGTAGGTTGTGATGCCATTGACAGACAACAATTAAACAGTTGAAACAATGAATCAACAATAAACACATTTTGCCCAAAAATGAATATTGTATATATTGTATATTGTAGTGTATATGAATAAAATGTGAATATTGCTGGAAACAACTAAATGTATTATTTCCAGCTATATAGCAGTGGCGGCTGCTAGTCTTTCAGACAGGGGAAGCTCATTGTCGGCTTACATCAAAAAAATTGTCAAGTTATTTAAACACAAATTCGGCCCTCCGTTCCTTTTTAATAAAATGGTCGGTGACCTTAACGTACCAAGTAGGCGTCTTTTCCAGGGACTGGACCAGTGTCCTCTCAAAGGCCAGCAGAGCTAGGCTGCTTAGATTGCCTTGGCCCATTGTGTTGCGGGTGTAAGACTTCAGCCTTTTTAAACAAGAGATGCTCCTTTCACGCCGACCGAGCCGACAGTTTGATTGATTTAACTATCTACAAAATGATATTAAACTCGAACAAGAAATGATTAAATTATGTAACTGAAACAAAAAAATGCTGAAATTAGGTTACATTGAAACAAGGAAGTCCAATGAGTTTTATTTACAGTGCAAGAAATGAACGAGTAATTTCGTAGTTGTTTCTCTCTTGATTTCACCGCAGAATGTGTGACGGTATTAAACTGAACTGTGTCAGTGAAGGAGATCTGAAAACAGCTGTCAGTCAAACGGGATTCAGCCTGTCGACTGATCCTCCAATCAGCACGTGGGATTCTGGCATCCAGCCCGGCCGAGCTCCGCCCACAGCTCCATTCAAGCCCATAGACGCCCGGCGTCTACGGGCAAATGCACTGAGTAGAGATCGAATGAGAAAACAACGCAACGGGAATGCATGAGAAGTGAACAACATGGCATCCGTTGATTTGTGATAAAGCTGATTCTGAACGAACTCATCTTTGAGATGAACGTGTTCTAACACATATGTAGTCAATAAAATGTCAACACAACCGTACATATTCAACCATTTAATTTTCGGAATTTTAGGGGAAGCCGAGCTTCCCTTGCAGTCCATGAGAAATCGCCACTGCTATATAGAGAGGACTGTACAAATGTCTTAGCCCACGATTAGATTTGTTGTTTTAGCAAAATTATAATGATCACACTTAAGGATTTCTCAGGCTATGCCCATCTTTTCCTATCTGATCTTATTCTTTGTCGTTTTCAAAAAAGTGCTCTGTAAACACAGTGATTCAGGAAATATCTGCACAAAACACACAAAACCATTGAAAATGATGTAGTACAAATGCCAGGCCTGTATGTCGCATTGTAATGATCTTGTAAAAAACAGAGAAGATGACGTGGAACATGCACATAAAGCTTATTTGGTTCAACCAGGTCTGATCCGATATTTCCTCCTGGTTGCTCCCCTGGTTTCCCCACTCCACGGTAGATCTAAGAGCATGTAGTGAACATTGTTAGCTATGGTTGTTTGTTGCTCTTTGTAATGAAAGAGTAACCAAACAGTTTGATTCAACATTTCCAATGAGTTCAATAACTGTTGTAGCATGAGCACTCCTCTGTACTCTGCCGTTGTTGTTGTTGTTGTTGTTGTTTTGAAGTGGTGTCTTGCTTCCAGGGTGAAAGGTTAGAGATGCAGGGCTATGACATCAACATTTTAGAAAAGTTGCAGTTTTGGTCGTAGAGCCGAAGACATGAAACCAGCAATTTTAGAGTTATTCACTCTGGGACATGGTTTCAAAAAGTTGTGGTTTCAGTGAATGAAAACACAGGCGTCGTGTGGACGAAAGGCCTATCCGATGCAAAACTTTTGTGGATACGACCGAAACCATTTTTGCATGGACAGGACCCCAGTCTCTGCATTATTGTATCAACTGGAAGGAATACAATACCTAATCAGCATCAAAAAATATATTTATTAATCAATATGTATATTATAGAAACTACATGAGATCATCTTGACAGATAAAATGATAAAAGACAGTGTAAAGAAATTTCTGCTGAAAACTCTGCTGGATTTTCTGCATGAAGCTTTGCTGAATATGCTACCAAATTATTTAAGAAAACCTAGTGAACTCAATCAACTCAAGAGCATTTAAGAGGTACTAAATCCAAAAATGGAGATTCAATTCAGTTCAATTCAGTTTTATTTGTAGAGCCCAATATCACAATAAGGTTGCCTCACAGGGCTTCACAGAATTTGATGAATATGAAAATTAACATAAGTCAAATAAACAGTCAATTAAGGTAATGGATTAATATCCTGGGCATGCCCTGTTGTTAGACCCTCCTTGGCAAGGAAAAACTCCAAAAACCCAGTTGGAAAAGAGAAACCTCGGGGAGAACCACAGTGAAGGAGAGATCCACTCCCATGGACAGACAAGCTGTCTAGGTAAACAGGGCTGATGGACATCCATTTGCAGATGTAGTTCCAGTCTGTAAAGATGCAGTAGGGTGGGGGGATATGAGGGAGTCCATCTAGTCAGATGAGAGTGAGGAGGTCCATCCAGACAGGTGAGGGTGAGAAGGTCCATTCACACAGGTGAGGGTGGGGGAGGAGGTCTAGGGTCACAGGTCAGGACAGGGCACAGATGAGTTACCTCAGGTCCCGTTGTCATTGGGCCCCAGGTGGGTACATCTGAAACAGTAGCCACTCCCCCAGAGGGGAGTGGGGAAAAGGGACACTGGGTGAATAGTGATCAAATTGGAAATTATAAGTACAGACAAAAGTGGTACATAATACCAGAAACAGGTGATAGGATTCCGTGCACTGTACTTCCCCTAGCATTATTGCTCCTAGGGCAGCTTAGACTGAACTGTGGGGTTCAGTCTGTTTTTAACTAGCCTGACCATAAGCCTTTTCAAAGAGGAATGTTTTCAGTTTAATCTTAAATGTAGAGACTGTATCTGCCTCTTTAAAATTTGCTGGAAGCTAATTCCATAAGAGAGGAGCTTGGTAATTAAAGGCTCTAGCTCCTACTGTACTTTTAGAGACCCTGGGACCTACCAGTAGACCTGCATTCTGAGAGCAAAGTGTTCTGTTAGGATGGTACTGTACCAGAGCATCTTTGAGATAAGAAGGGTCCATACCATTAATGGTCTTGTATGTAAGAAGGAGGATTTTGAATTTATTTCTAAACTCAACTGCAAGCCAGTGAAGGGCTTGTAGCACAGGGGTGATGTGCTCTCTTCTATTAGTTCCTGTTAATAGTCTTGTATGGGGCCATTATTGTAGCAATATTATTTGCAAATGCGTGTGGAGAGTTGCGTGTCCGTATTTCAGTCTGTCTGTGCGCAGTCGGATTTGCAAATGTGTAAATGAATCTGTAAATGCGTGATGAGATTTGTGTGTCTGTACAACAATCTGCAAATGTGTAAAACAACTTGTGTGTGTGTAATCAGATTTGAAAAGTCAAAGTATTTTCACTACAAGACCCAGAAATACAGACAAATCATTGATTACAAGTCAAGCGGCTTCTCGATTGGCTCTCTTTATACACGTGAATTTTGCAACACTTTTGCCGTGAGAGATCCACAAATGCGCAGCTGGATTTGTCTGTAAAACCAGGGTTTTCGTGCCTGGGCTCAGGCTGCCCTGGGCTCAGGCTCACAGGCTCCCTCATTCTGGCTGCGTTCGGCTTTGCTCGTTCTTGTACCTGACGTGAGTTTATGTGAGTTGTGCTTGCAAGGTTCACCAACTGCCACTAAAAATCGAAGAAGAAGAAGAAAAAGATTCACCTGGGCAAGGAAAGATGGCTGCAAACTATGGGGCCATTATTGTAGCCATCTTTCCTTGCCCAAGTGAATCTTCTTTTTCTTCTTCTTCTTCTTCTTCTTCTTCTTCTTCGATTTTTAGTGGCAGTTGGTGAACCTTGCAAGCACAACTCACATAAACTCACGTCAGGTACAAGAACGAGCAAAGCCGAACGCAGCCAGAATGAGGGAGCCTGTGAGCCTGAGCCCAGGGCAGCCTGAGCCCAGGCATGCAAACCCTGGTTTTACAGACAAATCCCACTGCGCATTTGTGGATCTGTCACGGCAGAAGTGTGGCAAAATTCACGTGTGTAAAGAGAGCCAATCGAGAAGCCGCTTGACTTGTAACCAATGATTTGTCTGTATTTCTGGGTCTTGTAGTGAAAATACTTTGACTTTTCAAATCTGATTACACACACACAAGTTGTTTTACACATTTGCAGATTGTTGTACAGACACACAAATCTCATCACGCATTTACAGATTCATTTACACATTTGCAAATCCGACTGCACACAGACAGATTGAAATACGGACACTCAACTCTCCACACGCATTTGCAAATAATATTGCTACAATAATGGCCCCATAGTCTTGCCCCTACATTCTGAACCAGTTGAAAACTTTTTAGAGAACTTTTAGGACACTTGTGAGTAGGGAGTTACAGTAATCTAATCTAGATGTAACAAACGCATGGATCAATTGTTCAGCATAATTTTTAGACATAATATTTCTAATTTTGGCTGTTATACAGGTGGGAGAAAGCTGTTCTGCAGGCTTGGTTAATATGAGCTTTAAATGATCGATCTGGGTCGAATTAGTTTATCCGCTTGCCTGGTCTGGTCAGGTTTAATCAATAAATACAGTTGCGTGTCATCTGCATAACAGTGAAAATTAATGCCATGTATTCTAATGATGTTGCCTAAAGGCAGCATATACAGTGTAAACAAAATGGGTCAGAGGACCGACCTTTGCAGCATGCCATAAATAATTCTGGAATATGGTGATGATTGTTGGTTTACATTGACAAACTGGTACCTACTAGATAAATAGGATTTGAACCAGCAGAGGGCTGCTCCTCTAATGCCTATGTCCCATTCTAATCTCTGCAGTAAGATACTGTGGTTGATTGTGTCAAAAGCTGCACTCAAGTCCAGCAGAACCAGTCCAGCAGCAGCAGCTAGTAACAAGTCATTGTAACTTTGACTATGCAATTTTAGTACTATGATGAGCGCGAAAGCCAGACTGGAAATCTTTAAATATACTATTGTCCTGTAGGTATTGACATCCCTGTTTAACTATCACTCTTTCAAGGACTTTTGAATGGAAGGGGAGATTTGATATAGGCCTGTAATTAGCTAGAATTTTGGGCTCAAGAGTAGATTTCACATTAGATACTGACTTTTACCCGCATGTGTTCTGTATTGTTCTGATTTGTTTAGTGTAAATCTACTGTGCACATATTTCCCACATTATCTTGTTTTGTCTTAATACTTAAGACTTGCAAATAAAAATTAATGTTCATTACAAGCAACATTATGTAGTGCCTTATGGCTATTGTACAGTACTGTAGGTCAATAAAATTTAGCTCACTGGCTGATAGGCCATCGCCGTCATCTTCATCGTCTCTGTCTTCGTGATCATGGTCGTTGTTGCCGCTCTCTTTGTCCTCGCTCTCTTTGTCGCCGCTGTCTTCATTGTCATGTTTGTCGTCATCTTAGTCGTCTTCATTCGCAATTTCTTCAAACATCTTCTCCAATGCAACTACTGATTGGATTCATTTCAAATTTTATATGTAGAGTTTTATAAAGTGAAGTAAAGTTTGTTCACAGTTTTGAGAAATTTTGATTTTTGAATTTTTGCAAAACTTTTCAAATATTAAAATTTGCCTTATAATGGGCCATATTTTGATGGCTTGTAACATGGAAATGGTTAGAGATATCAATATAATTACTACTGTGCACTGATAGGAGGTCATATATGGATTTTCATTTAATTATTTGAAAACTGATCCCCTGCATCAAGACCACTGTGCCGGTGAGCTACAGG
Organism: Sphaeramia orbicularis; assembly: GCF_902148855.1. Classification (NCBI taxonomy): domain Eukaryota; kingdom Metazoa; phylum Chordata; class Actinopteri; order Kurtiformes; family Apogonidae; genus Sphaeramia; species Sphaeramia orbicularis. The sequence goes on from NC_043972.1 coordinate 53,171,411, forward strand.
GACACTGGTCCTATTTTTTAACAGATGAAAAGTAATTGAATTACAACTGAATGCACTGCATCATATTGGATACAGCGTTGTGAACAGGTGGATTTGGACATTGGTCCTATTTTTAGATATCATAATGCAGAAATGCTATGTGCTGTAGGTCTATGCCAGAAAAAGTTCACATTTTTCAAAACTATCACATTATCAATAGATGATAGATGGACAGACAGAGCTGGGGTTAAAGGTGTTCATACTGATGATGTGACTGTGCACTTTGACATTTCCAGAGTTGACAGTTGGTCTAGGGTACGTAAAATTGCTTTTGCAGCACATAAATCATGACAGCAAACACCAGGAACAAGACTGCTGCTGCTGGTGCATGTTTCTTGCCTCCAGAGACTCCTGTTGTCACTACTGCCAGCCAGACACACAACACAAACCAACATGCAAACACAAATGACAATCAAACACACAGTTTAACTCCTGAACTCCCATCTTTTATATCTAGGTACACAGAATGGTCAGTGTTATGTGGTCTGTGGTTGTTTCTTTACTGAGAGTATGGAAGTTAACCTTTCTGTTCATTGCACATCTACACATTCCCACACACCTCCCACACATATTTTCACACTATAGTGCAAGTCCCTTACAATGAGCTGAATAGACCACACACACATATACACTTGCACATTCATATGTGCACAAAGCATCTGTCAACTTCACATGCTCACTCCCACCCTCTAGCTCACATACAGAAGATTCATGACAGAGCCAAGCTGAAAACTTGCGACTACATGCAAAGTGCAAAGTCTGCATCGTTCTGAGAAACAGCCTATGTACACTGATACGAGTGTATTATCTTCACAGCAACACCACTAGTTTCTTTTATCTTAACTGACACCTTCCTCAGCTTTCTTTCTTTTCTTTTTTTTTTTTTTTTTGGACTTTTTTAACCCTTACAAAATATGAATGCATGAGCTGTAAAGTAAAACCCACCAATGAATATAACAAGCTGAGTCTGAAGCACTGTCATAAGCAGCATTGCCACAAACGGGAGGACCAGAAAGTAAAAGAGGAGGTGCTGTCTCATGGAGCCATCCACACCAGGGGGCAGCCACCAACCCTGGCAACCTGGCACCACTGACACAGAGCTGCATCCTGACCAGTGAGAGAGGGCCAAAACTGCCATCGCATTATGGTGGCAGGGACCCCCATCCACCAGGGAGGAGCAGACCCCAAGGGAAGGAAAGCGTCACGGCCACTGGTACCCACAGAATAAAAATTAAAAAAAAAAACATCAAAAAGATTTAAAAACAAAAAAAAAAAAAGCATTGGTTAAAAGAATCTAAATACTAGAAGCACTCGGAGAGCGCAGACCTCCACCAAGGCTGATCAGTGGCACCCCCCGTGGGCCCCCCCACCCCCGATCACCACCAAAATTTAATCATTTCTTCCTTATCCCATTTCCAACAAACCCTGAAAATTTCATCCAAATCTGTCCATAACTTTTTGAGTTATGTTGCACACTAACGGACAGACAAACAAACAGACAAACAAACAAACAAACCCTGGCAAAAACATAACCTCCTTGGCGGAGGTAATAAGACATATATATAAATATAATGTAAATTTAAATATTAATCATTAAAAAGATAAAACAGAAGCATTGGTTAAAGGCCGAATTAAAAAAGGTGAGTCTTGAGCCTGGTTTTAAAAATTTCTTCATTCTCTGCAGCCCTCAGGGTCCCCAGCAGGCTGTTCCATAGGCATAAAATCTCATAATGTACAATAATTTGACCCCTTCAATGCATGGCTATTAGCAAGTAACAGGATACATCCCACACTGTGCCTGATGTTGCGCATTGTTTTACGTGCTTCTTTACAGCCAATCAATGCATGACATAGCATGAGTGACGCACGACATAGTACAAAACGTAAACAAAAGTTTATTAAGGTTTCAGCAGTTCAGATGAAATCTTATTGGAACGGGCACATGATTGTAATTTTGGATCCTTAGTTTATTAAGGTTTCAGTAGCTCAGATGAAATGTTTTTTGAAGGGACACATGATTGTAATTTTGGGTCCTAAAAGTTTATTAAGATTTCAGCAGCTCAGATGAAATGTTTTTTTAAAGGGACACATGATTGTGATTTAAATTTTGATTCTAAAAGTTTAAGGTTTCAGCAGTTTAAGTAAAGTGTTGTTTGAAGAGACACCTGATTTTCCTTCTTGATGTAGAAAGTGTTTTTTGAACATAATACAACTGTAAAACAGTTTTCTCCTGCAAGTTCTTCAATTATCAAGCATTTTAGTAGTTTAACTGGATTGATTGATGTTTATTCCTAATACATAAACAGTAGGGCTGTCGAAATTAACACATTAAAGCGGAATCCATCATCATGAATAATTGATTTAAAATTTTTATGCAACCAACCCATCTGCAGCGCAGAATGACTCTGAACATCTCTGGCAATGCATTTTGAGCAGTATGTTTAAGCAGAGTTACCGTTGTGCATACACAGATGGGCAGTTGATCTGGTAGTGAAAGGCAGCAGAATCAACCGATAAAGATGGAAGACGCTAAACAGCAAGTTGGCCCTCTGGATGGAAATATGAGGACAAAAAATCCCAAGATGGAAAAGTCAGCTGACATCAAGTACAATGCACACTCTGCAGGAAGGAGTTTTCTTTTCACTGAAGCACTTCCAGCTTGAAATACCATATTTTACATGATTCATACCTTAAATCAGGGATTCTGCTAGTGCTTCAGCTAAAGCGTCGCCCAGCTTGCAGCAAACGCGTTAAATGCATATATTCCCTTCTTTCTTGAGTCTGTTTGCTCATGCAAAATGAAACGTGATTAATATAAATTTAAAAAGAATGATATGTAATCGTGATTAATCTAAATTAATCCACAGCAACCCTGTGATTAATCTGATTAAAAATTTTAATCTTTTGACAACACTAATTACGATTACGTCTCAAAATACTGATGATACAGGACCTTGATACTTGATGATTAAGAAGATGCTGGGCTGTTCAGTGCAGCGGCTCATCCTGAACGCCACACAGGTGGGGGCGCTGTTCTGCCAATGGCAGCTTTTTACCTCCGCCAAGGAGGTTATGTTTTTGCCAGGGTTTGTTTGTCTGTCTGTTTGTTTGTCTGTCCGTTAGTGTGCAACATAACTCAAAAAGTTATGGACAGATTTTGATGAAATTTTCAGGGTTTGTTGGAAATGGGATAAGGAAGAAATGATTAACTTTTGAGGGTGATCCGGGAGAAATCCTGGATTCTGGATCACTTTGAAATTTTTGTTAACATTGTGGTAAATGGGGCCAAAATTTTCGTTTCCCAATATCTCGCTTAATTATTGACCAAAACTCATGAAATTTAACTCAGGAATTGACAATGGGGTCCTCTATCACATTTCAAAGGCTGATCCGGATCTGATCCAGAAGGCGGATTTTATTTTAAAAAATAAATGTAGGATTTGTATCAGCGATTTCCCATCTGGCAACACTGACCAACAGAGACTAACATCTTAACACCATTGCACTGAAACATTCACAAAAGGTTTGGGGTCATTGTGAATCTTTTGTCTGAACGAGCATAAGGTCAAAGTTTTACTAAGTACAAATCATTCCATTTTCAATTTTTGGATCATGAGACAAATTCAACTCAGGTTGCAATTTGGCTCCAAATCTACATTATTATTTTTTTCTTGTCTCAGATTTTGCTAGAAAGCAATTTTCAATAGAATTGTCTCAAAATCTGGAACTCATGCAACCTATTTTATACCAAAATAGTAGAGTTTAATCAGCTTAAATGTACATTCTGTGACCCAACAACAGTAAATGTAATAGTTACATAGAGCTACCCAGTTGGCAGTGGTGGCAAAAGCCCACACACCAGTTGTATTTTCATAAAAAAGTAATTTATGTGCTTTGGAAATGTTTATAGAAAGAGCAAACATTGAAAAAACTAACCCTAAATTTGTGGAAGAAGGTTTTCACTTATTCAAGGTAGTTTTTGCAAAGGATTAAATGTGTATATAGGAAATGAAACATGAATAAATAAAAAAAAATAAATAATAAAATATGATATTATAATAATAAAAATAAATAAATAAATTTGGATGTAGCAAACATCTAATTCACGTGACTGAACATCTGACAGATCAGCTTTTCTGATTTTCTGAAAAAGTATAAAAATAGGCCTGGTACAACAAATAGAATGACTGTTGAAGACTGTTCAGGAGACTGAATTATTCCTCGTGAAAAAATGAACGGCCATTTTTGATGGAAACACCTGAAGAATGTTTTGCTTCTTCTACTCTGTTCATATGCAACATAATCTATGAAGCCACCTGCTAATAAATCAGTGCAGCCTAGATTATCTGCTATAAGTCAATTTAACAAAATGCACAAAATTTGCCCTCTATTTTTTTCCAGCAAAAAAGTTTGTTTTGAACTCCATAAAATCAGTGTCTAGTGGCTGTACCTGTGTAAAAACAGAAAGTAGAAGTGTGGATACATCCCCTTCATTACCAGAAAAGTTCAGTCTTAAAGGATACTTTTAGTATAAAAGTCAAAGATAGGTCTTGTCTCCTTCTACTCTGTTTCATTTTATCAAATCTTTTACATAGCTTTGTGTTTTATGTTACTGTGTTGAATACACAAATCATTACGGCATTGCCCAGTCCATGTATTTGGAAGGAGGGGTTTGAAATAATTGTCCTGGTGATAAGTGGGGTTTTAGCCAAATTAGAATGCAAAGATATTGAAACCTAAATTGAAGGAGAACAGTGGTGCAACCAAAAAAAGGTCATTGTTAAAAAGAATTACAAAATTTATTCAGTTATAATAAATAAAATCAAAAACACTGAATTTAAAAATAGTTTCAATTAAAAAAAAAAAAAAAAAAACTAGAAAAGCACTCGGAGAGCGCAGACCTCCGCCAAGGCTGATCAGTGGCCCCCCCCGGGCCCCCCCACACCAAGGAGGTTATGTTTTTGCCAGGGTTTGTTTGTTTGTTTGTCTGTCTGTCTGTCTGTCTGTCTGTTTGTCTGTCCATTAGTGTGCAACATAACTCAAAAAGTTATGGACAGATTTTGATTAAATTTTCTGGTCTGCGCCCCCCCCCGTGGGCCCCCCCACCCCCGATCACCACCAAAATTTAATCATTTCTTCCTTATCCCTTTTCCAACAAACCCTGAGAATTTCATCCAAATCTGTCCATAAGTTTTTGAGTTATGTTGCACACTAACGGACAGACAAACAGACAGACAGACAAACAAACAAACAAACAAACAAACAAACAAACAAACAAACAAACAAACCCTGGCAAAAACATAACCTCCTTGGCGGAGGTAATAAAAAAAAAAAGGGAGGCAGCACGATGGTTCTTTCCAAGGAGCATTAAGACGGTGATCCCCAAGGGTGAGTCCAGACCTCTGCGCACACTCTGCCCAGCTCCTGAGACAGAACACAAACAGGCGGCAACCCAGAGCACAGCCAAAGGCGAACAGCATACAGGCACAGGAGAGACACATACATGCCCGGTAGGGCTCCTCACCTTACTGCTGCGTTGTTCAGGCCTCGTTATGCAGAGCTCCACCAGAGACCCACGCCAGCTCGAGCTCCTTGCTGCGCCTCTTCGGCTCCACCTGGCCGCACCTGAACAGACGGCACACAAAAAGGGCCAGCACAGGACACATCGGCGCTCAAAACCCCCAGGCCAAACACCGCTCTGGTAGGAGCGTGTGATTAAGCTTTTCCAATACTCACAGACAGGGAGAGCACCCCGCTCTCCCACTGCTTAATTTGGCCCCACAGAGTTCTCCTCACGGTGCGCTCCGGTCAGCTATCCTGTCCGATCTTGGTGCACCGCGGCACCACCGAGGTGCGCCGCGGCGGCACCAAGCCGTGGTACCGGTAAAATCATTGTATAAGCCGTGTTGGAGAATAAGCCGCAGTGTTTAAAGTGTGGGAAAAAAGTAGCGGCTTATAGTCCGGAATTTACGGTATATATAGGCTAACATCTTCATTTCAGATGTCAAAAAGTGTTTGCGGCTCCCAGTGTTGTCTTTTCCGTGGAAACCGGGTCAAAATGGCTCTTTGAGTGTTAAAGGCTGCCGACCCCTGCTCTAGCCAGTTGCCAGCCACAGGCTGCAACCAGCCAAGACTGAATGCTACAGCTCTGCCAGCTGACAGGTTTCTGCGTTTGAATTTCATGCCTAACCTGGAGCGGCTGCCTGTTTTGCCTAAGACATCAGCCAAGCTACCCAAGTATAACGGCATCACTCCGTTGGAGCCCTTCCTTGCCCAGCTTCAACTAGCAGCATGGCACAGTGGCTGGAGTGATGAGGAAACCGCCACCCACTTGGCACTGGCGTTGGAAGGAAAGGCTTTGCAGGCACTCCTCAACCTAGCCCCAGCAGATCAGATCTTCAGACCCTGATGAGGGCACTAGAAAGGTGCTTTAGGAGATGACTTATTACTGATGAGAGCAGAGGAACAGCTAACCAACCAGCGCCATCATGAGGGGGAGAGCCTAGGTACCTTTGCTGCATATGTACCAGCTACCCACAGTTCCCAGTGGATGCTCGAGACGAGCTGGCCCTTCACGCCTTCCTCCAAGGGCTTACACCGGAGCAGCTTCACCAACATGTCTGCCTCACCAGGCCTCGGTCCCTCAGTGAAGTGTTGCAGGAAGCTGAACGGGCAGAGGCTGTATTTGCCACCCACTCAAGTCAACAGAGAGCCTCTGGTCTTCCACAACATGTTCGGCTGGCTGATTATGATGACGAAGACGAGGGGGAAGCTGTGGAAGTATGTTAAGTCCAACCTCCAGTGCCTACACTGTGACGCCGCCGGCCCACTGACCGTTGCTTCCGCTGTGATGAACCAGAGCATGTTGTCTGCAATTGTCCCACTCCAGCACCAAAAGTCAGGGCTGCCCCACTGCCAGGAAACGACAGTGGGGTGGTGTAGTGAGGGAGCCACCACTCCAATCGCCAGCCCCCCTCCAAGGCCGCTGCACGCTGGTCGGTCACCTGGGCCACACCAGAGGGCTGTACCTGAACTGTCTGGTTGATGGCTGGTCCTGCTGGGCTCTGGTGGATACAGGATCTACCATTTCCCTACTGAGACCTGGCACCCTCCCAGGTACCACTGGCCCTCTCCCGGCTGCCTGGTCACCAACCAACACTCAGCTGACAATGGTGACAGGGGAGAAAGCTGGCATGAGGGGGAAGGGGATTCTCCTGATCCAGGTGGGAAACCAGAGGCTGGAACGTGAGTTCTGGTTGGCCGATATACAGGACTGCTGCATCATTGGACTGGACCTGCTGAACTGCTGGGGGGCCCAGGTTGATGGTTCGAGATCAGCCATCACCCTCGGTGCAGAGATTGTGGCCCTCCAGCTGGGTCACGGAGGAAAAACAAGACGCTCAGCCCATAAGGCGACCCCTCAAACAGCCCCAGTCAAGCAGATGGTGAGTTCTAGTCCATCACCACCACTGCCCAACTCAACACTCCCCAGTCCCAGTCCAGCACCAGTGCAGCTCCCTTCTGCTTAGACAGCTGATGCTGTGAATGATTTATGGAGATGCAGCAGTGAGGGTCTCAACCAACAGCAGGGTGAGCAGTTGAGGCGGCTTCTGAATGACTACATGGACATTTTTGCCTCCAGGGATGAGGACTGCAAGCAGATGGGCCTAGTCCAGCATTCAATCAACACTGGCTCAGCGCAGCTCATTTGCCTGCAGCCCCACTGGCTTGCCCTCTCCAAGCGGCAAGTAGCAAAGAACATGATACACCAAATGTTGGCTGCTGGAGTGATTGAGCTGTCTAAAAGTCCATGGGCAGCCCCAGTCGTCTTGGTGCAGAAGAAGAATAGGAGGTGGCGCTTCTGTGTGGACTATCGGCGCCTTAATGCAGTCACCAAAAAGGACTCTTACCCACTACCAATGATCAACAACGCCCTGGACTACATCACAGGGTCCAGCTGGTTCAGCTCCCTCGACACGTGCAGCAGCTACTGGCAGGTGGAGCTGGATCCCGAAGCAAGGTCCAAGACTTCCTTCACCTTCGGGCAGGGACTATGGCAGTTCTGGGTAATGCCCTTTGGACTTTGCAATGCACCAGCCACCTTTGAGCAGTTGATGGAGAGGGTGCTGGAGGGTGTTCCCCGGAGTCACTGTGTGGTGTATCTGGACGACCTACTGGTGCACGCCAACAACTTCGATGGAACCCTGACCCATCTGCAGGAGGTCCTCGACAGCATTCGGAGAGCTGGGCTGGGGTTAAACCCCTCCAAGTGTCATCTACTTCAGAGAGAAACATCGTTCCTGGGCCATGTGGTCAGTGCTCGTGGTGTGGCAACAGATCCAGTGAAGGTCGCTGCTGTCCGGGACTGGACAACCCCAACCGACATTTGTGAGCTCTGGAGTTTCCTGTGTCTGGCATCCTATTACCGACGCTTCGTGAGGAACTTTGCCACCATCGCAAGTCCCGTCCACCGCTTGACTGACAAGGGTCAGTCATTCTACTGGAGTGACGCCTGCTCTGCCGCCTTTAACCATCTCAAGACTGTACTCATGGAAGCTCCAGTCCTGGTCTACCCTGATACGCAGCTCCCTTTCATTGTAGACACTGATGCCAGCAATGTAGGTGTGGGAGGTGTACTTTCCCAGCAGTGTGAAGAGGGGGAGCGAGCTGTGGCATATTTCAGCCGTGCTCTGAGTCGGACAGAGTGGAACTATTGTGTCACTTGAAGGGAGCTTTTGGCTGTAGTCCTGGCAGTGCGACACTTCCGACCCTACTTACATGGCCGCCGATTCCTCCTGCGCACAGACCATGCCTCACTGACCTGGCTCCTGAGCTTCAAACAGCCAGAGGGACAGGTGGCCAGATGGTTGGAGGTACTTCAGACCTATGACTTTGAGGTTTGTCATAGGCCAGGGCAGCAGCATGGCAATGCTGACGCCCTTTCCCAATGCTCCTGTGCACTGGTGGAATGTCACTATTGTCAGTGCCAGGAGGAGCAAAGCCAAGCAACACCAGTGGTGGCAGCTGTGCAGACCAGCAGCATCAAGGGGGAGCCTTTCTCCCTGTCTATCCGGCAGTTACAGCAGCTTAAAGAGGCTGACGCAACACTGGCCTTGGTGAAGGGGTGGCTGGAGGTGGGGCAGGACCCTGAGTTGCTAGAAGTTTCAGCTCAGGGTCCAGACTCTAGTAACCGCTACATCCATGTGGCCATGGATTATTTTACAAAGTGGCCTGAGGCGTACACGGTGCCGGATCAGAGTGCTGCTACCACTGCTGAGAAGTTGGTTGAGGAGATGTTCACCCGCTTTGGGGCCCCTGCCGAGCTCCACAGTGACCAGGGGCACAACTTTGAGCCCAAGTCTTCGGTGATGTCTGCCAACTGCTTGGGGTCAAGAAGACATGGACCTCGTCTCTAAATCCCCAAAGTGACAGCTTGGTGGAGCGGTTTAATCTAACCCTCTCCACACAGCTGGTCATTCTGGTCAACCAACATCAGCAGGACTGGGACTGTCACCTGCCCCTGGTACTGTGGTCCTATCGCACTGCTGTTCAGGAATCTAGCCAGTGCATACCTGCTGCCCTCATGTTTGGGCGGGAACTCCGGACCCCAGTGGATTTGGTGTTTGGGGCTCCACCAGAGCCAGAGATTGCGGGTGGGCTGGAGGTGGACTACTTCCAGAGACTCAGGGAATGCCTGCGGGTGGTTCATGATTACACCCGCCAAGTACAGGCAGAGGCTGGTGCACAACAGAAGAGAGCTTATGATACCCAGTGTCGGGGACAACCTTTCATGCCAGGGGACAAGGTATGGGTGTACTGCCCTGAACGGAAGAAGGGCATCTCTCCCAAGCTTCACAGTCACTGGCAGGGGCCAGCTGAAATTGTGGTAAGGCTGTCTGAGGGGGTGTACCGAGTATGGATGCCAGAGAGGGGCTGCTTGGTAGTACTGCACCGGGATAGACTTGCCCCGTATCACCCCCACTCCCCAGTAGCTGCTGGTGATGGAAGGGGAGTTTGCACTTCTCCAGTTCATCTGTGTGACTCTTCCTCAGCTGATGGGTAAACAAGCCCGGGATGACCAACTCACCATCGGTGTCAACCAAGGTATTTAAGGGACTTTGTATTGAGTGATGGGGTGGTCAGAGATGACTACCCCCTCAGGTGGGGGCAATATAGCGAGCCACACTGATTGCATTGTTGGACAGTTTGTGCAGAGTCATGTGACTTGCATGGTTCGCAGTGTTGCTGAGTCATGTGATGGTGTGCTACTTTGCAGGTTGAAAATATGCGTTAAAAGCTAGTTCCTGTTATGTGTTGTATAGTCATGTGACTCATGTTGTGACTAGGGGGGGAGAGCAGCTGAGTTGATTGGGTGGAGGTTTTAGTTTGACATCATGACTGAACGGTCTGTGCTGTTGCAATAGAGTATGTGCTGTATTACACGTGCTGTTGTTAACGAAAGTTAATAAAACTGCCTTCTCGTAGTCGTGCGGCGTATTGGGGCCCAAAAAGTCCAGCCCAAGTTCCCTCTCCTGTGACTTACTTCTGCTGAAACATCACGATATTTTGACTGCTTGTCTTTTACTTTATCATGTTTAAAATCCTGGATAATCATTGATCATCATTACTTGAGTACATTTAATTGTAGATTACTTGATATACTTAAGTAGAGTAAATACTAGATACTTAAAGACTTTAGTAGCCTTTTAGTTGGTGACTTGAACTTTTACCAAAGTAATTTTGTTAGTCTACTTGTACTTCTACTCAAGTCTGACTTTTCAGTACTTTATACAACACTGATTAAACCTAAACTAATGAGCCAGATTTAGAAATGTAAGAAGTAGAAAATACATATGTATTTGTTAAACATAAAGAGTAAAAGAATATATAACACTGTATATTCAAGTTAAGCACAGTAATGAAGAATTTGTACTTTGTTACTCTCCATCTCTGATGGTGTAATGAAGTATAAGTGCTGAAGTCTGTGTTTGTAACCTAGCAACAATAAGCACTTGAAATAAACCTCTGAAAATGAAGTCATGCTGTGTTCGAATACAGACTCAAAAGCTCAGATCTCAGTCTAGTTCTACATTTAGGGCCTGATTTACTAAAGGTTTGCGCATGCAAAAATGTGTGAAAACTTGAGTGTGTATGCAAAAACACGTTGAAGCTGATCTACTAACAGTACGCACTGAGGGTTGCATCTCTCAAATGGGCAAAATAGCTCACGCAACCCATTTAGCGTGTTTGCCTTGATAAATATGCAATATGGATGTTTCTGCCAGAATGGACAAAATTACTGGGAGGAGTAAATGCAAATACTTATTTAGCACACGCAGTGTAATTTACCAAACCTGAAACTGATTGCGGTGGTTAATTTTGCATTTATATTTAGCACATTTGAAAGGCAGGTTTTAACTGGTACAGCTTTGCACAAAACTGGCTGGAGTTGTAACAAGGATGTGGCATAGGCACAACCAAAGGTAACACAGACAACCAATCTGTTCTGCTCGCATCAACATTTTTGGAATGACAGAAGAAAAAACAATTGAGATGTATGGCCCGCCAACTTTACAGGACTCTTAGCAAAAGCTACTACTTGATCACTTGATCTTATGATTGTGTTTAAAAATACGCACCGACATTAGGCTACAGTGTGACAAAATTATGTGCGCTTCACAATCATTCATTTTCAACAACACCCACGGCCCCCCCACCTCTAAAATGAATCTGGCACTGCGGCCCAGCAATGCCAATTTCCAACTTCTAGATGAACTAGAGGATGATTTGGAGGAGGAGTCATGCGATACCTTCAAAGACAAAACTCCTCGCAACGTTACATTTCTGTGCGTCTGGATCATTCCAACACACTCTTGCCATTAGTGCTGGCATATCCCAAAGCAGTTTTTACAGTGTACTGTCTCCATGACGACAACCAGTAGCACACGCAAAATCCTCATTTAAATAGGGTGGTCTCCAAGACTTTGCACCTGTTGTCATTTCTGCAGGCAATCTTAGTTGATCACTTGTGACACACAAATCAATAGCACATGCATTTTTTTGCACGAGCAAGCAAATTTGCACCCATTTTGTGCGATCTTAGTAAATCAGGCCCTTAATGCCATAACCTATTAAAATGAATAAGTCAAACCTCCTGTTGGAAAACACTGACCAGACACTTATTCTCGCTATCATTTCTCAGAAACAGAAAGACAGAAGTGCAGCTCAGACACTCAGTGATTTGGTAAACTGTCCAACTGAGCCTGAGGAGGCCACAGTGCCACTGGCTCTTTGTTGCCTTCCTCCCCTGGATCCTTAAGAAAGCAATGGGTTAAATAGCATTATTGTACAAGGTCTTTCCCAAGGGTGGGGGCGTTGATGGTGTAGTCAGCGGATGGGTGGGGGAAGGTCTGGGTGCCCTTCACTTTCCTAAAACATGCACGCATGCACGCACGCACGCACACACATACACACACACACACACACAAAGGGAGGGGGAAAGTAGTATTTCAGCCCCCACAAGGTAGAAGAAAAGGCTTTTTTCCAGAATGGGAAACAGAAGTAGGTGAGCTGCAAAAACAGCAGCAACTCAGATTATCACCTTCTTTTATTCTTGACAGCCTCTCTCCCACTATCACATACAAAAACATACTTGTGGAAACTGGCATGTACAGCAACACATGGCTAGATACACATACAGAGGAAAGGAGGGGTCCTCTGATCTGAAACTACAAGTGGAGCCAGAAGTAATGGTGGATGTCATGGCAACAAGTGGGCATTATATTACCAATAGAGAGTGAGACCAGGGGGTGGGGTAATGTCATCTCTCTCACACTCACACAGTGACAAAGTGACTCTTTATGTGGCTATTTTATCAGACAAAAGTAGATTTTATGAATTTACCACAAACATATTGTTGAAAAGATACTCAACAATGCATATCAAAGCAATTTAAGAATCTAAATGCTCACATGAACACGGGAAGTTAAAAACATGTCATTGTTTTGGCCCGCTAAATTTATAGGGCTGTTCAAGTTGTTGCCTTTACAGAGTCATATGTTTGATTTATAACAACAAGAGGACGTACTTTAGCCAGGATATAACAACCCCATCTTTAACCTGGTCAGTATCAGACAATGTCAGTGACTTGGGACGGCAACACTCAAATGTTCATAAAAACAAAACAACATGAGTGGGCATACATCTTCCACATTTTCTGTTTATTAATAGCAAATTTTCTCTCAAAAAAAAAAACAAACAAAAAACTGTATCAGGATCAGAATAAACTTTATTGTCCCATACAGGAAATTTGTTTTGGACAGCAGTGCTACACATTGCTGCATTCACACTCAGACACATACAATCACAAAACAACTCAGTCACAAAATCTTGACCTCAGCATAATCACAATTATGTATTACACCTAGTCCATATGTTGTACCCCTCCCTCCAAGATACAATAAAGTAACATATTTCATTATATTTTCACTCATTTGCAAGAAAAGATTTGACTCAAAACCTTTGTTAGGTGTGTGTGTGTGTGTGTGTGTGTGTGTGTGTGTGTGTGTGTGTGTGTGTGTGTTTTTGATTGTCTCAAGTCATGATAATGTCCATGTGGGTAGGCTGACCATGTATCCCACTTTATCATCCCACATCCCACATACTGAGAAAATATCTCAAATTTTTACTGTTTTACTAATTTGGTTTATTGTGATCTAGTCACTGTTGCTATGCTAGACTGTAAAATATATCTGCATGATGTTACACAATGAAAGAATTGTTGTTTTAATAAGATTATAGATTTCATATTATAACAATAAATTTTTGTTATGTTGTTATTATGTTTGTTGATTTTATATAATTACAACATACAAACTTCTGTTTGGAAATCATAACTTTTGTTGTTACAACATAATCATGTTTCCTGGTGTGATGAATGCCTTAATTTTAAATCATGAAAAGTACCCTTAAAGAGGTGTTTAAAAAGGATTTTTGATTCAGTTATGTAATATTCATAGATATATTGTACGACATGTTGATGTGACTTAAAGCAGTCAGAAAGATGAAACCCTGTTTCATGATGAAATCTGTTTCATTGTTTTGACAAAAAAAAAATAAACAACACTATTTGGGTATTTTTTCATTACCATTAGAGAATTTTCAACAAGCACAGTGACACCAACTCTGTAAAATTATCTGGGTCCTAACTATGTGTTTTTCAGCTGTTCACTGTGCCGCCGTGAAATTTTTTCACGTGTGTAAGCGTCCAGACCTCAGCCTCAGTCCTCATAAGGACTAAGTGGCTCTAGGATTAGGTTATCTGTGTAGTATGTGAAGATCACTGAATAAATAAATGCTACATATTTAGGTCATGAAGTTACTCTTGTAGGTGTCTGCACCACAGTATATGGTGATTTTGCTCTTGTTCATGCTGGATGATGCATGTGGTTGTGCAGCAGGAAGACTGAGCCTCATCAGTTGGCGGTAGTATCATTATTCATTGATCAGCTGGAAGATTGCATTTGTGGATATAGATCATGAAAGTATTGAGAGACCTGTACTTATAAACTTATGATATGTCTGTCTCCCTGCACCTTTTCCTTTTGAAATTTTAATATTTAAACATTTTTATCATACATGAATACATGAATGTTTTCATATTGAGACAAAAAAGTTAGCATGTTCTTATTACTGTAATAACTTTGTATATCATAACAACCTGGCAATATGTTGTTTTAACATGAACAATTTCTTGTCATAACAAGATACATTTCACGTTATAATGTACCACTTATCCATTTCTTTGTCAGCCTGGCAGGGTCATTCTACCATAATTCGTGCACTCTGGATGATAGTGGATCTTTTCCCTATCTGCTGACCTTTTGTCCACACAGCCTCCTCTCTCTCTCTCTCTCTCTCTCTCTCTCTCTCTCTCTCTCTCTCTCTCTCTCTCTCTCTCTCTCTCAGTTTCAGTGTGGCTTATCAACTGCTGGCACCATTTTCATGCATCTCCAGACTGAGAGGGTGTTGTTGCCATGGAGACCAATTCTTATCCCACAGTCCACCAAAAGAGACGAGATCCAAACTTGATATGACCTCTGGGCTGCCTTTCACACACACACACACACACACACACACACACACACACACAGTGTTTTAAATAGATGGATGAGGTGGATTATGTGACTGGTGTGCAGCTTTACTGTCATCTAGTAATAAACCATTGAATATCAGAGCATTAAAACTGCTGAGCTCACATTAGGGTCAGCTTAACACCCTACGGCTTCTTGTGACGACCCTAATCCCCCTCCCACAGAGCTGGCCAGATGTCACTTACAGTTGTCTCATGGGATGCAGCGCAATCTTTGTTACAGTGTGTTTCAGATTGTACTGTGCCGTCTTCCTATTACGAAAAATGCAAATATTGCCATTGACAATTTCACCATCATCAATCAGTTTATAGACTATGTGTAGTCTTACACTGACAGCTAGAAAAATGCCTCTCCCTGCTGTAAAGTTGGAAGTTTAACATGGGGGGTGAGAGGGGGTGGTGGGGTCTGGAGAAGTGGACATTCCAGTATCTGCACTCATTCATGATTCTGGAGTCCCCTCAACCCAAAACACTCACACTGGCCCATCTTTTCATGTAATGTTCATATGGACCAGAAACCATCTGAATACAAAAAATAGACAAAGCCAATAGCTAATAACTAAGTGGTACAGAAAACCAGCTAATGAATAGATCTATTCCTGTCACTGCCCTCAAACTAAATTTATGACATTTGTGAGGTTTAATCCATATGATGGCACTTGACAAAATCTGTTATATACATACAGTGCGATGGAACAAGCATTATTTCCCTTATTTCTCACAGTTATGTATTTATTTGTACAGAAATGGGTGTAAAGAGGGTGTGAAGAGTATGGAGGGAATAAATGGAGCTGTAGGAAAGGATTTAGGAAATAGGAAACATGATGAGGGTGTGTCAAGGTTTTCACACACTCTTTTTTTCTAAAATCTGCTGGGATTCATCAGCAGTCTACGATTGGCTGATGATGTGGTGGAATGATCGTGTTAGGATCCTGGAGGGACCGTCATGATTGGCTGAGGCACAGATAGTAAGGCATGATGTAGCCTACTCATACACACACGCATACACATCAAGTCAAGTACATATGTCCGCAAACCACATGAAAATGCACAGATGTATACTGTGTTTAAAAAAAAAAAAAAAAAAAAACTCTTTGGATTAATTAGATTCATGAACACATTATACACACATACAAAACAAATACTGACACATTTGTGTTTGCACATATAAATAAGATACTGAATTTAAAATTACACGCATGCATGCACACAGAGCACTTTACAAAGAGGGATTGAAACCAAAAGCAGCAGGAATGAAGTGTGTGTGTGTGTGTGTGTGTGTGGGGGGGGGGGGGGTTAAAGTCTAAATGAATCGTTCTGGCACTGTCTCGTTTACTAATGAGGCTCTGAGGAATGCTGCTGATCAGAACAGGACTCTTTGGCTTCTTTCTGATGGAAATGTAGTGATACATCACTAGTCCAAGGCAGCCTTACCCCTCTGCCCCCCTCCTTTCCATTATTTCCATTCTTTATGCACTAAATGTGAATGAGTGAGAAGTTTTGGCAGCAAAACTTTGTGATGGCAGCGACTTCAGAGGACTGAGAGTGTGATGTGACCCTCTGCACCGGAGTATTGAGATGGTCACGTTCCATGACTAAATAATGTATTGACCTGTGCTATTTTTTTTAATCGTTGTTTAGACTATGTGCTTTTTTTCTTTGTTCAGTCTCTATCTCTTACTCATAAAAAGTGCTTCTCCATAACTGCAGTTCACGCCACTAACCTACTGAAAACACCCATCACATTTCAATGTCAAATTAAACCTCAGCCTTTATCGTGAATCCTTTCAGCTTCATCATATATAGCATGTTAACATATACAGTTGTGTTTGATAATAGTCATAGACAAACAGACTCAAGATGCAAGATGCCAGTTTCCAAAGTTCCATAACAATCTGTTGATTTTTGTGATATGTAGCATATGTACACGGGGGTTTCAAAAAGTTTGTGGAAAAAGGACAGTTGAAAAAAATGGTTTAAGTTATGTTCATTTTTCAATTTATGCTCCACTTCTGCAAGCATTGATACCAGCCTTTAAGTCTATCTGTGTAAAACTAAGGTTCATATGATTTAAACCATGTCAAAGCTATGTTCTCTTTCCACAAACTTTTTGAAGCTCCCTTTATATATACTGACTGCACTCACATCACTCAAGACTTCACATTGGATTTCCCCTCACTCTTACCCCAGTCACAGATGGTTTAACAAAACAAATGGTTTAGCTTGTTTATGTATTACTATAACAGAAACTAAGCCTATGCTGTCTGGGGCTGACAGCAAGGGTATATCCCCAAACCCCCCCCAATCCTCTGCTCCCCCAACCATTTGGAAAAAAACACACCACCTGATGTCAAAATATGACATCATGTAAACTCAAGGTAGTGGCACGAAGAAAGATAATGGTTAGACAATTGCTATGAACTCAATTTGAGCTACATCGACCTGATAGTGGCAAAATGATGGTCAGAGAACCAATTTTTCCCCACAAAACTCCACTTAGTGAATAAAAATGACACCATATGAACACTGAATGGTAGCCAGAAAATGGACATTTGTAAGATGATCAATATGAACGAAATTTTATCTCAACTGGCCTATTATTGCTTGATTTATGTCCAAAAACTGATTTTTAACTAAAGTGCCCACAACTGAATGACTTATAATACTCATAGGGAAGCTGAAATCGATAGGGTTCGTCCACTAGGGGTCCCCTATGTTGGTTATCAAGGGAGAAGAAATCCCACCAAATCTGTCCTAGTTACCGCGTTCATATGAAGGATATCCGGCGTTCAGGGTAAAACCATTATATCCCCGAAACTCCATTTTTGGGGATATAATTAACAGATTAGATAATGCATTGAAATGAAGTTGGTTACATGGGTTTGATACAGAATTGGGTGTTAATGCTTTATGCTGTCTATATCAGTTTTATAAAGAAGAGTCAGATGACACCAGGTACATTTTGACCAATGACGAAAACAAGAACCAGTATCTGCTGTCATTAAAAAATTTACCATTTTCAAAACAGTATCCTATCTACACTTACACATATACTGGTCTGTGATAATGCATCATCATATTGTTAGAGTGATAATATAGTTGCCTAAGTCATATTTTTGACCAAACTGTGATATCTGCGTAACTTTACTCTCCCAACACTGCTGCTTCATTTTTCATTAATGACTATGACCTGAGAAAAATATGACTTAGGCAATTATGCTATGAGGCAAACAATATGCTCCTCAGACCTTAGTTAAATTAATCAAGAATTTCAGATCATTTTTATTAAAAATCAAGTGGTATAATCATACGTGAATGAGGTGCATCAATGATAAAAGATGTGGTAATGAGATGAAATGAAGGTGGTAAAGCAAGATGACTTTTTGCTTAACAGAATGCCTGAATCGCAATTTGATCAGAAAAAAATTACATTATATACAGTATGAACTGTGAACTTCTGTCTCTTCTGATATACTTTTATTAACATGACTGTTGCATTTATGTACTGTAAGGTCACCATCGACTTGGAGCTCAACTTTGCCAAGTGGACTCACTTAAAGTCCTCCAGAGGACCTTTGGCCCACTATGATGTCTTCCTCTACAGGATGCCCCTCCAAAAAAATAGAATCTCCAAAAGGCCATCAAACAAGACAGCAAACGGCACCGGCAGAGCCAAAGGACGGGTCCTGAGATGGGAGGATGACATGTACCCACCCTCTCCACCCTGTTCCGTGTGCAGCCCCGTCACTGCCCACTCCATGCCTGCCTCTGTGATCCATGAGCTGCACTGGCCCATGCCTGAGACTCTGAATACATGTGCACTCTGACCATCCCTCACAGTACTCATCAGTATCTGAGGCACAGTTCTGTCAGTGTTTTGTAAGCATTTAACTGAAGTTCTTATTCGGGGATTAACAATTGCAGCAACTTCTACAAGGTTTTACTGATATACTTTGTACATACTACCAAGTATTTTGGATAACAAAAGCTTAGACATAGATGAGATGGTTGGAAGCTTGGATTTTTCCAACTAACCTCTCAGAGAAGTTTTCCTAAATTTGGTGGGAAAATAATTCAGCTACTGACAAGTTACATTAAAATTTTAACAAAAGGCAAAGGAGGATGACCTTTATTTGTTTGTTTGCACTTCATGACCTTGTGCTGTGAAAAGTGGATTGATTTATTTGCTGTTATTTGCCTTCTGTTTAAAGGTGCGAGAGACTTTCATCACCAATTTTTCGTCAAATCTGTAAAACCCCAGTCATAGCCTAAGTATCATGAATCTGTAAGTCTTTGTTATTACTCACCTGAATCTCTTCCCTCACGGTGAACAATTTCGAAGTTTCATCCACCATAAACAGTCCATTTGTTTACAAACAGAGCCAGTCGGTAACTCAGGCATCTTTGGAATTTTGTTGCAACATGCATTGTCAGAAGTGGAGGTTCGTGCAGCTGCCTGGCAGCGGCAGCGCAACCATATGATATTATATGGCTGCAACAAAACACAATGTGGAAACAGCTGAAATACGGAAATGGCTGAAGGGAAGCGGAGCCAGCGGAGCTCCACATGGCAGCAGCAGCTGCAAGAAACACAACACGGAAACAGCTGGAGCTCCGCTTCCCTTCCCTATGACTGGGGTTTCACAGATTTGATGAAAAATTGGTGACGAAAGTCTCCCGCAGCTTTAAACATATTTGCTCTACTAAATGGTCCAGTTACCCCTTTATATTATATCTGGTGAAGCTTAGCTTGTGTAATTAAAACTATTACATAAATGCTTGTGTGGTTTCACAATATTTACGTAGTAGTCTATTTTGTGGCAGTTGCTGTTGTTTTTTTGACTAACTCAGTTACTAAGCCAAGTTATGTGGGTGGACAGTTGAGTTCTTGCATTTCAGTCCTATTTGATTTTCATTATTAAAGGCATCATTTATGGATATTTAGGGAAGTTTGTTTTTTTTCTTTTTAAATGCACCAGTGAGAAATGAGAGACTTGATAACCTCAGATGTCTTGAATCTGCAGTGGACAGGTATTTAAATCCTCTCTCACCTCTTTTTTTTTTTTTTTTTTTTTAAATTACTGTTTAAATACTGTGTCATGAATCCAAAATAGTGGGTGATGGTAAGAAACAAATATGTTCCCCTATGTTCCTATATGTTTTTTTTCATTCATTCATTCCTAAAACTGAGAAGGACCAAGAATTTCACACACCCCTTAAAGGTCATATTGTGGTCATTGAGGCCTTGTTTTATTTTAATGAAATAATAAGAGGTAATTAATACAAATATGATCATAGCACCAGTTTGTATTACAATTAGACATATTTTATGTCTTGTTTGGGAGTAATACAAGCATTTTTTTATGTGTTTTCTGGGTTATTCTGAAGCCTAATCAAAGCTAATAAAATGAATAAAATCAACCGAAACTGGAATCTGAGGAATAAGGATCAGTTTCCACTGGACTTTACTGGTTTTGATTCTAAGTACATCTTGTACATCCTCAGGGTTTTATGTCTTCAAGGGAACACCTCCAGTGGAAGGTGTTCATTTAGATGTCATGCTCAAGGCATTTTTAAGCTGATGTGAATGATAGCTATACAGTCTAAAGTCATTTTATTTTCGTGTAAATGTAAAGTAAGTAAAGTAAATTTTATTTATAGAGCACTTTTCACAGACAGAGTCACAAAGTGCTTTATCAATTCAAATCAGAATCAAATTAAGTTTACAGAGACCCAACAGAATCCTTCAGGAGCAAACACTTGTGATTGGTGACAGTGGCGAGGAAAAACTTCCCTTTAACGGGCAGAAACCTCGAGCAGACCCAGACTCCTGAAGGATGGCTGTCTGCCTTGACCAGTTGGGGTTAAAGAGAGAGAGAGAGAGTAAAGGAGGAGAAAAGAGAGAGCGATAGAGATATAGAGAGACTGGGGGGGGGGATGACACATGGAGTACGTTATGATGAATACATAGAGTGTAATCAGTCTGTGGTGGTCCTGGGTCAGGTGGGAGACTAAAAAGCCTGTGTACCACCTATTAAAGTGGAGTACAGTATGTGATGTTAGATTAAGCCCCTCACTGCCATCTGCTGTTTTAAATCACTTTGATCAGTTGATAATCTACCATCTTTCATTGCACTTGTAATCTATTGATGTCATATCTATGAACCATGGATATAAAGTAGATGACTACAACTACATTCACCAAACCAGACTGATCATGGAACAGGAAGAGGAGACTGGGCAAATCAATGACTCACATGTAACTCTAATGATACTCTGGCTGTGAACATCCCTCCTGGATAAATATGTGTACACCAAAACTGAAGAGGACTTGTGGATGAAAGGTTAAATGTCATTATTAAGGAACTGTAATTGAGTCTGGTAGCCTACATACAGCACCTAGGTATACCAACCTGGATGACTGAGAACCTTCACAGATATCATTAACATTTATAAGTGATTGCTTTGCATGATAAAAGCTAAGGAAAGGCCAAAAGAAAAAAAAAAAGAAGTTATCGCTCAGGTGAGTACAGAATGATCATTATTGTTCCATGATAATAGTTTTTATATCATTATTATGAATAGTTGAAGAAAGACTAACATTTTCTTTATAGGTTATAGACTAGTGGTTCCCAGATTCCCAGTTGTTGTTTTTTTTTACTGTACATTCTTAACTGATAATGAATCAGTGTTTTGGAATTGGAAACAGATGTTTTAAAAAAATGCCTTGTTAAATGTTTAAATATATAAGATACAATGTTTAAGATTAAAGATTGAACTTCTTTCTTTCATTGTGAGTAAATGGTGTGAAAAATGGTGTATGAAAAATAAAATTAACAAAATTATCATGAAAATT
Organism: Sphaeramia orbicularis; assembly: GCF_902148855.1. Classification (NCBI taxonomy): domain Eukaryota; kingdom Metazoa; phylum Chordata; class Actinopteri; order Kurtiformes; family Apogonidae; genus Sphaeramia; species Sphaeramia orbicularis. Next base: position 53,193,457 of record NC_043972.1, read on the forward strand.
AACCAAACATGAAGAATAAAAATCAAATAAAAGAATAAAATTCAAAAAAAATACTCGAGTGAACAAGAAAAAAAAACCCAAAATCATCAAGATAACGATGTATACATATAATGAACAAAATAGTAATGAATAACAAAAAAACAAACAAATGAGCAAACCAGCACAAAGGTCTTGTGGCCTATTTGTTTTTCTTTTCTTTTCTTTTCTTTTCTTTTCTTTTCTTTTCTTTTCTTTTCTTTTCTTTTCGCTTCGCACTGCGATCCTTAGTGCGCCTTAGCACAACTGCAACCAGAGGGTGACGCTGTGGCTCAGCGGCGACAGAGCAGCAGCAGAGGTGGAAAACGTCCAAACGAAGATTGTCAACGAATACAAATTTTGATCATATCCACCGTATTTTACGCCTCTATTAACGCACATATTATTGCGTTAACCACGGAGCTCAGATAAAGACAGGTTAGCGTGCGACTTTTCCTTTTTAGATTTAATGACATCAAGTATAACTGGATCTCGATATGGTCTTAAATTTTAACGCCACTTAAAATCAAACCGTGTGAGGCATCTCGTGTGATTTCGCTAGTCTTCGATCATGTGTTACCAGCCACTGATGGCTAGCAGCTATCCGAAGTAGCGAATACCGATAAACAGTTGAGTAAAGTAAAATATCTGACATTATCGTTTAAAACTGAAAGTGTGCGGTGGAACGAAATGTCAGTGTCCTCTGTTCCTTGTATTTAAGTTTTCTCATGAACGGTTTAACGTCTACGAGTTAGTTTTGTTTAGCTAGTAGCTAACTATGTTCACAGAGCTCAACAGCATTCTGAACACATCACCAGACAGCTTCACACAGGTGGAGTATTTTTTCTACCGTGTCAGTATGAATGATAACATTAAACATGGCTTTTTAACAAAACGTTTATGTGTCACCACGCTTTGGCAAAGATTGAGCATCCTGTCAAACATGAGTGTGTAACATGTCTTTCAGGGAGATTTTATACTCGTGTCGGGCAGACAGTCTGATGCCTCATTTCTCATTCACCATTTCCTCTCTTTTTACCTACGAGGTGAGTTGTGACGCTAGTCGTCTTGTAGTAGTGAAATACCTGTTTTACACTTGTAATACGCTTGCTGTGTGTATCTTTTCATTGTTTCAGCTCGCTGTAAAGTGTGTTTCCTGGGCCTTGTTCAGTCCTTCAGTCATTATAGTGCAGTCTGCCAGAGACTGGTGAGTCTCTTTTGTGAACATTATCCTCTAACCCACTAGACATAGTGGAGTATTTGGAGACTTTCATTTTCATATACCTATGCAATTCAACTTTATTAATCAAATATGAATTGATTGAACATATGTCAATGAATATACTGTGTGTTGTCAGGGTGTTAGTCTAGCACAGGCAAAGGAAAAACGACAGCTAGTTTTCCTGGAGGGACTGCAGGAAGGATTGTCTGTCTTCATTCCTCAAGATGACACCACAGGAAACAAAGCTCTCAGTTTCCTCAGGTAAAAGTATATGATGTCTTTACAATTTGATTTAGATACTGCCATTCTATTTAGTAGGCCAAAAATATTATTACACTTACCCCAATAATAGTGATAATGATAATACTTATAAACTTTATTTTGAACATAAGTAGGAATGAAATATAAAGGTAGAAAAAAGGCAAAGAGAAATTGTAAATTCAAACAAAACACTCCAAAATATTGAAGGCAATAAGTTAACCAAACAAAGAAAAGATACTACATACATACTAAAAAAAATGGCTTATTAAGAGTCTGGTCTAGACCAGCTCTAAATGTAGTGTCATGAGAAAACTTTTGTTATGATTTAGTACTATATAAATACAATTTGATTTGATTTGTCACACAATGTACAACTATTTCATTATGGCTCTTTAACCACACTATATTTCTGAAATGTATATGTCAAAGGCAGTATGGCAAAAATACCTCACTGTCCTACTGCACATCACCACGTTATGCAGCATGTGAGCCACTATGCATTTCTGACTATTTACCCACAATCCTCTGCATTAGAAAAGGCAGACATTATAAAGATTTAATGTCCATAGGGTAGGGTAATCAAATGATAATGTTAATTGGTGGATAATATTTTTATATTGTGATATTATTGTTACCTCAGTATTTTTTTGTCCTCAACTCAACCTCAACTGTTGTTCAGCTGTTCTGCTAAATTTTTTCAATTATTAAATGTTTGGAAGCTTAAGAATTTGGAAACTTTTTTTACTGGAAGAAAATGTCAAAAAGGTCTTGTTCATTTAATACTCAACTAGAAGCACTCGGAGAGCGCAGACCTCCGCCAAGGCTGATCAGTGGCGCCCCCCTGTGGGCCCCCCCACCCCCGATCACCACCAAAATTTAATCATTTCTTCTTTATCCCATTTCCAACAAACCCTGAAAATTTCATCCAAATCTGTCCATAACTTTTTGAGTTATGTTGCACACTAACGGACAGACAAACAAACCCTGGCAAAAACATAACCTCCTTGGCGGAGGTAACAATGAGTGTGATATGGACAAAATGGAATTTTAAAGATTTGGGAATGTGACTTTTTTCCTATGTACTTAAAATCAAGATAAGACATGATTTACTTTTTTTTTAATGTATAATATTAATACAAAACATTACTGAAAAACATCACTTGTGAGGGTGTCAATGTGTTAAATACCAAAACTAAAGATATGTTCAATAATTAAATGTAGCAGTGCCTGGAGATTGGATAGGCATATTGACAATGAGTGTAGTACAAGTATACATGTTGCATTTTGACTATTAATTCTCCAAATGAAGTGATGAGGTTGCTGTTTCCCACATATTCAGATTTAATTGCCTTGCACTGAGCCAAGGACTCATTCAGAAATATCTTCTATAACACATTGTTTATTTGCATGTATGTGTTCCTTCTGTTCACATTACATGGACTGAGATGCTGAGAATGTGAAGCTGGATCTGTCTAGGGGTTGTATTCTAAATTCCATGCTCAGTAGAAATGTACTTAATCATTGTACTTAATCTGTACCACAAGATTAAGTGCTATAGAAAAACATTTAAGTGCTATTTCTACGTTTTATTTCAGGCAGGGTTTTCCTTCAGCACCCAAAGTGTTCTGGCTTGCATCTGAAACAAATTAATGTAGTGTCAATGTGAAGGGCATCAAAGCTAACCAAAGAACTTTTACCAGTTGTAATGTTTAATTTCATTTATCACCTGCTCTAGCTGTGCCAAATATCTCTGTGCGCTTATGTAATAATAATCGTCTGTAGCATCTTCATGTGGGAAGAGCCCCAAACCCCACATTCACATGTACCTAAGTCTTCCACAGACGTAAAAGAAAATAATGAAACCCACACAGCATCCAGCCCTCTGAAAATATAGGTGAAATCCTGTCAGGGAAAACCCTTGTATGCATCCGACAGGTAACAGTAGATGCACACAACTCAAAGTGAAATACTGAAAGTCAAAAAAAGCAGAATGCCTTTCTTTTATAACTTTGAGTAATTCTCTATTTCATAATTTCTTATTTGCTCTTCTTTTCATTATCATATGGTGCAGCTGTTTCTCTTTACAATCTGTGAATTCTACAGTGCTAAAATCCCACATTTTTACTAGTTTTGACACGTAGTTTTGTGCCCCATGTAGCCCCATATTGACTTTGGTGACATTTAGTTGCTACTGTTTCTCCCTTCATCATGTTTCTGTCCCTCTCCACAAGCAGGGATCCAATGGTGGGTTTGCAAAACTTGTACGAGTTTGTCCGGTCCAGTGTAAGCAGTCCAGGTGGTGGTGAGGAGGGCTCAGATGGGTCAGAGCAGTGGGGACCTCCAGTGTTATTGGTGGATGACCTCAGTGTCCTGCTGAGTCTGGGTGTGAGTGCCAGAGCTGTGCTGGACTTCAGCCACTACTGCAGAGCCTCCCTCTGCTCCCAGCTACAGGTGGGGTTCTGTCTGTCACTGCAGTCCCCTATTGATGTCTTTGGACTGGAATAAATTAACAATTCTTTATGTAAATAAGTGCTATTAAAGCAGGAGAGTCTGTTGGAAAGACAGGGAGGCATTTTGTTGAGTCAAAACGGCATTTTATTTTATTAGTTTTCCCTTACTTTCTTGTAGGAAACACTGCACTATTCAATGGAAGAGTCAATAATATCTAAAGCAATTGTCCATACGAGGGAGTCAAAAAGTTCTCAGACAAATGCTGTGTCACTGGTGATGAAACTTAGATCTACCAGTTCGACGCAGGGAGCAAAATTCAATCAAAAGAGTTGCATCCAAAAGGAGCAGCTAGAGCTGAGAGGCAGAGTTCTGTTAAATAAATAAATAAAATAAACTTTGTTTTACATTTGTCAGAGAATTTTTTGAGTCTTCTTCATACAATAAGATAGTTGTTTTGGTAAAATTCTGTGTAGAAATTTTAAATGCAGTGATTTTAATGTTTGTTTTTCATCAAGATAACTAAGACCAATGTTTAGAAACTGTTCAAGAAGGCTACAGTCACCCACTAAAATGTTGTTACCTGACTGATTTTTCCTCTAAATTGCCCAACACTGGTAAGAAAAGTGTTATCAAATAAAACTGAATAGGTAGGGAGCAGAGAGGCGGTCAGAGAGGAGCAGGGAGGAGGAGCACAGAAGAGCTCAGTGTATCATGATGAGTCTCCCAGCAGTCTAAGCCTATAGCAGCATAACTAATGCCCCATTTCCACTACATGGTATCTGCTCAACTCGGCTCGGCCTTTTTTGCGTTTCCATTACGAAAAAGGACCTGGAATCTGGTACCCGGTACTACTTTTTTGGTATCACCTCCGCCGAGGTTCCAGGACTGGGGACCAGATACTAAAACATGACATGTACACACTACAGACCACTGATTGGTCAGACAGTTGTCTCTGTGACCCGCCGTTTTACAAAAAACAGATGCGGAAGTTGACAGTAAATATAGCGATACATTAATCTACATGATAACAGCCCAAAACTACACCATGGTCGGTCGAGGAGATTCAGTCTCAGGTGGCCGACGTAAAAATTCAGACGAGACAACACGCAACGAGCGAGTTTATTAGCAACTGTCTGAACAGATGACACGGAAGTAACGCACTGCATCACTATGATGACCAGGTACTGTAAAGTTGGTAGTATCTTGTAATGGAATCGCTCTCCAGGAATACCGAGTCGAGCTGGTTCCACGTAGTGGAAACGCGGCATAAGAGCAGCCTGAGCTGCCCTAACTATAAGATTCATCGAAAAAGGAAGTTTTAAGCCTACTCTTAAGCATAGAGAGGGTGTCTGCCTCCTGGACCAAGGCAGGGAGGTGATTCCATAATAACGGAGCTTGATAGCTGTAGGCTCTAGCTCCCGTCGTACTTTGGAGATTGTAGGAACCACTAGTAACCCTGCATGTTGAGAATGTAGTGCTCCAGATGGATTGTATGGAACTAAGAGCTTTTTCAGATAAGTAGGTGCCTGGCTATGATGGGCTTTGTAAGTGAGGAGGAGTATTTTAGAATCTATCCTAGCTTCTATAGGGAGCCAGTGCAGAGGAGCCAATACAGGACAAATAGGGTCTCTGATACTGGTTCTAGTCAGTACATGAGCAGCAGCATTCTGATTTAACTGAAGGGTCTTCAAAGACTTTTTGAGACAGCCTGAGAAGAGTGAAATACAATAATCTAGTCGGGATGCATGGACTAATTTTTCTGCATCATTTCTGTGTTAAAATATGCCTAATTTTAGTAATATTACACAGATGAAAAAAGGCAGTTCTAGAAATCTGTTTTATGTGCGAGTTAAATGATAAATCCTCTTGATCGAAAATGCCTAGATTCCTCATGGTGGTTTTAGGATCCAGGGTAACACCATCCATGGTGACTACATCGCTGGACACTCCTTCCCTAACAGTTTTTAGGCCAAGCACAATAACGTCAGTTTTGTCTGAGTTTAACAACAGGAAGTTGTTGTTCATCCAATCTGTAATAACTTTAATGCACTCCTGTAGTTTAGTTCGCTGATTGGCTTCATCAGGTTTAATAGATAAATATAATTGGGTATCATCAGTGTAACAATGACAGAGTGTTTCCTTATTAAGTTTCCTAAAGGAAGCATGTATAAGATAAACAGTATTTGTCCAAGAACTGAGCCTTGAGGTACTCCATAACAAACTGTAGTGCACGGAGGGGATTCATTATTAATATTAACAAACTGAAAACGATCTGTTAGATAGGATTTAAAGCACATTAAGGCTGATCCTTTAATATTAATTGATTGTTCCAGTCATTGTAGAAGGATGTGATGGTCGACAGTGTCAAAAGCCGCTCTAAGGTCTAACAAAACCAGTATAGAAACTCTTGTACCTTATCTGAAGCAGTTAGAAGGTCATTGGTAACTTTGACTCGTGCCGTTTCTATACTATGATGTTCCCTAAAACCTGACTGGAAATTCTTAAATAGACTGTTAGCTTGAAGGAAGTCACCTAACTGATTGGCTACTATTTTCTTCAGAATCTTAGATATGAATGGAAGATTTGATATGGGTCTATAGTTAGCTAAAACTGCAGGGTCAAGGCTGGGCTTTTTAAGAAGAGGTTTGATTACAGCTACTTTATATTTAGGAATGTGGTAAATAGCTACATGTAGTTTCTGGGTCTGAAGGATTTAAAGGTGGACTAGAATTTGTGGAGGACAGGCGGCCATTTAATCTATTTGAAAATTTGATAAGTACTGCATGTAAATAGAGTCATTTCAGCAGATGGTTATGCTACATATTTTGACACTAAATGACAGAGAAATTATAAATAACAAATGATTTTAGAACATTTAAAGTGAGTACATATGTGTTTATATAGAGATTTTAAAAATGCATTCAATCTTGTTTTTAAATTGTTTGGCAGTCTCTTTTGCTGCAGCAGAAAATATAAATAAATACATAATTAAAAATATTAAGAACAGTTCAATAGGAAATGTACAGACTGGGGAAAAAAGAAGTCTATAGGTGATAAAATGTAATAAATAATGTGATATAATGTGCCATCAGTATTGGACTTGCCCATATGTATGTATATTGTCCTTTGTATATATGTTGAGCGTGCAAGGGGTCCATCAAGGAGGGGGGGGGGGCCAACAACCCATTAGGTAGTTTTATAAATTTGCAAGCTTTTCCTCTCAACAGAAGTGCAACTGCTGTACCACATTGGGTAATCATAGGATAAGATCATTTTAAAGGTGCTACAGTTGAGGTTTTTAGCACTTCCTCGAAAACAACAGCCATTGGATGTAAAATGCAGGTGTCACATGGATGACCCATGTGTTGTCTGCAGGGGAATGTAGTGATGCTGCTCCACTGTGAGGAGGAGGAAGAAGAGGATGATGGAGACGACGAAGGCTCCGAGAGGCTCCTGAAAGGCCTGATCCACCAGTGCTGTCTGGCCCTGCACGTACAGGGTCTCCCTACTGGATACTGCAGAGACATCCATGGACAGGTGTGGACTTGGTCATCATATGTTTCTGATCATAATTTACACAATAAAATATTTTGACTTGTAACATTAGAGAAAGTGCTGATGTTACATTTATATATCTATGTAAGGCTTCTGTGACACTACACAAAATTGCTGGTTCTAATGGTCACCATATTGAATGGTCACCACATGATTGTGGCCTCAGATTTTTTTGTTTACTTGGGCTGAGGGACTTGACAACAACATTTTGTCCTCTGGTGGATGTTGCAGTAGGAGGTGGTAGCAACCATTAATTGGTTTGTATCTTAAAAGCATTATGGTCAAAGCAGCATTTATTTTAGAGTCCATCTCTAAGGCATTTTCAGTCATAGCATTAGTTTTGACAGTGTCAAATTTGTTAAATATTTTTCTGTAATATTTCAGGAATTCAACTGTGTATCAATATGGGGGGGGACACTGACCATAGTCTGACACATGACGCATGCAGCGCATTATAAGTGCTGGACAAGCTACTTTGAAAGAAGAGCTTTACAAACTATAACACTGACAATATAATGTAATGAAATTGTAATATAAGATGAAAGAAAAAGTTGGCTTCATTTACTGTACAGAAAGTGTACCATAAAAATTTTAAAAGATAAATCCTGCTTTTGAATGGCCCAAAATTTATATTGTCATTAACTTTGTAAACACGGTTATAAATTGAATCACTCTGCAAATATGAACGTAGTCGAAATACCAGCAACTACTACAAGTGTAATTAGATGTAGTTCAGTACTCACCGACACTGTAGTTATCAGTTTATTGGGGTCCTGTGTTCCATATGCATGACGTATATAGTGGTGTGTACATTTGCCTACAGAAAATCTCAGAAAAATTTACCACATAAATGAAACTAGGCTCCAAGAGTTGCACTGCATGTATGTATTGCAAAGAGAATACGTAAAATGCTGAAAATGTGTCCACACTATCCACACTTTTTTTTTTTTTTCAGGTGGAAGTGTGTTGGAGAAGAAGACAGGGTGATGGGCAGCACACACAGAATAAGGTCTTTCAGTACAAGGTCCATGATAAAGGAGCCTCCTTCTTTGCTCGTGGGACATCTAGTGCTGTTCTTTAGTCTCATTTTGAAAGATTAGCAAACTTTATATTTACCATTACAAATCAAGTGTGAATTGCCATTGTTAAAAATCTGGAATGAAACTCATCATCTGGAGGACAAGCTTCAATGATTTTTGTCAGCTGAAATTGTGAAAGCACACAGCATTTGGCCATGACATTATTTTTTGACATTGTGGCTGGAAAACTATTTTCATAGTTCACAGTAGATGTACGGTGCAGTGATTTCTGCCTATCATGTTATTCGTTATGTGATGCAGTGCTCAATAAATGAGACTTATTTTCACCAGGAATGGTCTTGCCACTGATTTCCACTTGACGTTTGTGATTACATAAAGGAGTGAAAAATGTTGTCACAACCCATGCGTTTCCCTTGGTTTTCCACTAGGTGTCACCGTGTCCCTGCTTTTACTCTAGTGTAGGGTGAGAGGTCAGAGTGGAGAGGTCACTGGGATTTATCAACCAGTAGAATTAAAACGTTTGCTCTTGTATGCCAGTGTCACAGTCAAAGCATGCAAGTTAGCTTCCAGATAATTTAACACAGGGATAATACGGTACTATCCCTAAGTTTGTCCAGGAAGTCGACAGGAACAACTACATTTGGATTTCAGGCAAGTGTGAGCAAATACTGAAGCTAGAAGCCGCTAGCGCTAGCATTGTTGCGAAAGTTAGCTGCGCTATGAAAGCATGGGGGCTAAAGGATTGTCTAATCTATTTAGCTATACTTTATTACAGTGTTGTCATGGATATTGCAGCAAGCTTGACTAGTATCTAAAGTTCTACTGTATAAAACCAGACAGTATACCCCTACCCTAAATAAACGTCTATTCTCCAACTTTGAACGTAATGAGTATGCTAATAATATTAGCTGTAAATTGGTATTTGCAGTGTTGCTTACCACAAACTGCATTACAGTTGATGTATCAACCACCATACTGTCAGCTCAGTGTTAGTAATGCCCTATGCCCAGTGTCATGTGCGGTCTGCTTATGTTCAGCAGGAATGTTGTAATTTATTTTGCAAACTAAGGTAGCTGTCGTTTTGGAGTAGGGTCACTGGGTTCACTAAGCTAATACCGTCATCAGGTCGCTGGCTACCTGTGTTAGCCTTTTGCTCGGTTGCGAAGAGTCTATGAACACAAAAAGTCAGTTGTACACGTTAAGGATATCACTAAAATATGTTTTGGTTGTAAACAGAAATAAAAACAAAATATAAACATCGCGTCTGTTAAAGCAGTGTAATCTGGTTTGTTTGTGTGAATAAGAGCAATAGGATTTCATTCAGTCTGGTATTGATATAATTACACATTTATTAAATTATGACGATTTTTAAATCGCCTGTACGTTTATCCTAAACATTTTGTCTTTTTGAACTATTTTTTGCAAGGGTTCACAACTAAGACCTAAACGTGCAATTCTGTATGACGCTCCAAAGTTTTAAAACTGTATTTCATACGTTTGCGGATACTAACAAGGAGCTAACACGCTACCTAGCTAGTAATATGACACTTGAGTGCAGGTCTCCGGTTACAAAAATATACTGTCTCTAAAGGCAAACAATGTGGTGCGTATGCGTGTTATCCACGGAAATCTGAAGAGCATAAAAAGTAAAGTGAACGAGGCCATTATTTGCATTTGCCTGAGCTCAGTTTTCCCACTCCCCTTTGAACCACAATAAGATAGGTACAATCCCTAATGGTCATTCAGCTTTTTAATTTGCATCTTCAACCGATTTATATGACTATGGTGTAGTGAGCTAGGGGACAAAATGTTACCAAGCGTATTCATATACCTGCTCAAGACTTGTTTCTCGCAGGTGATGTTGCAACACAGTTGCATCAGCCCCTTCATCGTTGCATACATTCACCTTCTTGGGTTCTGTTCCTGGATACTGTGTTGAACGCTGGACTCTTAGAATGCCGTTTGGTATGTTGTAAAGGTTTCTTGAATTGTATTTTGAGTAATGTTTTGTCGCGGATTCGACAAAACATTGCATTGCTTGCATAACTAAATTTCTTCATGCGACTCATCTAGACATGTAATTCATTATTCAGTCTCAGTCAAAACGTCCTGACGTCCCATACTTCTGTTTTGCGTTTTATTTCTCCTTCGGCTCTTGTGCTCTGTTAATCTACAAATGACATTCTGTCACAGTCTGCCTTGTCCTGTCCTTATTTCACTAAGGTTATTTATTGACAGGACATTTCCCCTTTTATCATCAGCTGAGGCTGTAAAAGGCTGTGTTGCAGTAATTCAGAAAGTTTGCTTGTCTACACAGGGCTTGCCTCTTCATTTACGACGAGGCTCATGGCCTTCACTGTTCAGAGAAGCATGCTTCAACATTATGCAACCGTGGGGCTCGATCTCTGATACAGTTATGCTCCGGGACATGACGGTAGCTCATGGGAATCCTTGCAGGCACTGGTGCAGTTCTTGCATTGAATGGAACTTAGACGTTGTTGCTTGTTCTCATGGATTCTATTAGCTCTGGGGATGCTTTCAAGCTGAGCATTTTAGGGAGTGTTGAAAAGAAGTAAGTTTGTTTTTGAATGATATCTTTTTCAGATTTTTTTAGTAACATATTGATACTGTTCAGGGCTTTTCATGGTTCAGAATGAGCTGTAGGTGGCAACATCCTGATCATGTGAACACATGCATGAGCACCACACCTTGTAACTGACTCAAGCAACAGATTTCAGGGGTTCAAATTCTATAACTGAAAACATTCACTTACAATATTTAAAAAAACAACAACAGTCTAACATGTTTTACTGTCACTATCTTGTTTATTCTGAAGTTTTCTTGATGCAATTTTTTTTTTTATAAATATCGAGTTATCACAGATTTATTGGTTATCTGGTTCTATCCCTATACACAGTTTAGACAGTCAAGAGATATCTTTTGTTGTAGATTTTAAAGAAAAAGAGATCAGTTTAAACCTGATTTTTAATCTATAAGTTAGTTTTTATTAAGGATCAGGTCGGATAGATATCTACTCAAGATGTTCCCGCAAAAAGACACATTTGATCGTATATTCAAGTCTAAAAATTTGCTTTAAAAGAATTAGTAAGTTGATGATACTATCAACAAGCCAAATATCGTTATTCACATTCATTAGATAAAAATACCAATATTTGTTGCCACAGTGTTTTATTGTCCTTATTTGGTGTAATTGAGAATGTCTATGTTTGTAAGTCAAAACAGTCTAGATAAATTAAAATTGGTCATTTGTTGCTATTTTGTACCAATACACATTTCACATTCTATTAACTGCACTTTACCACGAACAAATGACTTTTCTTAACAGTTTGCCCAAACAAAAAGCAGAGACTAATAATTATTTGATTTAGTGACCTCTTGAATATTCTCTATGCAGGAAAAACTCTGGCATTCTAGTTTTGAAATAACTGAGATAAATGTAGGCTGATGTGTTAGTTCACAGCAACACTTGGGCCACAGTAATGTTTTGACCATATGGATATGGCTGTGTAAATCTAATCTTAATCTGCAAGCCACCTCAAACTGCAGACCCACATAATGGTCTCTTAAATTTAATTTGCTCTTTTTTTATGAGAAACTCAAAAAGGATTGAGCTGAACTTTTAAGCCACTATGATATATGAATAAATAAGTACAGAAATCGGGATCATTAAATAATTAAATCAATAAATCTCTAACTGAATGTCAAACCAATGCCATGAATCTAAACTATCTAAAGTTTGAATTACATTGAGCTGTTAATTTCTCTCATTGTCAATCACTCTCAAACAAAAAAATAATGCTACATAGTATGCATTTATGGTGTGACAGTAGCATAGTTAAGTTTTGACTATGAACAGGCACAAAAATATCTCGCCTAAGTCTAAAATAAGAAACTGTGGCAAAATAACATGGACAAAACAGGCTTGATTTTAGTTATAGGCTACTTGGTACACATTAATCAGTGAAGCTGATTAATTAGTACCTTACTAGTTTGCACATTGCACAAGAACTCTGAATTTTGTAGAGCAAGAAATCATTGAAACTTGAGACATTTTTGTGTGTAATCTTAAATTCATTTACCAAAATTTTCAGTGGTTTTTGATGCATTACACTAAATGCCATGTAAATTATGGGTAAATTCCAGAAAGCAGACAAGGGTTTCTAAATAATAGCTGGTCCCTGGCCTGATCACCCAAAGAGAATGTAAAGATCTGACTCAGTTGGTTAGAACAGTAGTGTCAATCTCAGTTCAGTTCAGGGGCCACATGCAGCCTAATATGACTCTTGCATGGGTCATACCAGTAAAATAATAACAAAAAATCATAATAAATTGGTAATATAAATAACAAAAAAGTGAAAATTTCAAATTACATTATGAAAATGTTTATATGTACAAAGTATCCTTTAAAAAAGTGAATAACTTGAACAAACTGAAATTTTGTAAGAAATATAAGTGCAATTGTAGCTATTTTTATGTTGATCATATTTTTGTCAGATTATTCACATTTTTTGTGAAAAGATAGTTTGTAAATGTAATGTAATTTCATGTAATTTTTTACACAAAGAGAAAAATTTGGTGTTGTCATAATTTATAGGTTATTATTATAGTACTTTACTGCTGTAACTCACTTGAGATCTAATTGGTCTGTATGGGACCCCTGAACAAAAATGATTTTACACCTGTGATTGTTAATGTTTTCAGTGTAATTTTTAGGGCTGGGCAAGTCAACGCGTTATTACCGCATTAACGCATTCGTTAAATAACGCAGACAATTTTTTTTTTATCTCCCGTTAATGCCGTTCTGCCTTTCAGGCAAGTCTTAGTTCATTTATACATACGGACTCTTATTTTGAAACTCATGCTTTTATTTTAGCGCTCCACACGCACCAAGCACCGGTGCCGGTGTAGCTGAGAGGAGAAGAGTGAGCGAATTTTCCGAGTAATGCTGAATCAAACTTTGTTTAACTCCTGCAGAAGCAATGCCTGTATGTATCAATCATTCTGTTGTTTGCTGAATAATTTCACATGCGAATGTGCTGTTAGAAACATGTTTATGACGTTATTTTGGATGTGTTTATTACAATGTGTTATTAACATGATTAAACTAATTCATTTATGCTAGCAGTCGGAGATGGGTTGCTAATTCTTTATGCAGGCTCATGCTAAGTTTATTCATTGGTTGTGTTTAGGTATAATATGCCAGCCTTTGAACTAACCTTTACTTATTTACGATGTGATTGTTGTATTAGCAGTCAATTTAAGTTCATAATAATTACATCTATGCATTCGCCGTGAATATGCATATCATTAATAGACATAACTAATTGAATTATTTTGTCTTTATTTTATAGTTTCACTCTGTCAATCTGCATGATGTCAAGTATGTACATTAAAGCTGCAAACTTCAAAGAGGACATATCTTGCATCGTCAATTCAGAGTTTAGCTCGCTGTGTAGCTCAGACAAAGTACAGACATCTTAGCGAAGACAGTACACTCCTATTATTCTGCTTCTGCTTGTGTGCGTGTAGCGATTAGCTCGGCAGATAGACAACAGGTTTCCCAAGAAAAGCTGGACGCCCAAAACTTCTGTCCAAATCTTTTACTTGAGACTCACTGTAAAACTGCAACATACATAAAAAATATTTCTCAGTTCTGTTCATTGCCTTAGTACATTTACATGGCATTATACAGTTAAATGAATGGGAAAAAGATCGCTTGCTCAATGCTAACTTGAATGGGAAAATCCATAGACACGCTAATGATTAGCATTTACAGATTAATTTAAGATTTACAACGTCTTTTTATCCAGCAACAAAGGTTCACATCAGAGATATTTTATACTATTCATTCTTACAACAACTGAACATAAAATACTCACAGGCAAACGTTTTTCTGGCCATACAAACAGAGTGAAAGAAACGTGTCTGTCAGTTCCTTCTTATGTCCAAACTGACTACAGGAACACTGAAAGGACAAAACATACATTAGTGCAATTTATTCCGACCACTAGAGGGCCCCCTTTGCTTGCTTTTAACAACTGAACATCACACATTATTGGACTTATTAGTGGACTTTTGGAAGCACTGCAATGTGGAATTAATTTTTATCACCGAAGTACTTCAAGTTTGAAATATCACTGAAAGGAAATACACGCTATTGATGCCGGCAACCCCCCCCCCCCCCCCCACCCATAACTATGCGATTAATCGTGATTAATCACAGAAATCCACGCGATTAATCATGATTTAAAAATTTAATCGCTACCCAACACTAGTAATTTTGCATTTAACAGATTCATTTGTCGATCTGACCCTTTAGTGGGCCAGCTTTGGCTCACCGGCCTTATGTTTGACACTCCTAGTTTAGAAGAACTCTGCCTGTGGTTGTTCAGTTTCTGCCTCACACTCACTTATCTGAACTATGAATGTCTCAGCATGCTGCTACATACAGGATAGACTATTTGCATGCTATGAACAGGGGAGGGGAGGGCAGAGGTGTGTGTGGGGAGGGGGGAGGCCACAGGGCCAGTAGAGCTCTGTTTGTTGAGTTTCCGATCGGCTCAATCCAGGATTAGTTCACTGACGGAGATGGTGCTGAGCCTTTGCCAAATCAGGCCTGGCTGCTACACACATAGCCTGACTGAGATGGAGCTGCTCGCTCAAAGGTTCCCCTCGCGAGACACCAAGCAGCACCAGAACTTAACTAAAACTCAGTTCTACAGACAGTGAAAGGAGAATGGCTTTACTTCAAGGCTCTGTTTTGACCTTTGTGAAGCCCATTGTACGAGTTTACCAGGACGCTGCTGTGTTTACTGTATAGGGTATTTATAATGGCAGATCAAGATACTCCTGAGGTGAATTCCTCCCAGGGAATGTTTCTGTCGCTCTCGGGGGGACAAGCTGAGCAGTTGCACCTTTTGCCTGAAGTGAGAAGGGAGTTCTACGTAAACCACAAAGCTTCACTAAAGCTAAAAAAAAACACCGCTGTTGCTTTCAGGGGATGTAAGGGTCTTGGCACCAGAGAAATAACTTGGCCTACAACCAGGTAAAGAACAGCACAGAACTGTGATGTGACTTGTCAGTTCCTCTGTAATAGAACCGTGTTGTGTTTTGGCGTGTTTAGAAAAAATAATGTCATGGTGCCGCTGATTGCTACCATTGAGAAACTGCTGTTCAAAAACTAAAGTGGTAGGCTAACTATTTGTAGAAAGAAATCCAAGCACCATGTGTGCCAGGTAGACACTGGAATAAAGCAGTGTGCACCAGCAAACACTGATATGAACCTGTTGATATGAACTTGTCTGTTTGGTAAGAACTGAGACAAGCTGAGATTGGGCAGAAAAGTCAACATAAGATTGTGTTGGTATGGAAAACAGAACTGATGGTGTTGGAAGTCAGGTGCAGCACCCATACAGGTACATCTCAAAAAATTAGAATATCATGAAAAACACAATATTTTTTGTCACTAATTTCAGAATGTGAAACCAATATATCATATAGACTCATTAGACATAGAGTGAAATATTTCAAGCCTTTATATCTTGAAATTTTGATGATTATGGCTTATAGATAATGAAAACCCAAAATTCTGTGTCTCAGAAAATTTGAATATTACATAAGATCAATTAAAAAAAAATATTTTAAACAGAAATGTCTGGCTTCTGAAAAGTATGTTAATTTCTGTGTACTCAATACTTGGTTGGGCCTCCTTTTTAGAGATCGACCGATTAGTTTTTTCAGGGCCGATACGGATTATTAGCAGTCAGGGAGGCCGATAACCGATATTTGGAGCTGATATTCATTTGCAGTGAAAGTGAAAATATTGGCATCAAAATTTTTAATAATATGAACTCCAACACTTAAGTTTGTTTAAACTTGAAATGCCTTTGCAGCTTTTCAGATTTCCAACATGTCAAAGGGGTTTTTTTTAATCTTCGACAATAGACATCATCTAACAAAAAAGTGCAGGGAGTTCCCAGGCTCAGCAGCATGTCTTATAAAGTTAAATAAAAAATTTAACAAATGAATTGCTCCCACAAGTTTTCTACAGTAAATAAAGTTTTCCTAAATTTCAATATACCTGAAATGGTATTTTATCTCTCACTTGTCTTTGTTTTAAGTTCAAACAAAAACCACAAGTGCAGGGAGTTCCCAGCTTCAGCAGCATCTCTTATAAAGTTAACTGAAAATTTAAATAAATAAATAGCTTCCTGTAGTTTTATAACATAAACAAAACAAAGCTTAACACAATCTGGACAGAAATGTGAGTTTCAAATCAATTAGTAGTCCCAGTTGAGCAGCACCAGATTGTGGTGCAAAAGCAGAGTTGTTCAGTAAGCTCTCCAGTGAGACGGGCTCTGTTGCTCTCATAAATTGCATTGCATTTTCTTTATAGCAGCAACACATACTTTTTTTTTTTTTTAATTGATATTTTGACAGACAGTACAACATATGCCATCATCACAAAATAGAAAACATAAACATCATTCACTGTCTGGTTTTCAAATATGCACTTTAGACAAACACTAACAAACACCAGCAAACAAACTAAAATAAATAAATAAAAAAAAACAACACTTGTGCCTTACATATAAGTTCTACATTTGTCCTCTTATTCTACCTCTCAGTCAGTATACTGGATTAGGTCAGACCAGACCCTGCACCTTACGTTTATATAGACATCCTCTCTATTGACATCAGAAAGGAGCCCCAGACTTTATTGTAAATGTCTTCTCTCCCCATTACTCTGTATGTGACTCGCTCAAAGGTAGCCATTCTTGTCATCAATTCAATCCATTCCTTAAAACAGCAGGGACTAGATGATTTCCAGTGTCTCAGAATTATTCTACATCCTGTAGTAGTAGCTAAACGTATCCACAGTCTCTGTCTTGCAGTCAGAGTGTTATTGTCTGGCAGCAGACCCAAAATACACAGAGCTGGAGTCTTGGACAGTAGCATTCGGAACAAATCATTTAAGAGGGTAACAACCCCTTCTCACAGTTGTATATTTTTTTCACAAGAATATAACATGTGCAACGTGTAACCACTTCCTTCTGGCACCTCCAGCATTTATCACTGTCCCTAAGTTTTAGTTTGGCCATTTTACTAGGTGTCCAGTAGTTTCTATTTAACAATTTGTACTGAATTAGCTGAGAATGTGCTTCACAAGAACAGTTATGCCAGGATGCAACCAACTTCATCCATCTATCTGCTGAGATCTGTTCCCCCACATCTTTCTCCCAGCACAGTCTCAGCCCCTCTAAATGGGGGGATCGTGCCTCCCTGAAAAGTTCATAAAATTTAGAAGCTCCATGTTTTTTATGTCTAGTTACAAAGACTAACTCTTGAATCCTGGTCACAGGGTCAGGGTTCCTCCCCCGGGTAGTTTTAATACAGTGCCCAATCTGTATGAATTTCCAAAACTCCTCTTGTCTAAGGTTAAATTTTTGCTTCATTTCATCAAATGACATCAATCCATTTCCGCTGAGTAAGTCACAACACATACTGAAGCAACACATACTGAAGAAGTGAGCTAGCCCAAAATATGAAAATTGACCACTGCATGAAAAATCGATTTTTTCGCCTGCCGTGTCTCGCCTTGAACAACCATTGTTGCCCTACAGTTTTCTCTCAGACAGACGGTGCTTTGCTGTCAGTTTCTGCAGCTTCTCATGTGGCCTACACACACACACAATTCTCTTGCCATCCCCTTATCCTGTTATACTGCAATAAAAGGTTTTGCCATGGTGCAGCACCACAACTCTGCTTTTTGGCGCAGGACCACGGCAAAATCCTTGCTGCCACACCATACATTTCATACAAAAAAAACATAACTGTCGCATTAGACTTTTTATACTTAGGTAAATGGTAGGGATGTCCGATATTGGCTTTTTTGCCAAAAACCGATATGTCGATATTGTCCAACGCTTAAATTCCGATTCCGATATCTACCGATATCGCTGCCGATATATGTGGGATATTAAACTAATTTTAGGTAACATCACATATCTCCTGTCATGGAATAAACACATCATGCCTAATTTTATTGTGATGCCCCATTGGACGCATTCTCAAATGCAACAAGGCTTTTAAAATGTAAACACTGTCTGTGCAAAGAATACATACTTCAACTTAACTCTTTCCCCGCCAGAGCATTTTCCAGTGAGTTGGTAGCCAGCGCCAACCGTTTTGGTCATTTTCACTAATCTCTGGAGGCTCACTGAAAATGTTGTGTTAGGAGCATGTGAACACTGAATACATCAAAAGAAAGAACAGAACTTCAACTTTTAAACACAAGAAACAATTTTATTCTATCTTCATTCGTTCGTGAGATATGAACATTTGAATATTGGTCATTTTCAGGAAAAAACTGAATTTTGAGCAAAAAACTGAGAAAACTGCATTTTTTTCCAAAGATATTGATTTTCAAGATAAAATTGTTTTCCTATTCACATTTTTGACTCTTTCTCATTTACCAACAGTAACACTGTATTCCAAATCACAAAATAAAATAATAACAACAATAATAATAATAACAAACAGCTCTAAGATATCCCATCATTCCACAAAATATTAGAGGAATCTACACCAAACTTTAGACCAAACATCTTCTAAAGCACCAGGTTCCTTCTAAACTTATCACATTTACATACATCAGTTATAAGTCTTCCACATAGTAGTTTAGTTTTTTGATATAAACACTTCAATATTCCTCATTTTCAAGAAAAAAAGAAACAAATGCACTAAATACTGCAGGTTTCTGGCCTTTCCTTGGCTGTACCAAGTCCTCCTGTTGGACCACCTGCTGTGTTTGATCTGGAAATAATTATATGGACATCTAGTTATTTATCTATGTATGAATTTATGTATTTATTTATTTATTTCATACTAAAGCCAAATCAAACAGTGTCTTACCTGTGTCCCTGCTGACATTATGGAGCTGAATCTGTTCTGTGTCCTCAGTCTGAATCTGAACTCACTCTAACAGATGAACTCTAGCTGTCCTTTGTCTTGTCCCATGTCTGTGTGTCTGTCTTCTCCTTGAATGTCCTCTATAAATATTTCTTTTCTCTTCCTCCTGTCTGTCATTTTCTCCGTGTCGCTCCGTGTCGGACCTGAGCCGATCCGTGTTTCCCGTGTTCCGTGTCCGTCTCCCTCACCTTCTATTTCTCCGTTCCTGTCTCTAAATGGTTCTTCTGTAGCTCCATCATATATTGAATTGTCAGACTCTGTCTCCATAATCATCTTTCAGGCTTTTGAAACTGCGTGCGGTTCCTGCACAGTCTGCATTTCCTCATTCAGTGACTGCCGCTGGATGCGTTGCCATGGGATACGGAGACTCCAGTGCGAAAACATCAAACCCGGTCCATCATTTTTCTGAAAAAGCTGCTTAATTGTTTGTTTTTGGACTAAGGGAAGTCATTCACATGATCCGCAACAGCTTCAACTACAGTGTAACAGTGAAAACACGGAGTGACGGAAAATCTCGTCATTGGCAGAGAAAGAGTTAAGTTGTGGAAAAAATGCCATATTTATTAATTTTCTCTCCCTCGCTCCATGAGTCTATTACAGTGTGGCAACTCTACTGTACAATTTTGAAAACTGCACATTTCTTTCAGCTACAAACAATGCTTCATTTATGCGTTGGTAAATGCCGGTGAAATCAAGGCATTATTTTATCGGTTTTAATGATAGGCAAAAAAACCGATACCGATATTCACCGATATTACATTTTTCTGCCAACATCGGGCCGATATTATCGGTGGGCCGATATTATCGGTGGGCCGATATTATCGGACATCCCTAGTAAATGGTAAATGAATGTTAAGTTTCACTTTCACTTCTGCACGCCCCCCCCCCAACCCAAGCCCACACATCCCCACCACCACCAGGATCATTTCACTGTCAGACCTTGCCACCAGGATCATTTCACTGTCAGACCTTGACATTTGCTTTTAATCACAATCTAAACTTGTCCTGCACTAGAAAGTTTGCAAAGATTCAGGAGGTAGGAAAAAGGTAAATGAGCGTTAAGTTTCACTCTCACTTCTGTGGACCAAGAGAGGTGCAGCTGCATCAGAGCCAAAATAACCCAGTTTGAAATTGATCTGTTATCGACCATCGGATTAAAAAAAAAAAAGGCAGATGCTGATGTGTGTTGGCCCGACTGATTATCGGTCGATCCCTACTCCTTTTGCGTGAATTACTACATCAATGTGGCATGGCATGGAGGCGATCAACCTGTGGCACTGCCCAGTAATGGCACTTCCTGTAATGGAAGCCCAGGTTGCTTTGATAGCGGCCTTCAGGTCCAGGTCATCTGCTTTGTTGGACCTGGCGTCCCTCATCTTCCTCTTGACAACACCCATAGATTCCTTATGGGGTTCAGGTTAGGTGAGTTTTCTGGCCAGTCAAACACAGTAATACCATGGTCATTGAACCAGCTTTTGGTACCTTTGGCAGTGTGGGCAGGTGCCAAGTCTGGCTGGAAAATTAAATCAGCATCTCCATAAAGCTTGTCCGCAGAAGGAAGCATGAAGTGCTCTAAAATTTGCTGGTAGATGGCTGCATTGACTGTGGACTTCAGAAAACACAGTGGACCAACACCAGCAGATGCCATGGCACCACAAATCGTCACTGACTGTGAAAAGTCCAAGTCCTCTTTTCAGATGAAAGTCAATTTTGCGTGTCATTTGGAAATCAAGGTCCCAGAGTCTGGAGGAAGAGTGGAGAGGCACAGAATCGACATTGCTTGAAGTCCTGTGTGAAGTTTCCACCTCTTTATTTCCTTCACAATATCACTGATGTTTCCCTGGTAATCCTCTTCCCTGAAATGCCAGTGTTCAGGGCACCTGTTACACATGAACGTACTTCCTGATTGGATTCTGAAGTTTGGCCCCTTATCTCAATGAATTGCGACGACCCATTTTCTCTTCTCAACTAAATCTGAAGGAAAACCATGAAAATTTAAATATAGTGGGCTTTGTTTATTCGATGTACAGTGACACTTTAATGTGACCTCAGCCATTGTTGACAAGTCAACCAGAAGAAGCGATACACAAACACATGCTGGAAGAGGAAGGGGCCAGCTCCAACCTGTTCCCACAAAGTTGGGAGCATGGAATTGTCCAAAATGTCTTGGTATGCTGAAGCATTCATAGTTCCTTTCACTGGAAGTAAGGGGCCAAGCCCAGCTCCAGAAAAACAACCCCACACCATAATCCCCCCTCCACCAAACTTTACACTTGGCACAATGCAGTCCAACAAGTATCGTTCTTCTGGCAACCACCAAACCCAGACCCATCCATCAGATTACCAGATGGAGAAGCGCGATTCGTCACTCCAGAGAACGCACCTCCACTGCTCTAGAGTCCAGTGGCAGCGTGCTTTACACCACTTCATCCGGCGCTTTGGATTGCACTTGGTGATGTACGGCTTGGATGCAGCTGCTTGGCCGTGGAAACCCATTCCATGAAGCTCTCTGCGCACTGTTCTTGAGCTAATCTGAAGGCCACATGAAGTTTGGAGGTCTGTAGTGATCAACTCTGCAGAAAGTTGGCGACCTCTTCGCACTATGCGCCTCAGCATCCGCTGACCCCACTCCGTCAGTTTACGTGGCCTACCACTTCGTGGCTGAGTTGCTGTCATTCGCAAACACTTCCACTTTCTTATAATACAGCTGACAGTTGACTGTGGAATATTTAGGAATGAGGAAATTTCACGACTGGATTTGTTGCACAGGTGGCATCCTATCACAGTTTCACAATGGAATTCACTGAGCTCCTGAGAGCGACCCATTCTTTCACAAATGTTTGTAAAAGCAGTCTGCATGCCTAGGTACTTGATTTTATACACCTGTGGCCATTGAAGTGATTGGAACACCTGATTCTGATTATTTGGATGGGTGAGCCAATACTTTTGGCAATATAGTGTATCTATTTATCTCTGAAATAGAAACTACAGCAACTCAAACTTGATATGGAAAATGGTCAAACAATGGCCATAAGGCGACATCTTTAATGGACATTTGTATGTTTGATGTTTACTTGTTAATATTTGGATGTTTCTGCCAACAGAAAGTACATTGTACCTATTATTTTATTTTATTTGTTTTTTTGTTTTTTTCAACATACAACTTGGTTAAATTATTTCTGTGTGTGTAACAAGTACTTTTTGAACATTTTGAGCATAGTTTCAACAATTCCGCTATAATAATGGTAACCGTGATAATTTTGGTCATAATAAGCCTGATATAAAATTTTCATATCGTTACATCCCTACACCAGGTTCAGCAAAACAACTTAAGTAAAACCCACTGACAACCAAATTTGTACCAATGTTAACTTATCTGACAAACTCCATAATTTGTGGTTACAGTGGTTAAATCTCAACAGCTGGCCAAATCAAGCTAGCTAGCTACAGGGCTACAGCTGAAAATCGAACTTAACAGTTGTTTAAGATATTATAAATTTATACAAACGCTAACACATACCAAAGAAAACAGAATTTACAACATAAATGTCCGCTAATACAGAAAATACACTTGATAATTTGAAAGATGACGATGTCTTATTAACTTAGCGCTGGAATTGCTAGATCAGCTGCAATAGAAATTGTGTTCCAATGGCATTACACTCAATGTAGGAACTATTGGCCCCCTCCATAACCCTGAAGTAGGTGCATATTTCGTCTGCACACTGACTCTAGCATACTGATACTAAAATGTTATACTTCATCAACCATTGTGTAATAAAGTCATTTTTTTGGTTTTGTTAGTGTTAAACTCATAACCGTATCTGAGCATCATCTAGTGGCTGTCATTGGTATTACAACTTTAAGATACTTAGACCTAATATTTTGAAGCAGAGGTCTTTGCCCCATGCATTGAGTATCGGAAGGCATAAATAAAAAATACATTTCTGTTTGCTTTTTACGCTTTGGAAACACAAATTGTAGTAGGCATAGTGTATTTGACAATAATACCTTAAAGGTGCGGGAGACTTTCATGACCAATTTTTCATCAAATCTGTAAAACCTCAGTCATAGCCTAAGTATCACGAATCTGTAAGTCTTTCTGTGATTACTCACCTGAATCTCTTGCATTACGGTGAACAATTTCGAAGTGCCATCCACCATAAACAAACCATGTGTTTACAAACAGAGCTGGGAGGAAACTTGGGCATCTTCAGAATTTTGTTGCGCTGCTGGGATCCGGTTCTCAAAAAGAACCGGTTCTCGATTCCCATCCCTAGTTCTGGGATGTTCTGCCACTCCTGCTGCAAGACTGTTACCACTGTCTAGCCATTTGTTGGACGAGGAGTGTGTCTGGATACCAAGGTTATAATAGTTTTGGATTTTTAATTATAGTTTAGTTTTAATTATTTTTGACTTTTTTTTTCTCTAATTCAGTTAGTTTTAATTAGTTTTTAGAGCAGGTTTGCTGGTTTTTATTAGTTATCGTTTTTTCTGAATGCTTAGTTTTAGTTTAGTTTAGTTTTAGTATTAGCTTTAGTTATTTCATGTATTTTATCTTCCTCACCATCCTATTCAAAGAAACCAGTTAGGCGCAGATATCGGTTACCCCAGACACTTTATTTGGGGGTCGGGTTAGGGCAACTCATTGACTAAGCAGTGACACAAACACATGCAATGTATAAATTCCCTGTAGCAGGTTGGGGGGGGGGGGTGATCCATACACAACGTCACTTACGCAAAAACAATGCGAAGATGTGCAAAGCGTGAGAGGAGATGCACAAAGCAGCCAGCAGTAAACCAGAGAGAAACATATATAAACCAGCCAACCAGCAGTAAATCAAATAGAAACATATATAAACCAGCTAACCAGCAGTAAACTGCATACATATATAAACCAGCTAACTAATAGTAAACCACATACAAACATATGTAAACCAGCTAACCAGCAGTAAACTGCATACAAACATATGTAAACCAGCTAACCAGTAGTAAACCGCATACAAACATAAGTAAACCAGCTAACCAGCAGTAAACCGCATACAAACATATATAAACCAGCTAACCAGCAGTAAACTGCATACAAACATACGTAAACCAGCTAACCAATAGTAAACCGCATACAAACATATATAAACCAGCTAACCAGCAGTAAACTGCATACAAACATACGTAAACCAGCTAACCAATAGTAAACCGCATACAAACATATATAAACTAGCTAACCAGCAGTAAACTGCATACAAACATATATAAACCAGCTAACCAGCAGTAAACCGCATACAAACGTATATAAACCAGATAGAAACATATGTAGACCACTTATAAACATATATGACCCAGTTCATCAGCAGTAAACCACACTTTAGCAGATATCTCATATCTTAATCATCTACAGTTCCATTATTAGCCAACTTTGCTTCTTTTCACTTCAGCTAGCTGTAGCTAGTAATAGCAAGCATTTTTTAACATTATAATAGGTTACATACGTCTGTAATTGGATTAGTTTTCATCCTCCTCTTTTCTCCTCTTCTAAACTGTGCAGCTAAGGGCTTGGAGGGCCTTTTCATGGTGATAAACTCTCCAGTCTTTACCTGGATGCTTACACTTGTCTGACACTGTCATTCAGCTCCACTCTGTCTCTGTCACTCATGCACACATACAGTGAGCAAAAAAAAAAACAACCCAACCCCACGCATCACTAAAGTACATCCCAGACAGGACTCTGCTGCTGTGTCCCAGCTTTAGTCTGTATGTTCCAGGTAGAGTGGGGGCCAGAAGACGACTGTAAACTCCAATTGACCAGACATGACAGACTGTGAAGTGTCGTATGGTGCCGCAAGCTAAAATTGCTGGAGCGAAATAAATCAATTTCATATCAATCCGACATTGACAAAGACAAAAACGAAGGGAATTTTATTCATAATTTTTACACGTTTTAGTTAGTTTTGTAAACACACAATACAGTTTCAGTTAGTTGTTTTTTTTTCTTTTAATTAGAGTTTTTATTTATTTCAGTTAACAAAAATGTTTTTTCAATTTTAGTTTTCGTCATTTCGTTTGTTTTCTTGCTGGATACATGTTGTCCCAACCAAGGTTATTATCGTTAACGAAAACGAACGAAATGACAAAAACTCAAATTGAAATAACATTTTCGTTAACTGAAATAAATAAAAACTCTAATTAAAAGAAAAAAACGGTAACTAACTGAAACTGTATTGTGAGCTTACAAAACTAACTAAAACGTATAAAAATTATGGATACAATTCCCTTCGTTTTCGTCTTTGTCAATGTCGGATTGATATGAAATTAATTTATTTGGCTCCAGCAGTTTGAGCTGGTGACACCATACAACACTTCACAGTCTGTCATGTCTGGTCACTGGTGGTTTCCAGTCGTCTTCTGGTCCTAACTCTACCTGGAACATACAGACTAAAGCTGGGACACAGCAGCACAGTCCTGTCTGGGGTTTACTGTAGTGATACATGGGTCGAGCTAAAGGACAGAGTCAGTGTTGAACTAGCATCCAGGTAAAAACTGGAGAGTTTATCACCATGAAAAGGCCTTCCAAGGCCTTAACTGCACAGTTTAGAAGAGGAGAAAAGAGGAGGATGAAAACGAATCCAATTACAGAGGTATGGAACCTGTTATATTGTTAAAAAACGTTTGATGTTACTAGCTACAGCTAGCTGAACTGAACTGAAGCAAAGTTGGCTAATAATGGAACTGGAGATGATTAAGATATGAGAGATCTGCTAAGGTGTGGTTTACTGATGATGAACTGGGTTAGATATGTTTATAAGTGGTTTACATATGTTTCTATCTGCTTTAACTGCTGGTTAGCTGGTTTATATATGTTTCTATCTGCTTTAACTGCTGGCTGCTTTGTGCATCTCCTCTCATGCTTTGCACATGTTCGCATTGTTTCACGTAAGTGACGTTGTGTATGGATTGCACCCCACCTCAACCTTCTATAGGGAATTTATACATTGTACGGTACATTGTGTCTCTGCTCAGTCCATGAGCCGCCCTAACCCGACCCCCAAATAAAGTGTCCAGGGTAACCCATATCCGCGCCTCACTAATTTCTTTGAATAGGATGATGAGGAAGATAAAATATATGAAATAACTAAAACTAATACTAAAACTAAACTAAACTAAAACTAAGCCTTCAGAAAAAGATGATAACTAATAAAAACTAACAAACCTGCTCTAAAAACTAATTAAAACTAACTGAATAAGAGAAAAAAAAAGTCAAAACTAATTAAAACTAAACTATAATTAAAAATCCAAAACTATTATAACCTTGGTCCCAACTGATCCCAGAGATGCTCAATGGGTGACAGATCAGGCAAAAAGGCTGGCCATGACAGAACATCAATGTTGTTTTGCTCCAGGAAGGCTGTGGTGACCTGAGCAGTGTGGGGATGTGCATTATCCTGTTACAGGATCCAGATTTCTGGGTGGCCATTTTAGGCACAGTGACTTTATTCATGGATAATCTTGGCATGGCATTATTCTTGTGGTCTAGTTATTCTTCACTTTTGGGGGCATTTTATAGACTATATCAGTCCCAGGATTATGAGCACAGGATTGGTACTGACCGCTGATGAAAAATACCTTATCCATTTTTCAGCTAGTCACACAGCAGCATACTGAGGAGGTCAAAGATGGTCACAATTTAGTGGTCATCAGCATGCCTTCAGCTGTTACAATTAGCTCAGCCAGAAGTTGCTCAAATAAGTATTTATAAAACAACAAAAAAATAAGTGTAAAGGTTTCATTGATGCAGAGTATAACTGTGAAGGGCGTAACAGTCATTCACCACTAAAATTTATTTAGACATTGAAAATTCTTCCATGACATCTATGTTCATAGACATGTTGCATTTTTTTGTATTTTGTATACTGTACATAAATTTTGTTGGTAAAGAACTCCCACCCTGTACCTTATCCAGCTTATCGTGAGTATGTTTTGGTCTGAATGGATTCAGGATTTAGTGGCTGTCTCTAACAGAAAGCTGTTATCATCCGACATGGTGGTTGCCTTTATCCAGGTGTGCCTCTTGACATGTTGAAGTGTGTTTTCTTCATTCTAGCTGCTGAGCCAGAGTCACGTTTCCCTCGGTGGGGAATGTGGCAACACCTTTTTCATTTACTGAATGAGCCGTGTGTTCAAGTGCCTTCCAACATGTGATCTCTGTTAGAGTTGGTTTGAAGGGAAAACACAACCTGGCTGTACTCTGCAATGTGTGTGTCAGCAGTAGGAGTCTATATCTAATTATGTGTCCAAGCCAAAACAACTGTGTGAGAGTTTGGCCCTCTGTGGGGATGAATAAAAGGAAAAGCCTCAATGAGATGCAATGTTGCCAAGCTATTTTTCGTTTCTTATGTTTCAGAATTCCCTATAGTGCTGCTCTGCGGAACTAGAAGTTGGACTCCACACCAACTGAATTGATGCTTTTTGCTAGAGCTAAGAATATCAATTGTAATAACCTTGTTATTTCTTTTACTTGACTTTGTGTGCAGTTCTGACACAAGCCTCTCACATATGCATGTTGTAAGAATGCATTTGCTGGTAGGTTTTTGAGTGATAGCTCAGTGCAGCAGGTGTCAGTCTGGGGTTTTGGCAGATAGACACCAAAGAGTGCAATGGGTTCACTGCTGATTGTCACTGTGTTTGCGTCTCTAAAGAGTGCCTGCAGCATTGAGCTGTCACTCAAAAACCCATTAGCCAATAGTGACACACCCCCAGTAAAAGGAAGAACACTTTGTAAAAGCACTTCAGCTTAGGTAACTCCCACCCCCTCAGGTACTGTTGCTGGGCACGTTTGATCTGTGGTATGTCACTTTATGGTTATCAGTTACTGCAGTAATAGTTGAAATATGAATAAATGGATTAATTATGAATATGAAATTGCAGAAAGAGGTGCATAGGATGGACGAGAGAAGCTGTCTTCACAAGCTAGCTAGTGTTAATTTGTCTAACACAAACTCTAATATAAAATTCTAACTAGCTCAATGAGTATACACTTGTTAGCCAAGGTGGTTGAACACCATTTAGAAGTTATTCAAGTTTAACTTTAACTTGGACTTTAACTTTAAAGTGGTGGTTATGTACCAATTCAGGTTGAATAAATACTGTACACCACATAAAAGAAATGGGGTCAAATTTGTTTTTGGTTGTTTGCTAACAACTATGCTAAGCTACTGTCTTACTTTAGGATTTTTGATTTTTGTTTTTTTTTTTTTTTTTCATTTTAAGGCTAGATTATGAAAATAGCTCTGAAAGATATATTGCAGACCCCTCTGTCCACATCTCTCTCATATTTCTGAACTATTGTTACAGAAAATGTAGCCTATTTATTTCCTTGAGAATATCTTATCTATATCTGATTCATCATTTTGTTACTATGTCAAAAAACAATGGAAAAATCTCTTTTTGAGTTCTCAAACATCCGCAAAACATATACTAATTTTATTGCATTTATGTGTTCATGGTCAGTAAGTAATGAATGTCCCGAATTCTCAGTCAGTCCATATTTAAACAGTAACATGGTCTTTAATGTTTAGCTGTGAATGTCTTTAAGCTTCATAAAAGGAAAAATTACGACACTCCAAACCTAAGATGTATTTAGAGATATAACTATATGAAAATTTCATATCACAGTTATTGTGACCAAATTATCACAGTTATCGTTATTATCGTGGTATTGTTGAATTGTGTTCAAAATGTTCAAAAAGTACCTATACACACACTAAAATAATTTAACCAAGTTTTATTTAGAAAAAAGAACATGCACAATGTACTTTCTATTGGCAAAAACATTAAAATATTAACATGTAAACATCAAACATACAAATGTGCATTAAAGAGGGCACCTTGCGCCATAAGATGTAACTGCACTTTGTGCAAATTTTAGATAAGAACCAAGAATACTTTTCTTTACATTCAGCGCTCAAGACTAGATCTAGTCTTATAGATTTAACAACTGGTACAGAAAGAACACTTTGACTGTTTCATGTACCTTATCTAGAAATCAAATGTGCATAAAAGCAACACTACCATTCTCCAGATCTCTGGAGCGCTGTCTTTGTGGGCAGAGTCCTGCACCAAGTTGGGTACCCGTGGATGTTCACAGATACAGGAATGGGTAACATTTTATGAAATACAGGCGAGTAGCGGGCAAGGAAGTGAAAAAATAAAAGACGATTCATAGATGAAAATAATTTGTAGGACATTTAATGATGATCATCAAATTTCACCGTGGTTGATCCGCAGCCGGTTTGTTTTATTGTGAAGTGAGCATCACCTCTGTTTACATCCGGCCACAGATGTCATTGAGCAGCACATATTTGAGATTTATAGGTGACGTGCGATTTAGCCAAAAATAAAGCCCTTAAAAGTGAGTTACTATGTAGACAATGTGTTTAATCATGGGTAGGGTCGGGTTGTGGGTCTAATGTACACAGGTATGGGCGGGTGCAGATTGGACATGGAAAAAAACGCAGGTAGCGGGTTGGATTGGGTTGCAGTACTCAGCTGTGCAGGCCTGGAAAAGTGGACCCGTGCAGGACTCTGCGTGCGGGTGTCTTCTGCCATGTTTTCAGAGGCCAAACATTGCAAACTAGGAATGTGTCCCTGGAGTGCTGCTGCTTCTCTAGGAAATGAGCAGTATCACCGTGAGTTTTTGAAAGTGCTGTAGTTAAACATGGTTTTAATTATCAGAATTTGACACCGTAATGCTTACTGTCGGGAATTTTTCCGCAGTTTATCATTATATCAGTAATCGATGCTTCCCTGATGTATCTGCTGTGTGGCTTACAGTGTTCGTTTTTGATTTTAAAAAAATTAATAAAATTATAAATTAATGAATGACTGTGGGTTAGGGTTATAAATTCACTAGCTACTCATATCTATGGGCTCCATAAACACACTGCTTCAAAACCTTCACTCATTCTGGAAGCTTGACAGGCCTCCTGTCTCTAGTTATGGTTGCTGACAGGCAGTGGCCAGGTTAGGAGGGCTTGGCAAATAGTCAATTTGAGATGCAGTTTGTTAACAAGGAACAAATCTTACTTGTTTTGCATGTGTGAGTTTTGTTGTTTATCAAAATACAATCATTACCAATAATGAGGCCTGACATGTAATACAGTGCGGTTCTGGGACAGGGCATCATCAGACTGTTGAATAAATGCGTACATTATTAGGGAAAACAATGCAATATACTGAGTGGATCTCAGCTACACTGAACAATATTGACTCCAACCTGAACTGTACAATATTTGTACCAAACTCCATGCAGTGCAGCATCATAAAATGCAACACTGAACTGGTTTAATTTTGTCACAGATTTTGTTATGTGCATAATTTATTTATGAATAAATTTTTTTTTTTTTTCTGCTGATTATTTTATCCTGTTTATCAGTCTTTTATCTATGTGTTTTTATGGAGACCAATGCAACTTAATTTTATTTTCCAGTGTATATGATGTGTCTATGATGTAATGTTTAGATGACAAAGAATTCTGATTCTGAATTGTTGATATTTGATTGATTTGATTGATATTTAAGAAGCCATTCACTAACCCAGTAATTCTAGGCTGGTAACAGGTGTTAAAAATTAGAAAAATATTTGGCTGTAAACATCTGCTAATAACAATATTAGTTATTTGGTTTGATCTTGTCACACTGTTTTAGCTGCTACTAGCTCGCTAACCACTTGCAAGCTAATCCCTTTTGATGTGTATCAGATCTCCACTTCTCTCCTGTTAAAGGCTCATATAATAAAGGCCCCTAACAGCTTCTTGGTTGCTTAGGTCCCTGGATGCCCCGTGGCGCCCTGTCCTCGGCCGCCCAGTGCCTCCTAATGGCTGGCAGTTGACCCCTCCAACCAGGATGACGCTGCGAGAGCAGCTAAGAGAGAAGATTTCAGCGGCCTTCTACCGCCACGGCCTGCTGTGTGCCTCCTACCCAGTTCCCATCATCCTCTTCACCTCAGCCAGCATCCTCACCTGCTGGTACGTCATTTTTGAAACTTTGTGCATTGTATTTTACGTTCTGTGCTGTACATGTCTCACACTGAGTACGTACACACCATACAACTGTACAAAGTGAAAGTGGAACTTAAGACATTGTACTATTTCCTCTAAGTCTCGTGCTGCTGTCCACCTCATTTTCTTTTATTCTACCTTCAGAAACTTTCATCTGAGGGGGCAGGACATTTGTTTAAGGGAGCATTGCCTACTCTTGTCCCGCTCCTGAACTGGGCCTGGCCAGACCTGCAATAATTATCATATTTATACAATAATTTTATGATAATTGATGTATGATAAATATTTCCAAAAATCCCCATAATGTACTATAATTCAACCCCTTCATTACATGACTAAATTAATTAATTACCAAACACAGATAGGGTACGGATTCTTTGCATAGTGCCGCACTTGTTTTCATTAATCCTCTAACGTGCCTCTCTACTTGTGAGGCAGGACCTTGATTCAGCCCAAAGCATGAAGTTGTGAATTTATAAATGGTGTTCTGGCCCATTCAGTGCAGGGGTTCATCCTGTGTTCCATATATGTCGACACCTGCTTTTTTCCAAGGTTCTGTTAGGTTATTTAAAAGTAAAACTGTGTTACAGAGTGTAATATGTATGGTCTATGTTAATGTGTTACTAAAGCAGATGGTCTGAGCCACGTCTGAAAAAAAATTGGGTGTGTATGATAATTTTCCTTCAAATATGTCAGCTGCTGGTACAATACAGGACTCACTAAAAATCAGGCGTTTCAATCAATGCACCTGTTTTCATACAGAAAACATGCCACCTTTTTGCACACTTTGCTTCTATTTGTAAAATATATGTTCTAGTGGAAAAGTTACATTCTAACATCTTGTGTGTTGTGTTTGGGAAAAATTTGATCGGAATCAGCCAAAATCAGTAATGGCCGTCCAAGTATCCAGCAAGTCGGAAATTGGAATCAGCCCAAAAAATCAGTGCAAGTCTAATTTTGTATATAAATAATGACCATCTCTGGTGAGTCACCTATGATGTTATTAGATAATATTGATTCTGAACTGCTCCAGATGATGTACATGGCACAGCTGTGGTTGTAGTGTAGAGGTTTGGAGTTGTTTTTTAACTGAGTTTTTTGCTTGGTAATATTGGTTTATTCACCCTCAATACACCAAATGTCTCTCTTTCTGTAATGTCATTCCTTGTTGTTTTGTGTTTTTTGTATAGTATTGATGGTTTCTATAATTGTGATGTCATACTGGTGGTATTAAAAGGTGGATTTAGTTGAGTATGTCCCCACTGAAGGCCCAGGTACCAAATGCAAGGCCAGCCAATGGTAGTAGGACAGAACAAAGCAAAAAAATTGTAATTTGTATAGAGATATTTTGCAATATGAGTTCTGATTTTAGTTGGAATCATAATTTTTACATTTGATTTTCACTGAAAAATCTAAAAATGATTGATGGTAAGCTTCCTTATTTCTGAAGAATGGACTATTCTGTCAGTCTGGGTATAATGCTTTCCCATATTGTGATTTTAATGATATTTTGCATACTGGCAAATCTAGCCATTGTGAAGTCTGTGAAGAAACCAAACATTTTAAAAAGCTTTCTAAAGCTCTAAAGAGCCCCATGACTCCAGGTATGAGATTGACAGCCTGACTGTCCCTGACAGATGACCATCTGGATATTTTGAAAAACATCTGACTCTGTGCCTGTGAAATTTTCACATATCAGCCACACAATGTGTCATGTACATGCACATACATACCAATGGCAGATTTACCTACCAGTGACCTCAGCGCTGCCCCCCCCCCCCCCATTTGAAAATGTGCAGAAAAAAATGACCATTTCAACCAGTAATGGATCCTTCCACGTCTTCTGCGCTGGAGTCTGATGCGTTACCTACTGAACTATACACACACTGAACTATCAAGTGACCAATTTGCTATCTGGCGGTCTCCATTCTTTTGTGGATGTGATATTTACTCCTGTAGGTTGTGGTTGTGTGTGTATATACACTACAAACAAAAAGTTAAGGATATTTCTTTTTTTTGTAATTTTTTTGGTCATTTTTGTCATTTGAAAATAAAACTATGTCCGGTCATTAACAAAAATGTGTTTCAATTAAATTCACACAAAAAAAGTAAAAAGCGCTGTGCAAGAATCCCAACTGAAAAAAATAGCCCAAAAATTAAAAATATCCTTAACTTTTTGTTTGGTGTGTGTGTGTGTGTGTGTGTGTGTGTGTTCGAACTTGCCAAACGGGTGGATTGGACGGAGGGGTTTTGTTGAATGCCCTCCGCATTCACCGGACCTCACACCACTAGACTTTTTTTTATGGGGATACCTAAAAGACAACATCTACGCTATGAGACCTGCAACAGTCACTGAATTGAGAGCAGCCATTGAATGTGAATAAATACCAAGGGAATTGTTTTGTGATGTGTGCGATTCCATTGCTTTGCGTTGTTAGCAGTGTCTGGACCAGAACAGACATCAGTTTGAAAACAGGCAGTGACAAAATAATAAAATGATCTTTGTAAATTCTATTACATTTTGAAAATTAGATCAATTTTAATAAACACCTACTTTGCAATTATTTAAAGTGTGTATACATTTTTTTGGGACACCCTGTATGTATGTATGTGTGTGTGTGTGTGTGTGTGTGTGTGTGTGTGTGTGTGTGTGTGTTCAAAAAATTGTGACACAAAATTTTGTGGAAATGCGTTTAGGCAGGCTGTCGAATGAGATGAAGAAATACAAAATTTCCATGGTATAAAATATATGTTGATTCACTTGCACCTGTTTTTGACAAAAATCAGTTTGAAAAAGAAAGGCTTTTTTACTTTTGTCAGTTAAATAAAACTAATACAATAAAATATAACGCAAGGTGTATTTTAGAAAATCTCCTAAAATCCAAATTGGGCAAGAAATGCTAGTGTATCTGGTCACATATTTTATTACCTATCTTGTTATTTTCCAGTCTGTAGATTAGATAGACAGCAACAGGTTGAAGGAACAGGATAAGTGTCATGAACTATGTGTTTGACATCCAACAAGAACATTTCAATGCCCAGTGCATCTCTAGATGCAAGACCTGGTAATGATGTCTGCTGCTGCTTTGACTGGATGTTCAGTACAGGCAACAGAAGTTATAGTGAAAATGATGGGAAATAAGATAGGACACAGATGAACTGATCTGAACTCAGCATCAACAGACACATTCTATTAAAGTCCCCTGCTGCCACCACAAAGAAAACACATCATTAACACACACATCTTACTAAATCACTGGCTGAAAGGGAGGACATAGGTCAGAGAGTTGGCTCGACTCCATCACTGAAAACACTGTAAAATAGTCTCCTTCAAATACGCACACACACACACCTGTTGTCCTCCCAGCACGTTACAGCAGGGGTCCTGACCAAATGGACAGCTGACCACCACCTGTGGGGAGGTGAGAGTAAAGAGTCTGCCTGTGGGGACGTTAAAGGGTGGAGCAGAGGACAGGGCTGTGAGAAAATGACTGTAAGAATGGGAGGCCTGTCCCTCCATCTGCTTGTCAGGAGGGGGGCTGCTACGCACAAAAGGGCCCTTTGTGGAGGTACAGTGACCCCGGAGAATGGGGGAGCAGAGGGAGAGAGGTTGGAGTGAGAGGAAGACAGAAACAGACAAGCAGTTTCTGTCTGATTGATAAGAAATTTCTAACAATATTTAAGTGACAGAACAAAATGAGTCTCAAGTATTGTTGAGGATTAATACTATTGACTCATAGTTTACTTTACCACTGCATGCATTTTGTAGTTTGCAGTAGTGGAATGTAAGAAAGTATTTGTACTTCGTTACTGTACTTAAGTAGATTTTTACGCATCTGTACTTAAGTAAAACTAATTATGCATACTTTTAATTTTACTCATTACATTACTCGTTACATTTTGCGGCAGTTATCTGTACTTTCTACTCCACTACATTTCTACAATTAATGCCGTTACTTGTTACATTTCATGCACACAACTTCCTCAGAATCTTGCATGAAAAAATAGCCTACTGATTGCTTTGTGGTGGTGTTTGCCATTGTATCAGGTGGCTCTATTAGCTCCAATGATGGCAGAGTGTGTGTTTGGTAGCTCAATCTCAGTTTCAATTCGTGTGGAAAGTGCAGATGTCAAACTAATACTGTGAAGTCAATTGTGTTGAAAGGACAAATAAAACCAAACTTATAGACACAATAAAAACGTACTTTTTTGGCAATAGTGTCATTACATTTTGTGTGCATTCGGTGCAGGAAGATGTGGTAAAAACAGGCTTCTAAGTGAATTTCTTGCAGGCAGGAAGTGCTTGCATGAAAGAAAACTTATCACAGTGTTTCTACTGGTGGGAAAAGTGCATCACATGGACCAATCAGAGAATTCCATACTGCGCCATGCGTAATCTGGTTGCTGCGCGACCAGGAAAGTTGTGAAAGTAATGGTAACTGAAAAGACACAGCAGAAGGATTAGCGAACTTCAAGATTTCAGAAATTTGTGCATATTTAGTGTTTTTTGAGTGTATAATTGGTGTGTAGTGAAGTGTGAGTCTGTATTGGTGTTGGGTTTTGTTTTGTGCATCTGAAAAATGCTGTGCTTTTACTGCTCTTAACAGAGTACAATGTTTTGAATAGTTTTGCAAGTAAATAAATTATTTAAAGATATATCATGTCTGAATTGGCTTAACTTGGTGATAGATTAGTGGGTAATACCTAGTAGATAACTTGTCATCCACAGAATTCTAAGTTAGAGTATGCACAGGTTTGCAGAGAGCACACACAATAAGTACACCACCCTTGCTAATATACATTTACTGTATAGTTGCTTGTAATTATTACAAGCAGTGACATCGACAGAGGCATAAGTCAGTATATTTACATTCTTTATCAAAATGCTGCAGCCCAGGAGAGCAAACACTTTTTCACACCACTGTAACTGTCACAGTCTCTTAGACAGAGTAATTGGTTTTATTAGCTTATTATTTTTATGGCATCAGCTGCTGATTATTCCTCAAGGCTGCTGATCAAAGAGAAACTGTAGCAGGCAGCCTTGTGAGTGTGGTTGCTGAAGGACAAGGTTGGTGCTTGTCAGTTTTTATTAATTTTACTTCAGTACAGTTTGGACAAGAGTACCAAAAAGATTATGAAATCAAAGACCATGCAGATTTTATGGTGTCAAATGTCAATATGTTAAGTTCAGCATGTGGGTCTCATTTGTTATTTAAGATTCCTTTTATTGTCATTGTATGCACAGGTCATACTCAACGAAATTCGTGTAGAAACTTGAGTCTTGAGTTAAAAAAAAAAAAAAAAGAAAAGTAAATATACAATGCAAAATATTTAAATTTTAAAAAACAGTAAAAACAGAAAAAAAGACAGACACACACACACCTCGCCCCTCTCCCATTCTGCTAAGTCACACATTCATATCTAGTCAGGTGCAGAGAGCAGTGAGAGTTAAGTACAGTGGTTATTGCACATTTTAGATTATTCATTATTGTACATTGTTGATTGTTACACATTGCTGATTGTGATTATTGCACATTGTTGATTATGGTTACTGCATACTGGTGTTTTCCATCATTACACATTGTTGGTTATTACACATTGCTGATTGTAAGTATTGCTTATTGTTTTTGTTTTTTTCTCATTATTGCTCATTGTTGATTATTACATGTACAGAGTTCAGTGTGATGATTGCTCTCTGGGTAGAAGCTGTTTGCCAGTCTTGTCATCTGTCCTGTATCTTCTCCCATCCATTTTGTGTACTGGGTGGTAGGGCTGCACGATTAATCAATTTTAAATCGAAATCAGGTTTTTTAATTTGGACGATTTTTTTAAAAAAAGGGAAACTGTCAAATGGATTTCATCACTGCAGGCCACAGGCCTCCGGGTCGCGCACTTCCAGGCCGCATGCCTACGGGCTACTGTAGGCTCCTCTGCCTAACTGTGAGAGCGGTCTTTCACAGAAGTCTGTGTAATGACCACAAATGTTAAATCTGTGATGGGTAATACCAATGTAAGCCATGGTTTCAGGCACAGATCCCCCAATTCAAGTACAACTGCATGGGGATCACTCATCTTACATTGTCCCACTCGGATCTGTACCATACTGTCTTCTTCCAATCCGGGTCATGGGAGCAGAAGCCTCAGCAGAGTAGCCCAGCCACATCCTCCAGCTCTGAGCATATAATCACTCCAGTGTGTCCTGGATCGGTCTCTTCCATGCGTGGATCCCCCAATTTAAAAATAACCGCATGGGGATCACTCATGTTCAGTGTTGGGAATAATGGCGTTAAAAATAACGGCATTACTAACGCTGTTATTGCTTTCCAGTAATGGGTAATCTATTACTATTTAAAACATTACAACGTCATTACCGTTACCGGCAGTGAAATGTGGCGCGTTACTATGCACTGATATCTAACAGTTGTTATCTGTCCTGGCTCGCTCAGCCAGGCACGAGAGGTGTGACATTTGCAAACGAGTCGAGTCTTTTGAACGGCTCTTTTCAGTGAACGATAAGAACCGATTCGTTGCGAGCCATTTGTTTACAAGCCGTTCTTATATTCAAATTGCCCACACTACCCTCATGCTTCACCTGTGTGCCACAGGAGTCTGAGATGTCCACGCTACCTTCACCTCAACGACTAATGACATGTTGGAGTTTGAGTTGTCCACAGCACACCCCATTCATTTGAACATAGCTCTGTGAGCAGCTAAAGCAGCTAATTTAGGGAAGGAGCTATCAGTGAGAGTCCGACTGACTAGACTGAAGACATTTACCACTGGATCAGGGAGGAGCAACTGAAAAAAGTGGAGATATGGGATTAACTGGAGGAGCACCTTCCTATAAATGCAGATATGCACTTGCGTGCTAGAAAAGCCAGACCCTGGTGGACCCCAGCCTCACCAAAATCATGGTATGAAGTACCTGCCTGCTGTTCAACTCTATGCAACTGGCCCGTGAAACACGCTCAAAAATCTGTTTCCTTTTACATATTAGAAGGTTTTTCAAAAAAGTAATGCAATAATTACTTTCCCTGGTAACTAATTACATTTATGAAGGAGAAATTCCATTACTAATTCAATTACTTTTTTGGGAAAGTAACTAGTAACTATAAAAAATTACTTTTGTCATAATATTTTATGATAGTGTTGGTGTTGTGTATTGGTTCACAGTCATGTGTATTTGTGTATTATTGCGTTTTATCAGAAAATTCAACACTTTATTGGCATTATGTGTCAACCATCAGCAGTCAACCACCACACCTGATAATGGAATTTTAGTTGATTATTGTCCAACAAATAATGTCAACTTTTAGTAACTCTTGAAATAAACTTTTTCTATAAATATCATACTGTTGTTGAAGCATAAGCTTAATCATAGTTAAATTCTCCTCATGCAGTTTAGGAAAAAAACAATTAATTGTCCTTGACAATTAGAACATTTAAGGTCATATATTTTTGCCTTTTTTGTCTTTGTTAACTTGTAGCCCA
The DNA here is from genome assembly GCF_902148855.1 of Sphaeramia orbicularis. Lineage (NCBI taxonomy): Eukaryota > Metazoa > Chordata > Actinopteri > Kurtiformes > Apogonidae > Sphaeramia > Sphaeramia orbicularis. Next base: position 53,232,536 of record NC_043972.1, read on the forward strand.
GATATAAAATGCAAATGATGTCAATGACTCATAGAAAGAAATGCCTGACTTCACTGGAGCTCTTTTAAATGGTCCCGTCTAGGGATGGAATTGATTAAAAATTTAACAATTCCATTATTGATTTTGCTTATCAATCGGATTCCTTATCAAGTATCATATTGATTCTCATTGGGTGAGGGAATAAAAAAGTACAAATGGTTTTGTTTGCATTAACTGTTTTTTTATATTTCCTTCTGCACAAAAAATATAACATATACAGTATGCACAAATAATATCAGATGACGCCTGGCCCTGTTTCAGATAGTCAAAAAGGTCTCAGACAAGCGCTGTGTCATTGGGAATGAAATTTGGATCTACCAGAGAGCAAAATTCAGTCAAAAGTGGCATGCTGTTGATTTATGTGTCTTATGCAGCTTGAACCATCATCTTTTTGAATATGGTGCTTCTACTTGTAGTCAGACCTAGTGTTGGTAACAGTCTGACTCGGACACATTGACTTTTGGTAAATGTTTCTCATCTTTCCAATCCATAGTAAGCCATTTGTTTAGCACTTGTCATTTCTGATTCCTGGATTACCCGTCTCACATTCCTCATATGACATCATGTATGCACACTCCTTCTTATGGCCTGTGGACTTCATAATACTTGAGTAAATTTTCTGCTGAAGAATCTTATGGTTTAGAAAGCATTTGTTTTTGTTTGTTCACTAAAGTTTGGAAGTGTTAGAAACATTAGAGTGGGAAAACAATGCAGTTCTCATCATTCTGAAACGTCACACTCAAGTAATTTAGTATACTTATGGTATTCACTTTTCATTTGTTTCTATGTTTGTGCTTTTTTGTTTATGGGTCCAGACCTGTGGAAGGAATCATAAATAGTTTGCAGTCTACAATTACTACATTCAACTGATACCTATATGGGTTGCTACAATCAATCAATCAAATTTTATTTATATAGCGCCAAATCCTAACAAAAGTTATCTCGTAACACTACATATTGAGTTGGTCGAAACCAGACTCTAAGCCAATTTACAGAAACCCAACAGAATCCTCCAGGAGCAAACACTTGTGACTGGTGACATTGGCAAGGAAAAACTTCCCTTTAATAGACAGAAACCTTGAGCAGACCCTGACTCCTGGAGGATGGCTGTCTGCCTTGACCAGTTGGGGTTAGAGATAGAAGGTAAAGGAGGAAAAAAAGAGAGAGTGATAGAGATAGAGAGAGATTGGGGAGAAGGGGGGAAGTAGGGGGAGACACATGGATGCAGTTGATGCACAGATAACTGAGCTAGAACTGTCAAAAGTAGATCAGCTGGTTATTATAATTACTAGAAACCAGAACAAAGGTCCATGACTGTTAATACTACTACTACAAATACAAGTACTAACAGTGGACATACTACTATTACAACAGTTAGTACAAATAATAGAAACCTCTACCATCTATAGAACTATATAATAAACACTATCAGAACTATATGGATTAGTAAGTGATGATGATGAAGAAGAACCACAGCAGAAGGACCACAGCAGGTCCAGAGATGATTCAGGGACAAATCATATCATATGCAAATCATATGCTTCCATTTGATCCTGTCCCCTGCATTTTCTTCTTGTACACAAACTACCTGCATGTCCTCCTTCATCACATTCATATGACCTCTTCTCTTTCTTTGACCAACAGCAACATTGGCAGTTGTTGTTAACCCGGTGTAACAGGCTAAAATATATCCCCGTCTGGACTATACCTGGGGCTAATTCATACACTCCCCCCCAGGCCACATTATGCCCCCATGATATCAGTAGTGCTGAGTGACATACACAATAAATGCTTATTTTTTCAACATTTTATTGGGGGTTGAGCTTCGTCAGGTAAGCTAAGTGAGAAAGCTAACTGACTTAAATATGAAAACTTGAAACAATTACTTGAATTACTTCAACCAGAACAACTTAGCCTAAATCACTAAAAATATTAGACTTCCACAAAGATCAAAGATTACCATCACATTTCTCTGTAGTGTTTACACATTAAAATAATTAGAATTGAATTTATACCCTGGGGTGTAAATTGGCCTAGACTGCTTTAACCCCCGGGTATGGTCTGGACTGGGGGTATACTTTGGTGTGTTACACCAGAACTATGGAAGTCATGTGCTGGATTTGCATTGTTAATTTGGCAGAAGTTTTACACCAGATAGCCTACCCTTCCTGAAGCAACCCTCTCCATTTATCTGGGGTTGGGACCTGAACTACAACTATGACTAGGCCTAAAACTGGAACCAGTGCTTGGATTATATGAGTAGTTTGCCGTATCTCTAATTTAAGTTTTTTGCAAAATTGTTGCAAATTTTCAGATGTACTTTGAAGTGATTTTCAGTTTGAAAACCCTCTGCACTATGTCATTTGGTGATGTTCTCTCATATCATAAGTACAGGTACTGGTTCATTCATCATGTTTATGTGGGTTATTTACACATTCAGAAACACATGGTTCCCATGGTCATCAAGACTCTGGCAAAGTGTCAGAATTTTGAAATTTCATTTTCCAGGCCCCGCCAAAAAAAAACGTAATGTCATAGATTTTGGAAAAGTTGTAATTAAAATTTTAATAATGCAAACCCCTCACCTTTTCAAAGTTGCTATTTTGATCAACATTTGTCATAGGTTTTTCTCTGTCCTGATACAAAAATTTACACTAAAACCTAATTTTAGATTTGATATTAAAAACATTTTCTACTCAGGGTGGCATGCCCCAGAGCCTCCTAGAGGGCTGTGTCACCCTTTTCGCCCCTTGATGAGTTTGCCTCCCTGAATTCTGTATGTAATGAAACTCACAAAACAAAAGAAAAACTGTTAAAATAGAATGAATCTTGAGGTTTTCTTTTATCCTTTTGTTTGTAGAGGTTTAAGTCCTGGGATTACTTTTATTTGACAATAAAAGATCTGCTTTGCACAAGTTTGGATCTATAGTATGACAAACTTTAGAAAAAAGCTTGAATATAAAAGTATAATTTATTTTTAAAAATTTTGGTTGTCAATTTTTATACACTTACAGGTCTGTCTTGGAATTCAAATTAGTCTGTAAAAATAAATGGAAAAGTTTCAAATCACTAGTCTACAAATTTGTAGGAATTGTCCGTCTTAGAAATTCAATGTGCTAAATTGTACATACCTTAATAATATAATTTGGAAAACAAATGACAAATGTACCTGTTAGCTCATGTTTTCAATGTATATGATGATGTGTTATTACAAATGTATATATTGGTTTATGTACTTTTATACACTAGATTTGTAAATCTTCCACTAGAAAGAACCTGACAAATGAATGTACTTTAAGGTGCAGACAGCATTTTGAAGTAGATCTGATGAGACGAAAATTTCTTTTGACTAATACCCATTATCAGAATTTCACATTACACATTTCAGTTACACAAGACTGTATCTTGCTAACCACAGCCAACCAGCATTTTTGACATATTTTTTCTTTATTGATGAATCATACTTAGTAATGTTTCACTACTAGGTATTTTACTTGTGGACAAGTGAATTTTTTGCATTGAGAAAAAAAAAGTATATGAAAGTCCTGTATATGAATATACACACATTATACTTGTATTAGGTTCATTGTGTATATATGTAGTTCAAATTCAGATCTGTCTATCATTTCTTGCACCTAAACACCCATGGTTGCTCAACACCGCCGTTTCAAAATTAACCTCTACACTCACTTGTGTACACACTGTTAAAGAGCATGCTGTATGTTGCTGTTTCATAAGGACCCACCCAGTTCTAAGAGGAGTGAGTGATTTCTTAAGTACGACATCATCAGGCAGAAAGAACCAGAGGCCCGGCTTTTCTGTTCTCTTCCAGTAAATGCACTGCAAACACAGTTACTCACTTTGACCTGACTGTGACATCACTTGTGTTTAAAGCTTTTACACAGTATGTTCAAAAATATACTGTTGCTGCATTTTTCCTGAATAGTTGAATTATGTATGTTTCATTAAACTCTTGTATGTCTTTCAGAGGTTGAATTACTTTAACAGGTTCGTATGACTTCTCATCAGTTCCTCTTCCTTCCCTCCCTGTTTTCTTACCAGCTATCCATTATTGAGGCTTCCCCTGCCTGGGACGGGTCCTGTGGAGTTCACCACAGGGGTGCGAGATTACAGTGTTCCTTCCCATGAGCCTCAGGGAGACCTCGGTGAACGGCCTGACTGGGTAAGAATAAAGAGAATACAAGACTCATAATGTACAAATTATAACAGCCCAGGCACTGCCCAGTTTCTTCTTCTTCCTTCTGAAGAAAGGGGCTAGATTTTCTTTAAAAGTCATTAAACTGTACACACATCAGAGGTGGGGAAATATATGGTCTTTTTTTTTTTTTGTTGGAGTTGTGAAGAGGTGAGGTAAAATGGCTCAGTTGTCCTGGCAGGGTATCAGTGAGCAGGAGGGGCAAAGTATTATGTGACCAGGCTTGAATATATTAGTTCTGCTTACTTTTTCACTTGTCATATTGTACTTTTTTTGATTACCTGTACTCTCTATATAAGCCTAAAATATGAGCTTTGCCTTCACACAAGTCTCATAACAACACTAACATTAAGCAAAATTGTATTTTGTGTGTGTGTGTGTGTGTATGTGTGTGTGTGTGTGTGTGTGTGTGTGTGTGTGTGTGTGTGTGTGTGTGTGTGTGTGTGTGTGTGTGTGTGTGCGTGCTGCAGTACCGTGGTCTTCCGGTGGCCTACATCCAGCAGGTGTTGGTGAAGGCAGCAGTGTCTCCGTGGGACAGCAGTCTGGTACCGGTTGATGTGTTTCGCTCACCACTGGGCCGAGTCTTTAACCTTGTGGAGGAGATCCGAAACCATGTCCACCAAGACAGGTAACTAGTCTCATATTGTAAGTTGACTAATATTTTCTCAGTGGATCTTTTTAAGTGTTAGATCAGTGGTTCTTAACCTGGGTTCGATCGAACCTTAGGGGTTTGGTGAGTCAGTCTCAGGGGTTCAGCGGAGGTCAAGACACACACTCAACAACAGCAGAAGTCACACTGATTTGCAGTAAATATTCATTATTACTGTAGCCTGATGGAAATTAGGTGATGGGTGTGTGTTAAAATGTGTGAATGCGCATGTGAAACTGGTGGGGTTCAGTACCTCCAACAAGGTTAAGAACCACTGTGTTAAATATACTTTTAATGCTTCTGGTTTGTGTATTGCTTTACCTCATGGTCAGTTGTAAATCTAGCATTAATCCATCCTCCCCTGGGTTAGAGAAGTTAAAGGGCTGAAAACCCAAACACACAGAACTGCCCCCCACAGGGACAAACTCTCCCCCTTGTGAAATGCCCTGACCAGAGCTGAACGGACCCTGTTTGACAGTCACAGAGCACCCCCACCCCCACCCCCCTGTCCAGGAATCACCGAATCAAAAGTCTATTCATACTGATATCAGCATTTTCCTCAAGTTTGTGAAAGACTTGGGGGCACAGGCTTTGGAGTCCTCCTGCAAGCAAATTGTTAGTTTTTCAAGAAAAAAAATATGGTGGCAAGAAAAAGTATGTGAACCGTTGAAGTTTACCAGTTTCTGCATGAACTGATCATAAAATGTGATCTGTTCTGCATCTGAGACACCAGTATAGACAAACAGAATGTACTTAACCTAATACCACACAGACAGTTGTATAGACCTCCTTGTTTTGCTTACTGTCCTATATCACTTCTGAGCTGTCCTCGTCTTTTTTCAGCTCTGGGGTTCGAAGTCTGGAGACTCTTTGTCTCCAGGTGTCAGACCTGTTTCCAGGATTACGACGGATGCAGTCGGTCCTGCCAGAGCATGGCTGCCTTCTTGTATCCCCTGGCAACTACTGGCAGAACCAGCGAGAACTATTTGACTCCGACCCCGACCTCCTAAAGACCATTCAGAAGCATGAACCTAAAGGCCTGCACACCTCGGCCACACTGCGAGGTAGGGATCCAAAGAATTCTGCAATACTGAACTGCCTGCGCATAAACAGAGGACGGCCTTTGCGGTCTGTATGTTTGATCTCCATAGCCTGAAATCACTAATTCACCTCAACAATCTTTGGGACAAAGGTGTGAGTAGACAGTCTAATGATCACACATTTTAAACTTTTATCATTTCCAGTAAGAATAGGTTTGGCTCTCCACTCATCTTTCCCTCATCTGCTTGAAACTCCAAATAAATTAATGGATATTGGAGAGATTTGGAAGAAAATTATAGATTGTCATGAATTGTATCAATGTCATGAAGTAAAGTTGAGAAAAACCAGTCCGAAGCTTTATTGTTTACATGCCTCAGACTTGGAGAAGTTCATTGATTTGATACATGTTTTTGTTATACCTGTAAGAGTTTTCGCTCTCATTAAAGTACTTTTGGCCACCATCCCTAAATTAAAGTAAGATCATTGTGGAGAGGATCGAAACAAATTGAATGACTTTTTTAGATCTAATTGTTGCACTTGGTCCCTTGTGGTCGCAATTTTTTAAGCTTTTTGGATGTTGCTTGTTAATCTGCTCTCACCTTTTTAACACTTGAAAATATAGTAATAGTGTTCTATAATAGAACAAAAAAAATATGAGACTGAATTTAGTTGTATGCTAAATAACATGAGATTTCTATCTGTTACTATCTGCATTTTCGAGTGGCCATTTTGTTTTATTAACAAAATGTTTTGTTTTTCATTGTTAAAACTCCTTCTTTACTTTATAGTAGAACCATCAAGGTGAAGAGGTTCTTGATGTAAAACTGTCAAATGAATTTAACAGCTAAGCTCCTCTCTGTGTTCCAGACCTCCTGTTTGGTGTCCCTGGCAAGTACAGTGGTGTCAGTCACTACAACAGGAAGAGAGTGGTGACGTACACAATAACGGTAGTGCTGTACAGATACGATGCAAGGTGAGTAACATTTGCACCGCAAGAGCAGAGAACACAAGGCTCTGGGTTCACTATACATTTGTTGTTGGGTCACAGGAGTTTAATAATGCAACAAGTCAGTACATCCATAAAATGTTTCATTGTTTTTTGTTACCACTTTAACACCAGTCATGTAGCTGTATCAGATTCTCCTGCTCGTAATTAAATTTCATGCATGTACCAGTTTATGGTTGTTCAGGATATTTTTGTCACATGAGAGATAAATAGGTTATACCATTTTCCAAATGAATTTTTTTCTAAATTTGAATGTTGCATTCATTTTAGAGAATTATTCCTTTGTGTTTGCTAACAGCTCATGCAGAAGAAGGCTGGCATGTTTCATTGGCCTCTTCCTATTGCATATTTACTCATACCATGACACTTTGAGTAGCATGCTTTAATTCAACAGTTTGTAATATTTATACTTTAAAATATACAAAGATTAGCTACAATTATCAGTTTCAACATGCCAAATATGTCAACGTGTAATATTGCATAGATATGTGTAGCAGTTAGCATGCCAATCAGCTAGCTCTACACTGTTCAGACATCTAGATTAGATTGATGTCATGATGTATTTATATCTCTCAAATACATACATGTTTATTCCATGTTATTCTGTCACATAGAGAAGAGGACTTTGAAAACAATAAATATTTTGATGGCAATAGCTGCCATGGCCCCCTCTGTTTTAGCAGCTCTAAAACTATATCTTTTAATTAACCAAGAATCTGCCTCTGCTCAAGTTAAACCCTTCTGATTTATTTTTGGTGGAAACACTTCAAATGGTTTAAAATTACTCTATCTTTGAACAGAATTGGGCTCGTGTTGGCGGTAAAGTGTCTTTTTTGTGGTGGTTCTGTGGGTTTAATTGAGTATTGAGAGTCTGTGGAATAAACCTATGGATGTAGAGTTGATCTCAGTTTGATCTTCTTTGCTGTGGTCTAATATACTAACGATGCAGTAAATGGAACAATGACATTCTGTGTACTTGTGGTCAGCTTCCTGGGCAGCCTTCGGTCACGTCTGAAACAGCTCTACCCATCAGCCAACTGCAGCCTCAGAGATGATCACATGGTCCATGTCCACTTTAAGGAAGAGATTGGCATCCCTGAACTCATCCCGCTTGTAACCACGTACATCATCCTGTTTGCCTACATCTATTTCTCAACACGTGAGTCCACTTCGTTGCTTCTCTACTCTAACCTTTTTCCTTTACTTCGTCCCTTCTTGTCCCTTAGTTTGCACACTGTACTCTCAGTGTTTACTGTATGAAGCGTGCCACAGAGCCAGACTTGTGTCCAGAGTGCTTTTGTGTGTGCACGTGTTTGTTTGCCAAGCTTGTTCTTGTCTGGTGCAAGGATAATCTTCAAATGGGAACATTGTACGCTGCTGTTAGACTGCACCCTGCTAACCTCAAGTGACTCGCCAGAACAAACAGTTGTAACACAAAATTCACACTCAAGCTGATTAGCTGAGTCCCACTTACATCTTGTGTTGAGACATTACTTTATAATCTCATGTTTTTGTATAAATGAGAATAATTTATGAGTTTACTTCTTTTTTTTTTTTTTTAACTAATTCTTGGCCTAGCCTCCTGAGCCCAGTTGCGCCCCCCCCCCAGTACCAAGGACAGCCACAGGTCTATCTGTGTCACCATGATAATACTACAATATACACATTCTATACATCCATGTACTCAGTCAACAGTTCAATGAAACCAGTTTTCGGACTACAGAAAACAATCCAAACAACAAGTACTTACAAGGGCAAATACTGAAAACGAGCTAATAGTCAGAGACCAACAGACCAGTGTTACAAACATTGGGCCATTAAGCCAACACTAAGCAGATCCAACTGTACAAGTATTATTTCTTGCTCTTCTCTAGTTTGTTGAGTGAGTTTTAGTGATCACATTATCATGCGATGATTACAAATTTTGTCTTACCTTTGTTGCTTTCTGATCATAACTTGGTTTTCTATGAATGAAGCTTCTATCAGCTAATCCATTGTTTTGTGTTACATTGAAATGACTAAGGCTACGTCCAGATGACAACGCTTGTATTTTATTTTTTATTTTTTATTATTAGTGATACAGTTAGAGAGATAGTGGAAAGAAAACGAAACAAATAAACAGAAGAAAAGTCAACAAGCAAATACACTAACAAAAATACTGACAAACAACAATGACAGCATCATTACAATGAAAAAGATACTAAAAGTAAAGAGCATCTAAACAATATGGATTCATTAGGGACGATAGGGAAAAGGGAAGGGGGGGTGAATGAAAGTGAGGAAAAAGGGGGGGAAGTGAGAGAGCTAATAATTATAATAATAATAACAACAGTACAACAGTATATAATGATAATGCTAATAGTTTTGTTTGTTAGTATTATTGTGGCAGAGGCAGCCACAATAATAGTAAAATGGGTAAATAATTAGATATTTATAGTGCTGTCAAACAATTAGAATTTTTAATCAGATTAATCACAGGGTTGCTTTGGATTAATTTGGATTAATCATGATTAAATATCATTCATTTTTAATCTATATTAATCGCATTTCATTTTGCTTGAGCAAACAGACTCAAGAATGAAGGGAATTTATGCATTTAACATGTTTATTAAACACCTTCAACAGTTTCAACAAAGCAACTGTGACCAACTGTTCCGTCTTGGTTTTTCTGTGCTCAAATTTCCCATCCAGAGGGCCATGTGCTGTTTAGCATTTTCCATCTTTATGGGTTGGTTCTGCTGCCTTTCACTACCAGATCAACTGCCCATTTGCGCACTCTACTTTGACAAACTGCCCGAAATGCGTTGGCAAGTCATTCTGCACTACAGATGGGTTAATTGTGTTAAAAATTTTAATCAGATTAATCATGATGATGGATTAATCCGTGTTAATGCATTAATTTTGACAGCCCTAGATGTTCATATTAATTTATATCAATTTGAATTTACATTAATTCATTTAAATTAATATGGCTCTGGGGGTGGAGCTAAACACACAGAGCCTGAGGAGTGGAGGACACCATCACCTTCTCATATGACAGCCAGCCCCCCCCAGCAACACAGCCACAGCCCAGGGACCAGACCACCAAAAACCAGCTAAGGGGTATTACTCCTATATTGTTTTTTTGCTTTCCTACTGTCCGCCCCCTTCTCCCCCTCTCTGTCTTACTATTTTCCCCCCTTTTTGTTTGTTTATTTGGAGATGGCCCTAATTTAGTCTACTCCAGAGTTGGACCACTCTCAGACCATTTTTGAGTCTGTCCAATGGGAAGTGACCATTTCTGTTAATTAATTACATTTTTTATTTATTTTTACTATATGGGAGATAGGGGTAGGGGTACACAAGCCAGCTACCTCCCGCTGCCCTCCCCAAAGACAGCAGCCACACCACCAGGGGGCAAAGAGTCGGGAGAGGTGGGTGCCCACCAGCCCCACACTTCGCGCTACTTGGCTCCACCCCCCACCGCCTTGCAAATATGATATTACCCGGACTTATGACTGCCTCCACTGCTACCGCCACCACCCTCAAGAACCACAACGATGGCAATAATAATAATAAGAATGAGAAGAAAGGGAAAAAAAACAAAAAAACCTTGGATTGAGAGGGAGAGAGAGGTTGTCAAGTTGATGCAGCATTACCAGGTTTTTGTAGCAGTAGTGCTAATAAACATAGCCACGCCTGCAGCACAAACACAACTCTGTAATTTGCCGTTGTTGTAATCGGATGTGGTTACTGAATTGGGCGTTGATGAGATGTCTTCTGGGGTGTAAGAGGAGGGGGAACAAGTGTCCATATTGGTGTGGGTGGAGGCGTCACGGCTCCACCCACTGCCTGATGGTCCATCAAAGCGACAATTGAACTCATTCAGACTGTTGGCTAGTTGGAGATCGTCAGTGGATGGAGGGCTTTAGGCTTGTAATTGGTGATATTCCCAAGCCTTTTCCATACAGAGGCTGAGTTGTTAGTAAAGAACTGCTGCTGAAGAGTCTCAGGCTATGTTTACACAAAGCTAGGTATTTTCGAAAACCCCTGTGTTTTAAAAAAAAAACAACCTTGTGCAGACTTGACCATTTTCAGAAATGTCTTCGTTTACATGGCCCCATATTTATTTATATATATATATATATATATATATATATATATATATATATACATACATACATACATACAGGGTGGGGAAGCAAAATTTACAATGAACATTTAGTTGTTTTTTCTCAGCAGGCACTACGTGAATTGTTTTGAAACCAAACATATATTGATGTCATAATCATACCTAACACTATTATCCATACCTTTTCAGAAACTTTTGCCCATATGAGTAATCAGGAAAGCAAACGTCAAAGAGTGTGTGATTTGCTGAATGCACTCGTCACACCAAAGGAGATTTCAAAAATAGCTGGAGTGTCCATAAAGACTGTTTATAATGTAAAGAAGACAATGACTATGAGCAAAACTATTACGAGAAAGTCTGGAAGATACTATTAAAGAAGAATGGGAGAAGTTGTCACCCGAATAGTTGAGGAACACTTGCGCAAGTTTCAGGAAGCGTGTGCAGGCAGTTATTGAGAAAGAAGGAGGACACATAGAATAAAAATATTTTCTATTATGTAAATTTTCTTGTGGCAAATAAATTCTCATGACTTTCAATAAATTAATTGGTCATACACTGTCTTTCAATCCCTGCCTCAAAATATTGTAAATTTTGCTTCCCCACCCTGTGTGTGTGTGTATATACATATATATATATATATATATATATATATATATATATATATATATCCTCAAGAGCATTCCAGGCCTGTAGATGACAGTGTGGTGAGACAATCGAGTACCATTAACCATCAGAATCCTGACAAGAATCACAACAAAACGTTACTTCCCCTATGGAGATGTAATTTTTCTGGTTCCGGGTCCAAACGAATCCAAGACATGTAATTAATACAATACAATGCAAATGGATGTGCTGGTAACTTTTTTTTTTTATAATCAATGACTGCTTTGCTGACGTACAGAGAGGATGAAATTGGGTTTAAAACTCTATTGAGTCAAACCTTGTTAGTTCTGTAGTCATTAAGAGCTGCAGTCTGTTTTTCAATGATGTTTTGTCTTTAGTGCACAGACCTAAATTATTACTTGATTTACCTTCCACAGAACAAATAAAGGATTCATCAACAAAATATGAAGTATGAAGATGTGGAAACACTTCATAAAAGCCTCGTTTTATATCAAGTAAATACACAAAGATCCTGTTAAAACAGATGTAGTGGGTGCTAATTAGCTAAGATTCTAACATTCGCTAGCATCAAACTTCCTTATTTTCTCATTTAATATTTGTAACTTCACTTTTCAGCTCCATCCTCTTCCTCTATACTGTATCATCGCATGTGAAGTTGTAGAATATTTCCTTTGAAGAACTGTGATGACTGTCTGAGAATTTCTGTTTTCGCGTTTCCCTCTGTTTACACATAAACGTGAAGATGGACATTTCTTGAGATCTCCACTTTGGCCAGAGTTTTTAGAAACCTTCGTTTTCTGTGCATGTACCTGTCATTGTCATGTAAACGATAGGCACAAATGAAGAGAAAAGTCTCAGTTTTCAAAAAATACCCGCGTACATGTAATCATAGCCTCAGAGTACAGTGATTTAGCATTTGTCACCATCTTGCTAAGCCTGTACTTGGCTACTCTTTGTAGCAGTCTCTGTCCCCCATTTCTGAATGCAGCCTCCTTTTCCAGCCATGTGTCTAATGCACACTTACTGCATGCATTAGACACATGATAACAATAACAGTTCACACACAGGATGACATCTTAAGATGAGAATGTCATCTTCTTGATACAAAGAACAATCACACTACAAGACATACAAAGACCAAAATATATTAGGACACTTACATAAGACTAGCCAGTAATAAGAACTCACAAGGGACACGCAGCAATCAATTGGCATAGCTTGCCAATGCTGTTCTTTTTACACTTAGGACATTCAAAGACTTGATAGTTTAAAGCAGTGGTTTTCAACTTGTCTTACTTTGGGAATTACGTTTTTCCACCATAATTAGTTGCAACCCACTTTCCACTTTTATGGACCTCTAACCAAGGAAATATGTTGCAAAAACAGGTAAGCACATTTATAATTTGAGAGTGACATTTTAATTACTGCTTTCAGAACACATTTGTGTATTGTAATGGAAACCTCAGCAAAAAATATGAGCGGTGCTGCTGATTTAGAAGAATTAAATTATGTCATAACTACTTGACTGTGTCAGTACACGAAATATGTAAATAAGTGTGTGGTATTTTTTTGAGCTTTACGGAAGCTGTGTTGATTCTACGTGATGCTTCATTTTTGACAATGTTTGTTCTCCTGTGTGATACCTTGGCTTTCTGCGCTTATTTTTAAATTAATGTAGATGAATCTAGATTTAATTTACTGTGGCTCATATTTGTGCTTCAGCATCATTCTACAAACAAACTCAGCTTGTCACCTTTTAATCAAACGCTTGTGTCATCACAGTAACAGTTGGCCTTCTGCATATATCTGTCAAAAGAAGTTTGTCATCTGATAGTATTTAGAATCGAATTTTTACCACACACTACGTGACCTTTCCAGAACAAATCCAAATCCAGAACACAATTCGGGCCATTGTTCATAATTTAAGAAATTTTAAATTTGTTTTTGGATTTCTTCATACATGGTGTTGTATCCTTTTTAATATGCAATCTTGTATTAAGGAACATCACAGTCTGTAATTCTTCAGCAAATGGGGGGTTAAGTGCCTTGCTCAAGGTCCCATTAGCCAACAACTCTCCACCGGTCCAGGGAATCAAATCGATGACCCTTTAGTTGCAAGTGGACTCTCTAGCTGACTCTCCGGCCTAGAAGACGGCTGGGATCAGCCTTCTAGGCCATAGCTGCCTCCGCTTTAGAGATTCTTCTATTTAGAGGCGGCCATACACTGCGATTATTTCGATCGTTGCACGCAGCTCCATCTCAAACTGAGCGAATCAGTCGTACAGTCAGGCCCACGATTCATGTTCTCACACTGTACGGACCGACGCTCGTATGCGACCTGACTGCTCACACTGTAGGACCATACACCACAGGACGCACGACACGTTTGAGTGTTGTATCCGGAAATACAACGTTAAAATACCAAGGAATCCGTAAAAGTGCATAGACGATTGTGTATTGGCGTGAGCCACGAAATGGTAGTGCTGAACAAAAACCAACGAGCTGCTTTGGTAATATGTGCCATTATCTGCGGGGAATCAAAAAAGAAGAAAAGACAACGATGTGTTCGGTGCAGGCATTGGTTGGCCAGACGTGGACAGTATGGGCTGTCATCCAGGAACTAGAGGTAAGCTGCAACAGCTAAACTGCACTAGGACAATAGCCAGCTACTGTTAGCTTGTACGCTACTGTACGCGTCTGTGTTCGCCCATGCACAGTGTGAGAATTTGAGGCACATCGGTTCGTGGCACTGCTTTGACAGTACGATACGCTCACGAGGAGCGAGCAGGATTTCAAACAGCTCTGTTTTCCTTGCGAACACACGATTGCTGGTCGTGAGGTGGTCGTGAGGTGCTAATCGCTTCTCTTTACCCCATGTACACTGCACGAAGCACGACACACGATTAGAGGGACATCGGGCCCGATCCCAGAAAGAGTCGCACGAGTGAGAAATCGTCTCTAAACTCGCACAGTGTAAGGCCGCCTTAAGGCAGAGGTAGAGGTATCATTGGGCTGTACTGTAATGGTATTGATGTTATAATATAATCAAGCTTCCCTTTCTCTCTTTGCAGGTAAAATTGACATGGTGAAGTCCAAGTGGGGCCTGGCTCTGGCTGCTGTGGTCACTGTCCTCAGTTCTCTGCTTATGTCTGTGGGACTGTGCACTCTGTTTGGACTCACGCCCACACTCAATGGAGGGTACGAATTACCACATATTACAATTAACATAACCAAGAAACAAGAAAGGCTATGCGTGTAGGGTAATTGTCTCCAGGATAACTTAAACACCTGTAAAAGTCAGGAGCAGAGACACAATTGCTCTTTTAGTTTTCTAAATCCAGGGCACAACGGAATTGGTGTAGATTAAAAAGTTCGCTTCACATGACAAAATTGCAGACAATGGTCAATTGATATTACAGTCACCTTAGGAATATGTCAACATTTTTCAACAAACCATTTGATACTGGTAAGATGGAAAGTATAGTGAAAACCACATCAATGACAAAACTAACACACTATTTAAAAGTCTTCATGCATTACATTGTTAAAATTTAAGTTCAGGTTTTCTACTGAATGTTTTCTCTGCCATGGTTTGTCCTCCCCACTTTCTTTTGTTATCGACATGTAAGTGTGTCCTGTTAATATTTACTGCTTTAACAGGCTCTTACAGTTTCATCATTACCTTTTATCTTATTCACAGAAACCCAAGGACAAGTTTACACACACAAAAAAAAACGCGTGCACGCACACACACACACACGCAGGTGACCTGACTTCCCATTTCCTCTACATTGACACATCATAGTTCTGTGTTAATGTGTACAGTATGGGGGCAAAAAGTCACTGTGTTAGTGTGGACAAAAAGTCAGAATGGATTGTGGGTGTGGGTGGGACTTTTTTTCAGGAGGCAGAGATATAATCATGTTGACGTTTTAATGGCTATCCAATCATTAGAGGGCAAATAGAAAGAAGACTCTGTGGTGTGACAACAGCACATCGTTGTCCAACCACTGACCAGGACCCACGCAGGTCCATTAGGGGCTGGACTTCCACTCAGCTGTCTGTGTACTGATACAAAATACACACTGCACTGAGGAAGCAGTGTGTACACATACCGTTCATACTCTATGTACAAAACACAATTTGCTGACAAGTGGCTGTTTGCGTCAACATGTAGAGATAATGACTCTTGACTTGTTATACATCTTTTACACTCATAGGTAGTCTTAACACCTCAGAAGAGATGGAAATACCCAGCTGAACAATGGAACTAGATATGTTTTAAAAAGATGTAATGTGTGTTAACATGCATAGAACAATTTATTAATTATTTTTGATGTTTTAAGCATTTAAAAGATGAATGACCATTTGCTTTAAAACATGCTGAAATCAAAATGGTTCTTTGTTGGGAACCAACTACTTGTGGAGGTATGGAAGTGTCTAGGAGAGGTGGCAGTAGAGTTTTTGACAAGATTATTCAACAAGATCTTAGAGTGAGAGTATGCCTGAGGAGTGGGGGAAAAGTGTGCTAGTGACCATCTTTAAGAACATGGGAGACATGCAGAGTTGTGGCAACTACAGGGGAATAAAATTGATGAGTCATACGTTGAAGCTATGGGAAAGAGTAATGGAAGCTAGACCAAGGGCAAAAGTGAGCATTTGTGAACAGCAGTATGGTTTCATGCCGAGAGTACAACAGATGCGCTATTTGCATCGAGGATGCTGATAGAGAAGTACAGAGAAGGTCAGAAGGAGCTTCTTTGTGTCTTTGTAGATCTAGAGAAAGCATATGACAGGGTGCCCAGAAAGGAGCTATGGTTTTTATGAGGAGATCTGGAGTGGCAGAGAAGTATGTTATAGTACAGGACATATGAGAGCTGTAAGAGGTGCACTGGAGGCGGGACTGCATCAAGGGTCAGCTCTTATTTGCTGTGGTGATGGACAGACTGACAGATGAGGTTAGACAGGATTCTCCATGGACTATGATGTTTGCAGATGACACTGGGCCTCATTCACAAACAAGGCGTATGCACAAATGTACTTAAACACTTCGTACGACTGTTTGACGCACAAATCCGGGATTCATCAGTATTTTCTTACCCGAATTTGTTCTTACTCTGCAAACAAATTTAGAACTTCCTCAGACCATGCGTATGCACAAATGAAGAAGGCAGAACTGACTTAGAAAATGCAAACACATACCTTTTTAAGTACATGCAGAGCATATAAAAAAAACCCCACATTCATTCAAAAGAGATTTAATTAACATTTTTTTAAATCATTAATTTACTAATATATTGGTCAAATGTAATAAACAACGATGAAATTGACACACTTTCACCCTCACCCCCCTTCATCATTATGACAATTAAAATATTCAACAATAACAACAGTCCTAGTTTACAAAGGACATTTTGTGGACATATTCCATGAATGAATGTTTGTCCAGTTATTGCTGCTATTCTCTCATCCTGTGGCGTTAGATCAGGTCGACCTTGTCCTCCACCAGTCTCCTTTTTCTTCTGGTCCATAATGCGTTTCTTGGTGTCAACTTTTATGTTGAACCACTGTTTTTTTCACCTGGGCCACAATGCACTTCTCTTGGGATACTACATTGACAGCCTCAGTTATTGTGGTCCAAGCATCATTTCTTTCTTACCGTCATCAACCCCAAGGAGACACTCTTGAAAAGTTTTCCTTTTCTGGCCTCCACCTCGGATACAACTGTTTTGATTTCTGTGGTTGTGAAGATCTTTTGCTTTTTACCTTTTGGCGCCATCGCTTCTACCAAACTGTGAAATTTACTACTTCTCTCCTCCCATAACCACATCCTTCATTCACAAATCAACTCTGGGCAAGCGCTTCCTTATATGGAAAAATGGGGGCATGGTTGTGTGCTAATCACAAATTGCAAGGACATGCTTGTCAATGTAGAATGATTCAGATTTGCACATAGTTGGTGAAAACAAAATTGGCCGGTGTACAGGTGTCATGAGTCCCATGGTTATTTTGCATACGCACTTATTTTGCTCACAAAATAGGAACATTCCCATGCACATATTAGTGAATGAGGCCCATTGTGATCTGTGGTGGGAGCAAGTGGAGGAAAACCTAGAGATATGGAGGTTTGCTCTGGAAAGAAGAGGGATGAAGATCAGTTGCAGCAAGACAGAATATGTGTGTGTGAATGAGAGGGACCAATGATAAGATAAGACTTTATTTATCCCAACATGGGGAAATTTCTCAAGTGGAACAGTGAAGTTACAGGGAGCAGAGATAAAGAAGGTGGAGGATTTTAGGTACTTGGAGTCAGCAGTCCAGAGCATTGGTGAATGTGGAAAAGAGGTGAAGAAGCATGTGCAAGCAAGTAGGAATAGGTGGAGAAAAGTGTCAGGTGTGTTGTGTGATAAGAGTGTCAGCAAGAATGAAAAGAAAGGTGTACAAGACAGTAGTGAGATCAGTCATGTTGTATGGGTTAGAGACAGTGGCACTGAGGAAAAGATAGGAGGCAGAGTTTAAGATGCTGAGGTTCTCTTTGGGAGTGACCAGGATGAATTGGATCAGGAATGAGTACATCGGAGGAATAGCACACGTTAGATGTTTTGGAGAAAGTCAGAGGCCAGAATGAGATGGTTTGGACATGTACAGAAGAAGGTTAGTGAATATATTAATAGAAGGATGCTGAGGCTGGAATTGCCAGGCAGGAGGTCTAGAGGTAGACCCAAGACCAGATTGGTAGATTTAGTGAGAGGGAAAGAACATGAAGATAGTTGGTGTGAGAGAGGATAGGGTTAAACGGAGGTAGATGGTTCGCTGTGGCAAACCCTGAAGGGAACTGCTGAAAGGAAAAGAAGAAGTTGGGAACCACCCAGCCCAGAGGGTATATAGATATACAAGGAATTCTGTCCATCTATCTGTCCAAGATTTTTGTCCATCCAATTTCTCAGACACTATTCACTCAATTCTTTTCAGATTTCGCACACATATTCTTTACATGTGCCTTTCTCTGTTTTTGCCAATTTTGGAAACATTTCTGAAAAGAGTGATAGTTAAGACTCAAAATGAATCCCTGGGTATCCAGGGTATCAGTGTTGTGTGACTGGGCAGAGGTATTGGTAAGCTCCACTTGCTTTTTCACTTGTTATATGCATGAATGTGGTCTCGCCAAAAAGAAAACTCCCACTAGTTTAGCCCTACATTGAATTTAGAAAATGTAGTTAAGTTAGGTGAACTAACTACAATAAATGTATAGCTGTTATTTCTTTCTAGTCTAAAGGCTAATTAATTGCTTTTTCTATTTTGTCCTGGGTGAAAGCTGAAAGAACCTCTTCCTTTATGGTCAGAGCACTTGCCAGACAATGGAATAGTTTGGAATATTCAAAACAATACAACTTAACGTTCAGTTATAATAAGGCTGTTTCTTCAAAATTCAATTATAGATAGTGTTGTAAATAAACACTAAGTGTTTTAATGTTTTGTGAGAGAATTTAAACAAAAAACTGAAAAATATAATATGGCAATGATAATTTTTGCAATCTAAAAATATATTGATGTTTTTAATTATCATTGTTCTATTGCAAAACCAACTAGATGAACATAGATCTTAAGTGTGTCTTCTCTCTTTAGTGAGATATTTCCTTACCTGGTGGTGGTGATTGGATTGGAGAATGTTTTGGTCCTCACAAAATCTGTGGTGTCCACTCCTGTTGACCTTGAGGTTAAGCTACGCATCGCTCAGGGTAAGAAAAAATGGCAGATGAACCTTCAGGTGTGCATTCAGTAATATGCTCTTTCTTTTAGTGGTTTATTTTTCAGGCAGTTCCACTTGAACAATTCAGCATTTTAATTGGGCTTGAGTGGTAGCCATCATACCTTCAAATAGCAACCCTACCTGATCTGCAGTGGTACACCGCAGTGGTAGGGCTCATCACCAACAGCGATGAGTCCGCTTACAGGAGGGAGGTGAGCCAACTCGAGGCTTGGTGCAAAATTAACAATCTGTGCATCAATGTGAAGAAAAAAAGGGAGATGATTGTGGATTTTTGAAGAAAACCTGTGCTCCTAGTCCTCTTCACATCAACGGGGATCCAGTTGAAATGGTCTCCTGCTTTAAATACCTGGGAGTACATATCTCAAATAATCTTAGCTGGACAAACAACATTAGCAGTCTGCTGAAAAAAGCCCACCAACGCCTATATTTTCATAGGCGACTCAAGAAAGCAGGTTTGAGCCCCTCCATCCTGACTGCTTTTTATAGATGTGCAGTGGAGAGCATCCTCACCTCCAATGTGACTGTGTGATACAACAGCTGCACAGTGGCAGAGAAAAAAAAGCAATGCACCAGGTGGTGAGAGCTGTGACTGCTGTCT
The DNA here is from genome assembly GCF_902148855.1 of Sphaeramia orbicularis. Lineage (NCBI taxonomy): Eukaryota > Metazoa > Chordata > Actinopteri > Kurtiformes > Apogonidae > Sphaeramia > Sphaeramia orbicularis. Next base: position 53,252,591 of record NC_043972.1, read on the forward strand.
TCCCTACATCGAAGACCTCTACACCAGCAGTTACAGAAAAAAAGCCCAAAACATCTTGGATGATACCACCCACCCTGCACATGGATTTTTTACATTTCTCCCATCAGGCAGGAGACTGTGGCATATCCAAGCACAGACCACCAGACTCCAAAACAGCTTTTATCCAGAGGCGGTCAGACTAATGAACATTTGCTGAACTTGAGCCCCAGAATGCACTTTAAGTTGGCACTTTACTGCTGTGCACTTTAGAAATAAAACTTTTTAGTTAATTATAGGTAACTTTTTTTTTTTTGGGGGGGGGGGGGGGGGTATTGTTTTTTAAATCGGTATTTTATAATTTTTTTATCTTTTGCAGTAATTTATACTATTTACTAAATGCTGCTGACAGTCCTGAGTACAGTGTTTCGTTTCTGTGTATTCTATATGCTGAAATGACAAATACATTTGAGTCTGAATCTGATCTGAATCTGAATCTGGACCAGACACAAAATTTATTCCTCAACTAAGCAATTTGCAGCATGTATTTATTTATTGTAGTTTGTGTATTTAAATAAAATTGTTGTCTTTTTAGTCATGAAATAGAGAGACCTTTTTTTTTTTTTTTCTTAAACATGGTCAAATCAATTTATGCCAGTGAATTAAATCTCAGCATCTGGTGAAATAAGAGCTGGTAATGTTAGCTAGTCGGCTTACTGCAGCTGACCAGTCCATTCCAAGAGGCTGAGGGAAAAGTGAAAGTTATTGGAAAAACATAAACGATTTTGTGCTTTTGAGAAAACCATAGTTATATAAGTTTCTGTTGAATGGTCATTAAGCTAAATTACTAAGTTTAAAGCAGCGTATGACTTTCATCACACATTTTTTTTTCAAATTTGTGAAATGCCACTGATTATCATTAATCCATTAGTGTTTCTGTGCTTACGCATATGAATCACTTCTCTCACAGTGAACATCTTCAAAGAGGACTCCATCATAAACACAGTCCACTTGTTTACATAACAAACTGAAACATCACTCAGGCCTTTTTGGAAATTTTGTGCATTGTGGGAATGGCGACCAAGCAAAAGAGATTTCTCACAGATTCGGCTAGAAATCGAGCCAGATCACTACAGCGTAAAATTATACAGTCCACCAGGGTTGTTTTAAAGAATGAGTATAGTCTGTGGATGGAGGTAAAGGCCACATTTGGGTCCAGCACTCACGAACAGACAGCGAAATTGCTGCTGCGTGGAATTCCCATTCCCACAATGCACTTCGCAACAAAATTTCCGAAAAGTCCTGAGTAACGTTTCGGTTTGATATGTAAACAAGCAGACTGTGTTTATGATGGAGTCATCTTTGAAGTGGTTCACTGTGAGGGAAGTGATTCAGGTGCATAAGCACAGAAACACAAATGGATTAGTGATAATTAGGCTATCAATCAGGTTTTACAAATTTGAAAAAAAAATTGCAATGAAAGTCATACACTGCTTTAAACAAAAGGTAACTTCACTTAAACTAAGAAAAATAGGAAGAATGTGAGTTTATTTAATAAGAAAAAAAATTTGTCTTAATAACTAACCAAGGATAAGTTTTTTATATTTAAATCATAGAAACTGACAAAGTATTGGCGATAAGAAGTAGCCATAATTTCATACATGCAAAGTTGGGTGTTTGACACAGATGGAGTATAACAAACTTAAATTTAGCGCTCAGGGTGGTACCTAGAAACATGCAGATGAAATAAAACATTTCAGGAATAAACTTAAGGTTCATCCATTGAAGTTACATGAATACAACATACAAACCAAACATGACAGTAGTTGCATTTATGCAAGTGTGCATTATTATATGTAGTGGTGCTGTTGTACATTGTATATGGTCAAAAGCTTGGTATGAAACAATTAGTTCAGGGAAAACTTTCTACAAATGAGCAGATTTGTCAAGAATTATATATTGAGTGTTGCCGTTTGTTTCTTCAGGACTAAGTAATGAGAGCTGGTCTATCATGAAGAACATGGCCACTGAACTGTGCATCATTCTCATTGGCTATTTCACTCTGGTTCCAGCAATCCAGGTATGGAAAACTTTCATCAAGCCTGTACTTTTTAAATGTCTTGCAATTGTGTTGCTGTATGTATTTTAGTTTGAGAAATGCTTACATCCTGTTCAGCTCTTCACTGGTCTAAAAGTGTGGTTTTGTCTTGTGTTACAGGAGTTCTGTCTGTTTGCTGTTGTCGGCCTGGTGTCTGACTTCTTCCTGCAGATGTTCTTCTTCACCACTGTACTTTCTATAGACATTCGCCGCATGGAGGTGAGGGCTCTGTCTTAAAAAATAGGTCATGCAACGGGTGAGATGGCGGTCACCAGCCCACATACATTGACCACATAGTTTTCAGATTACTTTTTCTCACATGTGCTACTTTTTAAACCTCTTATTGTTTCACTGCTGGTTCATTTTCCTTTAACATAGAGTGAAACCTTTCCTCTTGTGTTTAGCTCAGTACATTGCCAAAGAGCATTAGTCATATAAGCAGGTTTTAAAGCTTATATGATTAAAGGTTTACTTAAATAGTTCCAGTGATATGATTCTAAGAAACTGCACCATGCTGTACACACTTCTAACCAATCTTGTCTTCTTCAGTTGGCTGACCTAAACCGCCGGCTGCCAGCTGAAGCAGGACTGCCTCCACCCAAACCTGGTCCTCTGCGACCACGTGAGGTCCCCCCTCCCCCAAGACCCTCTCCTCATACCATAACCCTGCAGACCCCAGCCTTCAGGAACCTCAGGCTTCCCAAGAGGCTGCGTGTGGTCTACTTCCTGGCTCGCACACGCTTGGCCCAGCGCATCATCATGGTGAGTAACAGGGTGTCAATGCTTTCAACAGACCTATTGAAGTGGTAGTACACCTTCAACTGGTTCAAGCAAACTCTGTGTTTTAGTAGTTCTGATCACAATGTGATTGATGACAGTTGTGGTTCTGACTGGATGACTGGGTAGATTCACTGATTGTCACACTATAGACAGAAACACTTGCCGACTTCAGATTTCAGAAAGAGGGTCCTGTAAATGCCAATAAAATGAGGTACTATAAATGGTACATCACTTTCTAGAATACATCAACATTAAACTAAGTATGGAAATAACATTATTCAGCAAGTTAACAATCCAAAATGTTTGGTCATTTAACCAAGTCAAACAAGTATTTGCTATAGAGGTGTGCTTAGGAAACTAGTTTTTGACCGTAGGAGAAAACGAAATTATTTTATTGTGTTATCTCCCAGTGAACTACTATATACTACTACTATAGTGAGTAATTTTATGTGTCAAGCAGTGAATATATCACTATTGTTCAGCTCCACTTCATAATGAATGAATATCCATGAGATTCTCTCCTTTATTTCCAGATTGGCACAGTAATCTGGATAGGCATCCTGGTCTACACTGATCCTGCTGGGCTCCGCACCTACCTGGCTGCACAGGTATCAGAGCAAAGCCCACTGGGGGACCCCGGGGGTGGTGGACTTCCCCCTCACTTTGGAGTGGCTCCTGTCTTCCATGGCAGAGACCCTACCAGCACCCTCAGAGTAGTTCATCCAGCTCCACAGCCCACTCCTCTACCAGAGAACCAGTCACAGGGGCACCACGGTGCTGCAAGGGCAGGGCCCCTCCCTCATTCTCCACCTGCTATTCCTCAAATCACTTGGGGTGCTGAGGATGAGGAGGGCTGGAGGAGGCTGTCCTTTAGGCACTGGCCTTCACTCTTCAGCTACTATAATATTACTTTGGCAAAGAGGTGAGTGCTCAGGTCCTGCACATCTGATCTATGTTCACCCATGAACTCACAAGGTTCACATGGTCATAAGTCTCTAAGGCTTCATACTGAGGGGTTAAAATCACATTGGAATTACTGTGGACAATTGTGTAATTTTTTGATTTGACAAGAAAAGATATCATGAGTTTATTTGCTTGGTTATCAAGCAAAATGCACAGGGAACTGAAATGTGCACTAGAAAACAGAGGCTATGTTGAATTAATTTTTGCTTTTTGGTATCAATTTCAGTTGGTCTGTTTGTCATGTGACTAGTTTGATAGTCATGTGACTGTGCACTGCTTAAGATTTCCTTTCGTCACACAGAATGATGAGTTGTTACATTTATATGTGTATATAATAAACAGATTGCACACAAACGAAACATGTACATTACACAGGCACATGTTCCATTTGATTAAATTGCAGCAATTATTCAATTTCAATTGTTGTAATTTTATTCTCTCCTTTATTGTGAAAATCAGTTTAAGGCTGATACATACCTAAATGAAAAGTAGCTTATTTAAGTTGTCAGTCTGGCAAACCATCTTACTTACTTAGCTTTTAAGTTGTTTAAAATGTTGACCATTACACATCAATAGGTATAGTAGCATGACCAAATGAGATGGGCTGTGTCCACACCTTTACATTTTTCATTTATAAAACACTTAAATCTCAGTTTTAAGATCCATTAGCCAGAGACTTATGGAAATACAGCTGATCCTGTTTTAGACTCTGGGATTGCATTGTAGCCTGGTCAGCCTAAAACTAAAAGATAGCAACACCCTCCTTTACGCCCTTATTAACTCAACAAGGATGTTGAATTGAATGTGTTTCTTTCCTTGATGTCTCTCTGAAGCTGTTGTCAAGTTAAACTATGCATTTTATACTACTACTTGCAATTTTATTACTAATTTGTTACTCTTACTAAGTACTGTTTTGTACTAGATGCATATATATTGCTGGAATGTTAGAATGGACAGAGAACATTATTGAAACATTGCTAAAATTCTAGTCTGTATGGAGGTGGCAAAAGTGTGTGGGTCTAGTCAAAGCCAGGAACAGAACAAAGGCAGAAATATGTTTTCTTTACCATAATATGTGGTGCTTCTCAGCAAATGGATTAATTCATGTAATGTGTTATTATTAGCCTGTTTTGTAACACTTGGTTTGTGTGTGTGTCCTGTCTCAGGTACATCAGTATCCTGCCTGTCATCCCTGTGACCCTTCACCTCAGCCCACAGGAAGCTATTGAGACACGTCACCCACAGGACACGAGACACCCGCCACCACCCATCCCCAAAGTGTCTGCAGATCTGCAGACAGACCTAACACTGTACAAGTCAGTGCTCAAACACACGCACACACCACAGACTGCTACATTAATCTAAAGAAAATGAATCGTATGAGAACATTAAAGTTTGTGCCAGATATTGTATTTTATATTCCACATCTCAAAAGACTTTGCAGTGTCTCTAAGCTGAAAGAAACAAGATTGAATGGGCTCCGTAATATGACATTCACATTTTTGTTCAAAGAGAACACCAAGGTTCTGAGAATCAAATTTTCTTTGCAAAGCAAGATGTCACAAGGGAATTGCAAGATCAGCCGATAATTCAGCCCTTTCCAATGAGGGAACACTGACACATTTCTGTTATCACACAGCATATACCATAATATGTCCCAACCCCGATGGCACACACATATTATTGCAACAGGCAATTATTATTGTTATTGCAGCATCCTGTTGCAATAATAGGATCATTATCACACATTATCATAACTATCCATATAATTGTGATAGTGTTTATTATATAGTTACACAGATGGCAGAGGTTCCTATTATTTGTACTAACAGTTGCAGTAGTTGTATATCAGCTGTTAATACTTGTATTTGGAGTAGTAATTTTAACAGTTGGACATTTGTTGTAGCTCGCTCTCTCTCCTGCTCTCTGTCTATCTGTCCATCCGTCCATCGCAATGGATCGATTTTTAACTTGAAATTGGATTTTTTAATTAGGAGAATTTTTAAAAAAGGGAAATCGTCATATCGATTTCATCTCTCTCGTGTCTCTGGGCCGCACACCCCCAAGCCATCGTAGGCCTCTCCTCCTATCTGTGAAAGCGGTCTTTCACAGAAGTCCGTGTAATGACCACAGACCTCAAATCTGAGATGGGCTGGGTGATGTAAGCTGTGATCCACGCACAGGTCTTCGAATTCAAAGATAACTGCATGGGAATCACTCATCTTATGTTGTCCACACACGGATCCGTACCGTACCATCTACTTCACATCTGGGTCACAGGGGCAGCCTCGGCAGAGGAGCCCAGACAGCCCTCTCCCCAGCCACTTCCACCTGCTCCGGGAAAATCCCAAGACGTTTCCAGGCCATCTGAGAGATATAATCCCTCCAGCGTGTCCTGGGTCAGTCTCCTCCACGCACGGATCCCCCAATTTGAATATAATCGCATTGAGATCACTCATATTACGTGGTCCATGCTCGCACGCATGCACGACTGTTGCCTGTCACTGACTTACATTGGTATAACTTCTGTGGACCCATCACAGAACTTTCGGGGATTCCGTGATACTGATCACAGATTTAAGGTAGGACCTGCTCACGAAAACGACACGCCGACTTCTGTTGTCTTTTGTAGTGTTACCCAAAAATCGAAATCGAAAATTGAGTTTTTAGAGGAAAAAGTCGGGATTTTATTTTTAGCCAAAATCGTGCAGCCCTAATCTAAGATTTTTGTCCAGCCAATTTCTTGGACACGATTCACCCAATTCTTTTTAGATTTTACACGTGTTCTTTACATATGCCTTTCTCTTAATTATTGCACTTTTTGCAAATTTTTAAAAAGTTTTTGAAAAGATTGAAAGTTACGACTCAAAATTAATCCTCTGGGTAGGCAGGGTATAGATGAGCTGGAGGGGAAAATTGATGATGCGGGCAGGGGTATTGGTAAGCTCTGCTTACTTTTTCACTTGTTCACATGGTTATACAGTACAGGCCAAAAGTTTGGACACACCTTCTCATTCTTTGCATTTTCTTTATTTTCATGACTATTTACATTGTAGATTCTCACTGAAGGCATCAAAACTATGAATGAACACATGTGGAATTATGTACTTAACAAAAAAGTGTGAAATAACTGAAAACATCTCTTATATTCTAGTTTCTTCAAAGTAGCCACCCTTAGCTCTGATGACTGCTTTGCACATTCTTGGCATTCTCTTGATGAGCATCAAGAGGTAGTCACCTGAAATGGTTTCCTAACAGTCTTGAAGAAGTTCCCAGAGATGCTTAGCACTTGTTGGCCCTTTTGCCTTCACTCTGCGGTCCAGCTCACCCCAAACCATCTCGATTGGGTTCAGGTCCGGTGACTGTGGAGGCCAGGTCATCTGGCGCAGCACTCCATCACTCTCCTTCTTGGTCAAATATCCCTCACACAGCCTGGAGGTGTGTTTGGGGTCATTGTCCTGTTGAAACATAAATGATGGTCCAACTAAACGCAAACCGGATGGAATGGCATGTCACTTCAGGATCCTGTGGTAGCCATGCTGATTCAGGTTGCCTTCAATCTTGAATAAATCCCCAACAGCGTCACCAGCAAAGCACCCCCACACCATCACACCTCCCCCTCCATGCTTCACGGTGGGAACCAGGCATGTAGCATCCATCCGTTCACCTTTTCTGCGTCGCACAAAGACATGGCGGTTGGATCCAAAGATCTGAAATTTGGACTCATCAGACCAAAGCACAGATTTCCACTGATCTAATGTCCATTCCTTGGGTTTCTTGGCCCAAATAAATCTCTTCTGTTTGTTGCCTCTCCTTAGCAGTGGTTTCCTAGCAGCTATTTGACCATGAAGGCCTGATTCACGCAGTCTCCTCTTAACAGTTGTTGTAGAGATGTGTCTGCTGCTAGAGCTCTGTGTGGTATTCATCTGGTCTGTAATCTGAGCTGCTGTTAATTTGCGATTTCTGAGGCTGGTGACTCAGATGAACTTATCTTCAGCATCAGAGGTGACTCTTGGTCTTCCTTTCCTGGGGCGGTCCTCATGTGAGCCAGTTTCGTTGTAGCGCTTGATGTTTTTTGCGACTGCACTTGGGGACACATTCAAAGTTTTTGAAATTTTCTAGACTGACTGACCTTCATTTCTTAAAGTAATGATGGCCACTCGTTTGTCTTTACTTAGCTGATTGGTTCTCACCATAATATGTATTCTAACAGTTGTCCAATAGGGCTGTCAGCTGTGCATCAACCTGACTTCGGCACAACACAACTGATGGTCCCAACCCCATCAATAAGGCAAGAAATTCCACTAAGTAACCCTGATGAGGCACACCTGTGAAGTGAAAACCATTTCAGGTGACTACCTCTTGATGCTCATCAAGAGAATGCCAAGGGTGTGCAAGGCAGTCATCAGAGCTAAGGGTGGCTACTTTGAAGAAACTAGAATATAAGATATGTTTTCAGTTATTTCACACTTTTTTGTTAAGTACATAATTCCACATGTGTTCATTCATAGTTTTGATGCCTTCAGTGAGAATCTACAATGTAAATAGTCATGAAAATAAAGAAAATGCGAAGAATGAGAAGGTGTGTCCAAACTTTTGGCCTGTACTGTACATATACTTAAATACATAGTTACGTATGTTTAGTGACATATATTCACATTATGTCATTTCATTACAGTAAATAGCTTTAATATTTAACAATAATCAGTCTCTCCTGGATTTTTGGGGGGCTTTTTTGAATATTGCAGACTAAAATGTATGATTTCAAAACATGTGTTCCAAAAAAATTTGACAGATCTATTAAGGTGTTTTTCTTTTTTGTTTTGTTTTTTTTAGTGATGTTGCAAAATGAAGTGATAAAAGTAGTATCACTTAATCTTGTAAGTAATAAAATGGGCAAGTTGCTCTGGTGAGATGTAAAACTTCCTATTCTGAGTATATAAGCAACAAAGAAGCATAATTATGGCAAAAAAATTGCAACAAAGTTTTTTTAATTTTAAATGATGAAATACATCTGACACACACAACAACAAAATGATGTCAGTCTGTAAAAGTTTAATATCGTTTTGACCTTTTGTCCACATGACACCAGCATTGTCAGTGCCCTGAAACGATATTTTTGGAGAATGGGTCTCAGAGTGGAAAAATCTCACAACACCACCCTCGCATTGCCATACGGATAGGCAAAACACCACTTTTTGGAAATGATGACTACATAGTACCACGTGACTAGAAGAAGAAAACTCCAGATGTAACCTTATGCGCATGCTCATTGCATTTTTCTGTGATTTTAGTGTATCCTACGGCTCTGTCTGTGTTTGTGTACAGCGCTACATATAGGTGTGGCATACATATTATACCGTTTTAACCCAGTTTTCTCATTTCCACCTGGACCAGATGTTTCTGGAAATGATATGTGTATAGACATGAAACTTTTAGAATCTGCAAAAGAAAAATACCACGAGCTTTGTCATCTGGACGTACCCTGAGGAGTTTTATTCCACAAAGTATAATCTTCTTTGAGTTCAAACTCAATCAAAAAAACACAAGCTTACAGTGCTACTTCATGTGTTAGAACTCTCCATTATGTTGTTTTCTTGGAATTTGTTAAAATAAATGAAATATTTTCAAAATATTACACAAGATCTCCAACATTAACTGTAGTTAACTGAAATACTTCTATTCATTTCAGTTGTTCCGCACTGAATCACAACAAAAGTCACTTCAGGTCATATAACATACAGTAAGAAGGTCAAAACTGTATTATATAAAGAAGAAACCTGACAAATCCACTGAGAGCAAACATTTGTTCTCAGATGTTCTTCTGCAGTTTGACATTTTTATTCATTTTTCTACCATATTATATAACATCCTCTCACACTATGAGCTAACCTGTACCATCAGAGCTGAGGTGTATCTGGCACTGTACTCACAGTCAGGACCTTGTAGTTCTTCATTGGACATTGGATATGAATCTGAGGCAGTGTCAGGGTCATGACCTTGACAATGGGATAGATGAAATCAGATTTACTGTCTGCTCAGATTACCCCGAGCTGGAAGAGTCACTGTAACAAAGGTGAAACAGCTGTTACAACACAGCTTGGAGGTGGTTACAACATCTTAAAGTCCAAAAAATACTGATCATTCACTTGTATATTTAATCAGATATACTAACACTGGTTGGTAGTGAAGAAATGTGATTGCAGCGGAATAACACATGACACATGATATTCTAAAATCAGACTACATTTAAAAACTTGGAGGTATATGTTGAAAAGCCATTCAGTTTGCTGTAAGGTTTTTGGCAGAACTCATGGATCACGCTGCTGTTGCAGGCTTCATCTTCACCTCAATGCCACATTTCTCACCACAGGTGAAGGAGAAGCTCATATTCAAGTCATCTCACAGAGCTAGTTTTATTCTGCAACATTACAGGGTCTTATGCAACAAATTTGGGTGGTAGGTAGCCTATCTGTTGTGTGTGTATATTATGGCATTACTTATATTTTATTTACATACAAATATGACATTGAAGAAAAAAACATCTGGAAATGGCAGTATGGGAAAAAATGAATAAACATCAAATCAAAATTTGTTCACATGGTTATTTGTGGGTTTAAATAATTTCTCAAAGATGTGAAAAACACAAATCTCTGAGTGTGATTTAGCCTTTATTTTGTACTTAACAAGACAAAAGCTTTGATGAAATCACTAAGAAAAGCACTCGGAGAGCGCAGACCTCAACCAAGGCAGACCAGCCCCCGCCCCAGTCACCACCAAAATGTAATGATTTGTTCCTTGTGCCAGTATCAACATTTCCTGAAAATTTCATCCAAATCCGTCCATACCTTTTTGAGTTATCTTGCTAACAGACAAACAAACAGACAGACAGACAGACAGACAAACCCTGATGAAAACATAACCTCCACCTTTCCTTGGTGGAGGTAATAAAACAGTTACTGCTCCTACAGCATTCTGAGAGATATCCTGAGTTTAATAATAATCTGACATGTGAGAAGGACTTACTGTATAATATACAGTATGTTTTTTTAAGTGTAGTGTGGATTAGGGTAAAGAAAGCATACATTTAAATTTTCATTCAGTGAAAATCTTGAAAAAGTAAATGGATCCTCTTTGACCCTCTTCTTATGTGTGTGATTTGCTAATCAGGGTTGCAGCTTTGGGCCTGGCAGCAGGAGTCCTGCTGGTTCTACTGCTCTTTTGCCTCTATCGGGTCCTGTGTCCTCGTAACTATGGACAGAATGGCGTGGCCCATGGACGGCGGCGCCGAGGGGACCTGCCCTGTGATGACTACGGTTACTCACCTCCTGTCAGCGAGATCTCACCTCTGCTGCTGAGAGGACACAGCATGGTGAGAAACCTCATCTGTTGGGACACAGGAATAGAACAAAACAGGCATACATTCACTTTAAACAGTCCACCAGTAATAAACTCAGTTCACATGCCACTCTCAGCATAATAATGATACTATGGATGGTTACTATGCAGAGGCACATTTATCTGTGGCATGTGTGTGCATTTCAGCTGATGAGTAAGTTAAGATTGTCACTCTCAGAAAAGTAAAACCTCATCTCTGTAGGAAGTAGTGTAGAATCTGCAGAGGAGAAAATGTGATGTAAACAACAAACAAGCTATTTTAGATTGTTCAGTCAAGCCACAAAAATCATTTACAGCACTGTGGATATTCAGTTAACCAAGATCATAGACTGACTAAACAGACAGCTGAAATCTCATTATGAAGATGTTATGGTGGAACTGGCTCATGCTCCATCTTTGTGTCCTGCAGGACATTGAGTGTTTGGCTAGTGATGGGATGCTACTGGCCAGTTGTTGCCTGGCAGGACAGATCCGGGTTTGGGATGCCCAAACTGGTGACTGTCTGACTGTCATCCCAAACCATGGGTAAGTCACAAAAAACAACTCTGAAAGTTCTTGTGTTGTCATGTTGCTCCTTGAGTAGCTGTAGTTAAATATTTAGGTATAATTTATAAGATTAGGGTTCAAGAGATGAACTTCTATGATCAGCATGGGGCAGTAGCAATTTACCACAAATTGTTGATGTTTGTTTGCCCTGCCGAGGGTCAGGCAGTTTGCACACTGTATGATTAACCTTGCTTGTCAGGCAAGGTGAATTAGTGAAGCTCTCTACCCCAAACAGAAGCAGTCATTTTCAGTCACAGTCATTTTGACTGCCTCATTCTTTTGTTTTTTTCACATTTTTATGACCGTTCACTTTGTGGTTCTCAGGCTGAGACGGAGCAGCAGCAGTAGCTGCTGGGAGCAGCGTGATGGATTGGACAGCGGGGCTCCCGAGTTGGACTATTTAGGATCTGAAGGTCATGACCCCTCCATCAGTGGTGATGGTCTATCAGAGGATGAGGGCTACCCTCTCAGACGTCGAACCGCTCCCTCCAGACCCACACTGTTCACAGACCAGCCTGACCTCACCCCACTCATCGACACCAACTTCACCTTGCAGCCGCCCTCACACCTGTCCACCCCCCCCAGGGGAGGCTTTGACTTCGGGGGCCTGGTGGAGCGGGCCTACATGGAACATGAACCCCCCTCTCCCTCCACCTACCCATCACCATCCTCACCATCCTCTTCACCCCCATCAGGAGCTCTGTTGCAGAGGAGACCAAGCCTGGGGGATGCAGCTGCCTCTCTCCCACAGGACAGAGTATCTGCAGTGGGTCCTCAAGCCACAGCGGACTGGGACAGCTCTGTGTGGGCCATGGAGCTCAGAGGGAATCTGATTGCTGCAGGCAGGAGCAGTGGCAAACTGGAGGTGAGTAAATAACAGCGGTAATTAGAACTTATATCAAATACAGTCTGTGTTAATATACTTAGACTTTCTGTCATAATGTGTTCCAGCTGTGGGATGCAGTCGAAGGGTCGTTACGCTGCAGTAATGAGGAGGGTGTCTCTGGGATCACAGCTCTAGCTTTTCTCAACAACAGGTTGAGTGAACACAAACAGTCTTTTGTCTTATGTCTTTTTTCTCTGCTTTTATAGGTAGTTTTTACAATTGTTCACACAGCAGACACAAGTGTCTCCAAACTGATCTTTTCCCTTATATGTGATTCTAAACTGGCAATTAAATAAAATTCTTAGTCGGGGAAAAAAAAATTTATTTTCTGCTAATTTATGCTGTTTCTAGGTCCCGTTTCTACATTACAGTAACCTTCAACTCAGTTTAGTTACACTTCAGACCAATTCTCTCTCATATCTTCCAGTTAGAAGAATCTAGATGATTGTCTGCAGTTTCAGGTCCTGCTCTGTATTATCTGAAAAAAATTGTCATACTGACAGACTTGGATCCTGACTGTGTTTCCTTTTTTCTCTTTTCAGAATCGTAGCAGCTCGTCTAAACGGCTCTCTAGATTTCTTCACTGTTGAGATAAACAAACCTCTGGCACTTCTCCAGCACAGAGGTCAGACATTCTCCAGCTACACACACCAATGGACTGACATGGACACTGCATGTCATTTTGTATGCTCTGAGGTTTCGCTAACAGTCAAAACAAATATCTCTAAAGATGTATGGGGCTTGCATTCATCCTAGTGCTGCTGTGCACTCACTCAATGTGTCACAACTTCAGTAAAATCAACATGTATTTAGATGAACACAAAGCATAATAAATAAATGAAAGAATGATTCCATTCAGTACATAGATCCTGCATGGGTCACTTCAGTCAGTGGCTGTGATATGCTGTGATAACACAGCGTTATAACATTTACATTTCTCTTTATATAGTTTGGTTTATGATCTATCTGGAAAAAGAAACATCTGTGTGACTGAAAATCATAATAATGAGGTACTCACTCAGCTACTGATTTTACACTGATTTCAGACACTATTAATTTGAAAAACCGCAATGGAAATAAATATGCAACTTGTTAAAGTTCTATGCTGCAAATTTAGAGTGGCAGTGATTAAGGAGATACTAAGGGGATATGATCAGTGTCCATAAAACAAGGCTTTTTATCCAGAAATTCCATAACTCTGCCCTTTATTTGTATGTGGATGGAGGATATTTCACCAACACACTCACTTAGATCCCATGCTCACTGTATGGTCGGACTAATCATGCACGGCCATCTGCAGCTGAATGTGATTTGAAGTCCAACATGACTTTACAGTAGCAGCAAAATACTCACAACTGAATGATCCGCATTCAGTTTCATCCCTATTTCCAGAGTAAAGAAGCACTCCTATCTTGGCAAAGAAAAGCTGTACCTTACGGGAAGGTCTACTTCTGGGTCTAATTAAAACCCAGCTTTAGAAACGTACAACTCCAAGACTTGTCATATGTCCATTGTACAGTCAAATAAGCTAATATTTCAATATCAAAATGGATAACTGTTCAGTAGTCAAATACTGGGCTCAGTCCTGGTTAGCCATGTGCATCAGTGTGGAGGTTTCTCATATGTGGTTGTTTCAGGAACCCCAGGGCGGGGCAGCATGCCCCCTTCTCCCTGTTACAGCAGTGAGGATGTGATCAGTTGTCAGCTCACACGCTCAGTGCAGTGTGCTCACCAGAAGCCCATCACTGTTCTGAGAGCAGCCGCCGGGAGGGTGGTCACAGGCAGCCAGGACCACACAGTCCGGGTAAAACACTCACCAACATGTCAGGCCTTTTTCTGATACAGTCTGAACATTTACGAGGTACACATTTATTGGTACTGAAATGTCAAATTTGTCACGAAATAGAAAGAAAGGAAATCTTTTGAGGTAACCAGTTAAACAGCTTTGGTGTTACCATTCAGTGTTTACTGTCATGTTGTTTGTCAGGTTTATCGTCTGGAGGACTCGTGTTGCCTCTTTACCCTTCAGGGTCACTCTGGAGGAATCACATCCATTTACATAGACCAAGTGAGTAGCACAGAGGATGTTCGGTCTAATTGGGTAAAAGGGCATGGATTAATAATTAGTGTTGCCCATTTAAAGGAAGTGGGTATAATTTGCCTTAAATCTAAAAGTTATCCATCTACAGGCTTTCAGTTTCCTGCTGGTAGTTTTTTGTGTTTAATCTATGTGTTGGTGTTCAGACAATGGTTCTGGCAAGTGGTGGGCAGGACGGTGCGATCTGTTTGTGGGACGTCCTGACAGGAAGCCGGGTGAGCCATGTGTACGGTCACCGTGGCGATGTCACCTCTCTGGTCTGCACCACGTCTTGTGTTATCAGCTCAGGACTGGATGACCTTATCTGTATCTGGGATCGCAGCACCGGGATCAAGCTCTACTCCATACAACAGGTCACAGTCTGCATGAGTGCCAGTTTGTTTGATGTTTGATGATGACAAAAACAGATCTGATCAATTTAACTGACAGCTGATCTGCACCATTTTACACTGTGTGGAGCTCTTTCTTTCCATTCATGGAAAAACAACTTTTTACCAGCTCCAAAAGCTACAGACATTCACTTATGTAGTTGATAAGACATCTTGACAGATGCCATAATATACAAAAGCACTGGGTCAGGCTGAAGTTCTTAAAACTTTTGACTGGGCATCAAATGCTACTTTTTAAAAATTATTATCGGTTTATTTAACATGGACATTGGTGCACTTACAGCAATGTGAATTAATGTACAGAGTTAGCCTAATGGCTATTTGTCATCTGCAGTCCCTAGACAGGTGTTGAATTGTCATCCTAAAAGGTAGCACAAGGTTATAAACATGCAACTTTTAAAACAAAATTTAAAATACCTAAACACAGACGAGTACAATACAAGTTTTGCAATACAAAATATACAATTAATAACACATAAGACAAGATGAGTAAAAAATTATCACTTAGGGTGTATTCACACCTACTTTGTTTGGTCCGTTTAAAACGGACCACCACTCATTTCCCCAGAAAGTCCTGACTGTTTTTTTTAAGTGGAAATACAAACAAGTGAACTCTGATTCAGATCAAACAAATGGACTCTGGGGTGGTTCACTCCTGGTGTGAATATAATTGGCCTTGAGCCGAAACAAACCAAGGAGCCGTGCGCCTTTTTGTGCTTGACAAGCCGCTGTAGCCGCTGGAAGTAGCCTAGCCACGAGCATAGTCAGAGCTAATAGCAACAGCCATGAGCCATTGGACAGACGTGGAGCAATGAGGAGACTGAATGTCTCATTGACATTTGGTCAGATGCCCATATTATGAAACTGGCTTCAAATGAGCTGTTCTTGAAAGTTAAAATTATTTTCGTAAATTTGTGTATGTAAAAATAGAACACACATTCTGAAAACGATGACAGCACGTAGGACCTTCACGTTTGTTTTCATCAACACTTGCTGTCTCTGATTCACCCCACTCCAACTTTTTTGTCCAATGCCAGCGCAGTTCGTCACATGCGTGCTTCTGTGTACACATTTTGGCCCACTAGCAAAAAGTGCAATGAGAATGCGATCCAACCCAAAAGAAAAAAATGAAGTCTGTATTCGATCCAAATCAAATAAGCGGACAAAAGGACTTTCCAGGTGTGAATACACCGTTAGACATATTAAAAAATACAGCAGAGGCAGGACTAAAACATTTGTAATGTTGACAGCTCTATTTATTAATATAGCAGTTTTTTAGATGCATTTTGACCTCATTATAAGATGAGTTGTTTGATTGCCACTGGAATAGTTTTCCAGTCATGTGCAGCTGTAAGTGCAAATGAGGCCTGACCAAATACCAATACCTGCCTGATGTTTTAAGCTGAGGTCATTTCAGGGAGACATTTTTGGAATTAAACTGATTTCTTCACCAGACCACGTTCCATTTTACACTTGCTAAATCACATTTCAAAACCCTTCTAAGGACTGAAAAAATAAATGAGGTATTGTTGGTATACTGTATATTATTAGCACTTTACAGTAAAGCTCATTAATAACATAGTAACAGTGTGATAATAGAAATAAAGGTAATTAGAAGTACCTTGTAATTATCAAAATAATGATCAGGCAATTACATTGTATTAGGTGAACACATGCTTTATTATTGCTAGTATGTTAGCTGCAGAGTGCTAGGACATGAACAAAGAAGCAGACCCTGATTGGCTCTGACCTTTTGACAGTTAATTTAATTTAATATTAGCATGAAGTCAAGTAGAAACATGTAGCATTGTATTTTCCGACCCTGATTGGTGATTGTAACAAGTCACAGTATCAGAAATGCCTTTACCTTGAAACAAATGGGAACATGTGACGTAAAAGATGATCCTCCAATCACCCATCATCCAACAATTTCTATGTGTTAATATAAGATAATTACTTCAGCAATTATTAATAATCACCCTTCAGTATCACTGTCATCCTGTTATTATCAAGCTAATGTAAAGTGTTCCTTTTTTATTTGTACATTCTGTTAATGCCATTTATTTTTTGTGTTTGTTCTCCAGGAAGTGGGCTGTGGGGCGAGCCTGGGCGTCATCTCTGAGTCCTTGTTGGTGACTGGGGGCCAGGGCTGTGTGTCCTTCTGGGACCTGAACTTCGGTGACCTGCTGCAGACTGTCTACCTGGGTCAGAGCGGCGATGGCCAGGGTGTGAGGCAGCTGCTGGTGCTGGACAACGCTGCCATTGTGTGTGACTTTGGCAGTGAGCTCAGCCTGGTATACGTGCCATCAGTGCTGGAGAAGCTCGACTGAAGATGGACTGACAGAACGTGGATGCTCAGATGCCATAGTTCTTGTCAGGAGAAAAACGTGCACTCAGAACATCTTTTTCTCCTCAATCATTTGTACTTTCTTTTTCCAATTTTCCTCTTGAGACTTGATCTTTTGGCTGGTTTTCCACATGCATAAAAGGCTTCCTTTTGTTTTAAGCAGTGAGATGTTTGAGTGCACACTTGGATGGATTACAAAGATGGACTGAAACAAGGTGCAATTAGCTGCATAGTTTTTTGCAGCTCCTTGACACTTGTAAAGGTCATGAGGTGAGTTAAAGAATATTTGGACATGAAGAGGATCTGACGGTTACCAGTTTGTGCTTTCCGTGTTTCCATGGTTCTGCCCTCTATGCTGCTGAAGTGGGTGAGGCTCTGCTATGAGCACGCTCAGTGAGAGAGAGGAAGATGAAACCCGTCTCCTCGTCTTGTGCTGTTCCTGCCGTGTGGTCGGAGGTGCAGCAGCGTCCAGCTAAACTTATACCTGAACATGTTAGTGAATGAGTGAGTGTGGGCTCTTCCTCTGGTCATAGTACTGCTGAGGACTCAAACCAGTTAGTGTGAGTGAAGGCCAGTGGCTGATTACTGTACAAAGTTAACCTCCAGAGGGGGTTGTTTTTACTATGTATAAATTTATTATTTATTAGTGATACATTTTTGAAATAACATTTTGTTTATGAATGGCTAATCCTGACTCCTAAACATGAGAGAATATAATGTGGAGATAATGACATGGTGATTTTTTTTTCCCTGGGTGGGGGAGGGGGTCTTTGTAATGCTGAGCTGGAGACATTTAGTGAGCTCATTAGGCTATCTCCATGTTCCAAACTGCTTGTATTTTGGATGAAAATACTGATGTCATGTTTACATTGGCTACTGTATTTTGTGTGTGCCCTTTAGAGATTTTTTTTATGACTGTTTACAGAACTCACACAGATGATTTTCATCTTCATTCCACTTTTTTTTTCCTATTTAGTTCATGACAAATCCATGAAAATGCCACTTTTTTTTCCAGAGAAAATGTGAAGAAAAAATATAGAGAACAGAGCATTAAATCAGCATTCATAATATTAACTTTACCCCTACTGTTTGCATTTGCTCTTCCAGTTACAGTACTATGCAAAAGTCTTTGACATGCATATTTATTTCTCATTCTGTTTTCTTCGGTTAAAACAACAAAATACAGAAAATATGTGCACAGCCAAGACACACAAAAAAACTAAACTAAATGGGTTGTAATGGTTAAAGTCACTAGCTAGTGTGACCCCTGACCACATGATGAGAAGCATCACAAACAGAAACATCTGACATGTTGAATGAAACTTGGTGTAAAACATCAGAAAATTAAATGAAATGAACAATGGGATTAAAGACATGAGTAGGTCACACTTAATACAACTACTTTGGTTTCTAAAAGCTGCTTTCCTCTTAAAGTTGTTTTTACTGCTGTACAAACTTCCCATATATCTTACTACAGAGACCAACAAATGCATATGCGTGGTTATTAGAACTTTACTGAACCAACAGACCTAATGTTCGTCTAGGGCTTTTGCACAGTACTGCACAAAAACAGATCAAACTGATCGTTTAATAGTTAAATGCTGATACATCTGAGGACCATTTGCATTGGTTCTGAATGCATTTCAGTGGCTCTTCAGAGTAGCATTTGGCACTGAAACATTTATGGAACTTCAGTTGTTTGAAAGCACATTAATTCATAAAAAGGCGGGTTTGCTGGCCTAACATAACCCAGAGAACAGTGGATGCACTGTGCTGTCTTTTAAAGGGATAGTTTCATTGAAATGGGATGCTATTAGTATTACCTGCATGAGGAGCACTTCCCTTTTTAATGGAGCTGCCTGGAAGCATGAGTAAAAACTGCCCAAAATTAAATAGCTGCATTACATAGTTCTCTTCCCCTCTTCTGCTGTAGTTACTTGTGAACCTTCAGGTCTTTTCTCTGAATCCCTGTTGGAGAATGTCATCCTCCAGGTGTAAGACGTGTCCTGACAGACGCCAGCTAACCACAAACCAGAATGTACTTTGTCCAGGTCATCCAGCACCTTCTGCATCAGCTGAGTGTAGATCTAGACCCCAACAGTTCCATGTCGGGGAAACCAGCAGCTAAATGCTCAACAGTATCGCAGACCACGAAATCTGTTTCACCACTAACCCTCTGACACAAGTGCTTCCGCACATTTGGGCACTTTGACCAACAGGAGTTTACACACACACACCAACACACACACTCAAAGGAATTGTGGATGTCATACCTGCAGAGCATTTCGACATGACCAGGCTCACAGTCTGATCACAGGGACATCGATACCAATGATTTGTGTCTACGCTGTATGACCCCTGCATCCCCGTGAAACCATGTCTGTGACGCCTCTCCGTCTCATTTATTAGCTCTTGAATATTCTATCAGCAGGAGGCAATGAACCTATAGAAATAGGAAAATGTCTAATTTTTTCTGGGTTTGTTTTTTTTTTTTTATCTTTGTTTTCTAGCAATGTGAATTTGTTTTCTATATTGAGGGAGGGAAGGATGCTGGCAATTTCCAAACTGAATCTCAGCCTCTTATCAAATGTTGTAGCTTATCACTCAGCCTTGTAACCATATCTAGCAGTACAACATAAGATTCATTTTGAAGAAAAACTTGCTCTAACAAACTAAACAAGGCACTATATCAGCTGTGGAGAGGATCAAGATGGAGGATGCATACAGGTTAAATCAGAGGACCCCTTGTTGATGGGGTTATATGGAAATCATTACCATCATAGTGAGGCACTAACTACTGTACTGAAATGCAGCCACTAAGGATGGAACATTCAAATTAGATTTATCAGATCAAAATATTTGGTGACATCTAATTCAACCAAGTCCTTTCAGGACGTCAGTATGTGAAATGTTACAGTGGGTGCTAGTGAGTCATTTCTAGCAAGACATCAAAATTTAATGTTCACAACATCCTACAGCAGAAGACAAGCATATCCACGTCTTTTGATGATTTTGACCAAAGTGGGTTTCCACTTGGTGCTTGTGGTATTTCTCTAAGACCAGTTTATTCAAGTCCATATACCAAAAAATGCAGAAATGACCAACTCAAACCAGAATGGCAGATGTCTGTTGGGAACAGGGTTTAGTTCCAAGATGCTTTGTGCATCTGGACTTGATACATGTTTAATATACAGTACTCTACCTACATCTAGGTCAAACCACACCTGAATAGCTCAATAGCTCATAGGGAGCTATTGATCCATCTTCCCACATACAAGAGATGTTTGATGTCATTTCAATACAATAATAGCACCTAGAATCTGCAGCAGGCATGGTCATGTCACATTTCCAAACTGTTCCACAGTTTACATAGTATGTGTCATGTTCTGACCACATGAAGAATCATTTAAAGCAACAAGTAACTATCTGGAGGGTTTTCTCCAACTTTTTGTCAGAACTCAAAATTAACCTTTACAATTCAGGGTTGAGGAAAATGATATTTATCACAGCGATAATCACATGAATTTTTTTTTTTTGGGGGGGGGGGGGGGGGGGCTTTTCCAGCACTGACTCAGCCAGGTCTAATATTTTATTCTAAAATGATCAGTTTCTGTTTAATACAAGTTTAGCCCTGTCATTGAATTAGAGTAACTACAGAAATAAAATGACTCGTAATCATGATTGATGAGATTTTTTTGAGCATCATAGTGGCTACATTTCAATGAGGTCTTCAGGTGTATGGTTCATAACTCCATTTGCATTAAAACACCGCTTTAACCTTAACACAGAGAATCACAATTCACTTCTCTTCTGAGGGAAATATAACAAATGTAACCTATAGAGAAAACCCCTCTCTGGTTTGTCGCCCTTCCCCAATCTACACAGGCTGTAGTGGAGGTAACTTATTTACTGTTTTGTAACACAAAGCACAATGTTTGTACTAATTTTCAAATAAAGAGGCTTTGATACCACAAGCCACTGTCTACTGATTTTATTTAAAGGTGGGGTTTTTTTTCCACAATATTGATAAGTGATTCATTTGAGTTCCACCAGAAGGACTTTTGGAATACTCTACCTTTATTTAACATATGTACAGTGTTACAAAGAGGGAAAAAAAAGGAATCATGGACACGTTAGGACATGCTGATTGGATTCTGCTCTGCTAATGCACTGAGTCAGGCATCTTTTGTTTCTCTCCCATACTCTGTTCCTTCTTTCAATAATCCAGTCTTAAAAGTAATAACAAAAAAAAAAAAAAAAATCACGAGGAGGAAACAAACACAACTTAGTGTAATGACAATCACCTTTGAACAGGGCTGCCTGGAGAGGAGTGCATGCTGGGATTACTGAGCAGAAGTGGTTGGTGTAAATACAAGAGTAGCTCAGGGACCTGAGTTTTTTCCAGTTTCCATCACACTTGGTGAATCAGATGCTAGGTGGGCAGGGCATTATCTATTGCCTGGTGGACTTAGAAGCCACAGCATGGATGAGCTAATGACTGGAACTGTCCTGATGTAATTTTGTTTTGAGTATCTGTGGTTAAAGTTTTAGTATCAAGTAGAAAAAAAATTGTTGATGTTAGAAAGGTGGACAGCATCATATTTCATTATTATTTTCAGAATTAATCACTGTCCTCAAGTGTCTGGTCACACCTGCAATATATTTAGAGAGGGGAAAAAAGTAGAAAATATGAAAATACAATCTGAGAATTTGATTTAGCCCTTTAAAAACAAGAAAAACCTCAGTGTTATTGGTATTGATTGAAATGGCTGTTGAATAATTTAATAGTTCTCAATGTAATGGTAATAATTTAATATCAGTTGCAACCACAGTTAGCCATAGCTACTGACAAAGACATTGGTTTATAGGTGGGTTTTCTAATTCTGAACCAAGTTAAATGGGTCATTTTTTATACTGAGGAGTCTCAATTGGCCCAGTTGGTCTACACTGGCCTGAACCTGAATGTAAACATAACTCACTGAAAGCAGTTGAAACATTCCTTAACAGCGCTGCTTCATCCAGAAAACTCAGCTCCTGTCTTCTACTGTATGTTTACAGGACAGTGTTCTTTTTCATTCTGATGGAAACATTGAGGTATTACAGGAGGGACCAACGTGATGTCTGTCTACAAAGGTAAGTGTTTAACTCATCAGTGCTGGGACTCTAAGGATACCTGGCCAACAGAAGCATGACCCCGCCCCCCAACTAACAGTAGGCATTCTGTAAACACAGGGCCCAGAGCCAATCTAGTATCTAAACCGGTGGAGTTGAACAGGTTCCACCTTCAGAGAACACAGCGAAAGCAGCAGAGCATGGCAGGACAGGAGAGGACAGTCAAACAGGTGCATAGTGTTCTGGTCCCAGAGGAACCTCAGTGATGAAACAAGTGGACACCCACTGTGTTTCAGGGGAAATCACACCCAACATCCCAAACTGGATGCCAACAGTCTGCCACCGTGCACGTCTCAGTACTTGGCTCCATTCAGTGTCTCCATCCCCGAATTCAGTGAGTTTAAGAGCAAGAGTAGAAAGAGCAAAAGGCTTTCAGACGCCTGCTGATCAGAAGCAGCGGTCTGCGCTGGACTCAGTGTTTGTTCAGACTCCACAGAGGGTCCAAGCTGCTGAGTGGATCATCATCACCTTCCGCCCGGGTCCCATGGAGTCCCTGCCCCTCGGCTGGCTGCAGGAAGCTCTGCTTGGTCACCCGCTGCTTCCCCCGGCCCCCACCCTCCATGGAGAAGGCCTCAGGGGTCAGTGAGGCTAACAGCTCCAAGGAGGATGCAGCTGGACCAGGAGGCGGACTGACACTGAGGGGGGCCGCCTCCAGAGCTAGCGATTGGCTGTTGGCTGGTGGTGGAGTTGTGGAGGGGGATATAGCATCCACACCGTTGGGTGGAGGCAAGTGGGTCTTTGTAGGGGAGGAGGTGGGGGTGGAAAAGGTGGGGCTGAAGGAGGTGGGAGGGTCTGTGGGAGGGGGGCACGGGTCCTGGAGCTGCTGGATGTCATTCAGTGAGTTAAGGTCTGGTGAGACAGCAGCCATCTGGTCCTCCAGGGTACTGGGAGCTCCAGACTCCATGGCAGGGTCTGTGGCGCTGGGTGGCCGGATGCTGAGCTTTGCAATGGTGGCCTGGATGGAGCTGATGGGCATGTCCCCACCCAGAACTAAGTCCTGCTGGGACTCCTGTCTGGAATAAGGCTGCACAGAAAAAATGGAGATAGGCAACTCAGAGCCAAGTTAGCACTTAGAACTCAGCTGCAGTTAAAGTAGACTCAGAGTAAAACAGTACCTGATCAGACCACAGCTCATGGGCGTCCTTTAGAAAAATCACAGTACAATGGAAGCAGAGAAAACATTAACACTGCACTGAGGTCACAAAGGAAGGATAGTTGGACACATGGACTATCTGAAGTGGGGTCATATGAGTAACTGTGGGCATCAGTCACAAACTCTGGATAAGAAAATGGCACATGGGCTCTGGGCTTTCTTTTTTCAATACAAATTCTTCACTTTAAAAACAGTAAAATTTACAGTAAATTAAATTAACAATAGACATATTTTGACAATTAACAGCATCTGAGCATTTTGTTTGTGCCATAGATATATTGAAGTTGGATACCTTAGCCCTACAGGCCCAAAATATTAGTTTCTGCCCTTCTTAAAACTACCAAAAACTTCCATGCAGCTGTGCAAACCCTGCTTAAAAAAGGGATGAGTTTTCCAAATGATAGCAGAGATCTGAGTGTGTGAACCAAGCCTCCCTCTTTCACTCCTTTAAACACATTATGCCCAAAAACCTGTTCAAATTCTCTTTGAACATACCCACAAGAAAAATGTGGTCTTTTCCTGAGTGGATCTCTGTATGTACCACAGCTGATTGGAAACATGAGGCTGTGTGTTTGTTCATTTTTAGAGTTTTAGACTTGACCTCCAAATTTGGTGGAAAAGACACTTGCAGTTTGGAATAGTGATTCAAGTCAACTTGCTTGGTTGTTTAGGAGTGCTCAGATTTACTCACATAGAAATAAAGCTAATAATACAAACTTAAATTAGCATAAAGAATATAAGAATTTACAAATGCACAAAATGTAGTGCCTTTAATTTCACATACACTCTATTGCCAAAAGTATTCGCTCACCCATCCAAATAATCAGAATCAGGTGTTCCAATCACTTCCATGGCCAAGCACCTAGGCATGCAGACTGCTTTTACAAACATTTGTGACAGAATGGGTCGCTCTCAGGAGCTCAGTGAATTCCAGCGTGGAACTGTGATAGGATGCCACCTGTGCAACAAATCCAGTTGTGAAATTTCCTTGCTCCTAAATATTCCACAGTCAACTGTCAGCTGTATTATAAGAAAGTGGAAGTGTTTGGGAACGACAGCAACTCAGTCATGAAGTGGTAGGCCACGTAAACTGACGGAGTGGGGTCAGCGGATGCTGAGGCACATAGTGTGAAGAGGTTGCCAACTTTCTGCAGAGGCAATCGCTACAGACCTCCAAACTTCATGTGGCCTTCAGATTAGCTCAAGAACAGTGCGCAGAGAGCTTCATGGAATGGGTTTCCATGGCCGAGCAGCTGCATCCAAGCCATACATCACCAAGTACAATCCAAAGTGCCGGATGCAGTGGTGTAAAGCACGCCGCCACTGGACTCTAGAGCAGTGGAGGTACCTTCTCTAGAGTGACGAATCGCACTTCTCCATCTGGCAATCTGATGGACAGGTCTGGGTTTAGCGGTCGCCAGGAGAACGATACTTGTGGAACCACATTTAGCCAAGTGTAAAGTTTGGTGGAGGGGGGGATTATGGTGTGGGGTTGTTTTTCAGGAGCTGGGCTTGGCCCCTTAGTTCCAGTGAAAGGAACTGTGAATGCTTCAGCATACCAAGACATTTTGGACAATTCCATGCTCCCAACTTTGTGGGAACAGTTTGGAGCTGGCCCCTTCCTCTTCCAACATGACTGTGCACCAGTGCACAAAGCAAGGTCCATAAAGACATGGATGACAGAGTCTGGTGTGGATGAACTGGACTGGCCTACACACAGTCCTGACCTCAACCCCATAGAACACCTTTGGGATGAATTAGAGCGGAGACTGAAAGCCAGGCCTTCTCATCCAACATCAGTGTGTGACCTCACAAATGCGCTTCTGGAAGAATGGTCCAAAATTCCCATGAACACACTCCTAAGCCTTGTGGACAGCCTTTCCAGAAGAGTTGAAGCTGTTATACCTGCAAAGGGTGGACCGATGTCATATTGAACCCCACAGACTAGGAATGGGATGTCACTGAAATTCATATGCGAGTCAAGGCAGGTGAGCAAATACTTTTGGCAATATAGTGCATTTTACTCTCTCTCTACTTATTCCTCATATCACCAGACAAAAGAGCTTGTGTTTATTTCCTATTCCTGCAATTAGATCAGCCTAAATCCTACTAAATCTGGATCTTTAAAACAGAACTGTGCAACAGTCTTAGGCAGCCTTTAGCTTTGACCACACATTGTCTTGCTCAAACAACAAATCTTATGGTGGCCTTAGACTTTTGCACAGTACTAAATCACTGCACAGGCTGATATTGCGATTAAGATTTGATTGTGCAGCCCTTAATGACATTAATACCAGCTAACAATCCTGTGATGCAGTAATAATAAATAGATTTTTTGAAAACAAAAATGTGAAGTGGAAGGTGGAAAACTAACTTGCACCAATGATTGCTACGAAGCAGGATTCTGAAAACACTACTTATAAATTCATGTTGAGCAAAATATTCATGAGACTCTTCTGAATCCTAGTATTTTACAGTCTAGTTTTCCTCATTTCTCTCCTACCAAAACCATTTACTGATCTAAAATGTTTAACAACTGTTAATCCATTAATTCTATTAATACATGTAAATAATTGAAATAAAATACAGTTTATCATCTTTTCATGGTCATCAGATATGACTCATTTGGACCTCTGTAGTTAATGGGGAAACACTGTCATCTTCTACAACAATGATTCACCAGTAAAGCCCATGGAGTTTGATAAATGACAGTGGATGGACACACTGATTTTTACCTTCAGTTATTGATATATTTGCTGAAAAAGTCCTTTTTTCTTTAATTTTCAGTTTTATAACATTATTTTACTCTGAGCTTTTATAAACATCTACATGATCAGTAAATGAAATATAGGAAAACACGGTTTTCCCTGAAAATGCACAATACAGAGGATAATATTATAGTAAATGGTGACAAATCACTTAGGAAAGGTTAAATAGAAAGTAAAATTCAATAGGGAGCTGCTACAAAAGTAGCACTGGGATTTATGGGTTAAAATGGTTCTCATACTGTTTTAACAACCAGAGGTGGGCCTGAAGCTACAAAAAGGATGACAACTTCTGATATAAACATCAAATGATATGAATTGCTTTGGATAGGAATATATCACTTTGCTTCTGCTTGTGCTCTAAGGTGCAAAATGCAACACATAATACACTCACTATAGAGAACAAACACACAACCCCACCTCATGTGATCTGAACTAACCATGTTATCCACTACTGCTCTATACTGTCAAATACTGTGTATTTTGACTTGTCAGTGTAGACACTGGAGGTAAAAACACTTAAATACCATATTTGGAACCAGTATCTACTTTACTGTTAGTGTGTAAGCCATTATGACTCCAAACTAAACACTAAAGGTAGACACATACTACTGATGACTAACCAGTTGCTCTAGGATTCTGTCTATTTGCTCCCCCTAGTGTCTACAAATGCCAAACCTTGGAGGCTGCAGTGTTGGGGTTCTTGCTGCAGGTGGCGGTAGTGATGCCGTGACGCTGAAGGACGTGCTCTGCATGTTTCAACACAGCTTCATAGCAGAACTTCAGGTGGAGCTGCAGACACAGACATACACACATATTAGCACAATGTTGATTTAATAAATGTTAATCAGTAAGATGAGAAAGTTAGTCTCAGGTTTAAATCAGGAGTTTGTAAATGTTCTGTTCTCTGGATGATCTGAACTGGATTCACTTAAAAGAATCATCAGTCTGGTGCAGGTTTAGACCAACAAATAAATCAAATATGAACTCCAAAACACAAATCCACTCAACCGGTAAATGTGGCTGTGCTCCTCACCTTCTCTTGCAGCATGTTCTTCCTCTGTTGTCTCATCTTCTTCACCAGCAGTGAGAGATCAGGGATACTGTTTCCTGCTTCCAGTTCCTGCAGGGCTGCATAGAGCAGACAGAAGGCGCCAGTACGTCCCACACCCGAACTGCAAAAACAAGTAGGGTGAGACAGTAAATACTGACGTACACTTTCAAACCTGTCCTATCATACACTGAACAAAATATAAATGCACAAACCAAAAAAGCAAAAGTAAAACTGACCTATAATGAAATATGCCCACAGTGTTTATAGGTGCACTGAATGATATGGTTAGCTCAGTTCTGGTGATTCAATTCTCATTGACGACTCCCTTTGAGATTACTCACTCATTGAGTTATTCCACCCCTGAGCTGCATTGAGCATTACATTGAGTTGGTCAGTTAGCGCTACCAACACACAGACACTCGTTACACTCCAACGTGTGCACTTTTGTCACAAGTCACAATGCCACACATGCCACAGACAAGTGGCATGTGTGGCACCTTTGGAATGCCACACACCTTTGGAATGAACACCTTTGGAATGTTCAAGATCAGACAACATGTTCCAGTTCCAGAAAACATGCACTCGTTCCACGCTGCGGAGGATGTTAGTCATGTTTCTGTTGCTTGAATATCAAGACTAAAATAATAATTGTTTGGTTGAAATATTTCCTGATTGATAAAAAATTGTTTCTAACAAAAAATACTTTGTGCATTTTTAATTTTTGTTCAGTGTAAATGACAGACATGAAAAAACAATGACATAGAGACAGTCACCTGCAGTGGACCACAACAGGTGTGTGTAAGGGTCTCTGGTGGAGGTAGTGTCCATGGACCTCCTGGATGAAGCGAAGCAGACTGCTCTTGCTATCAGGTAGACCCCTGAAAACACAGATAAAGAAATTATGACACATTGAAATCTAATGTATCAATAGAAATAATCATAATGACACTAATAATCTGTCCTATTGTTAACAGAAGCTGCTTTATACTGGAAGTGAAAAGCACATACAGCTCAGGCCAGGAGGTGAACTGGAGATGGACAATAGTGCGTTTCAGGCTTTGGTCCCGGTACTGCAAACTGATCATGCGCTCCATGTGGGTAGGTGTCGACTTCTGAGTGGTTAGGCTGAGTGTGATTGGTCCCTGAGAGAGCTGCTGGCCACGCTCTGTGGGGAAGTAGCGCAGAACCTTTCCCTGAGAGACATCCACAAATAAAAAGAGAGTGATGAAATGAGGATCACTAATGACTCAGAGATATTTGGGGCTGACTCCTGAGCTTCAACACCCTAAAGGCTACAACTTAATTGTTCAGATAGTATCAAGTAGTCAAGCATGCCTCATACCAAACTTCAAGGCCTAAGAAATAAAGTCAGAATACAACATGTTTTTATTAAGATCTGGTAATGCAGCTGATTATTTGGCTGAATAGTGTACCATCACACAAGCACAGGTACCAATAATAACCAAAGCTTTAAAATGAGCTAAAAAATATTAGTACACTCATCATAAATTTTAAAACTTTAACCATCTGACAGGTGATACAGAGTCCAATTCAGACTGAACTGTTTAAAAAACCCTTTTTTATCTCAATCAGACTTCTAATTAATATTCTTGCCGATCTTAAAAGCTGTGCAATATAGGGATATGTATCATGCAGTGTCTTGAGCTGTGAGGTTGTGCAATGTCATTTGCATGTTATTGTTCTTTATTTATTACCCTCTTTGTTTTTATTATTGCACTTAACTTTGATTTTATGATTGACAGATTTTATTATTGCATTTGATTTGATTTCATTTTATTATTGCATCTGAGTAGCTATATGTAACAGCACTGGAGTCCAACAAAAGGGGACAATAAGAGTGTATTGCATCATATTGCAAATGATCTACACCATGGTATTTTGTGTTATTGCATCTGCAATAACATACAAACCCAGTACTACTGCATACCCATTTTATTTTCAGACATTATTTGTTCAGTGATACACAAACAGCTGCTGGTGACTTATTAATCACTTTTAGACATACAATGAACATTCACTACTAAACCAATCTACATACACTTACAGTTACACTTAGTAACTGTTCAATATAATAGTGCAGTAAGAGAGTTTGTATTGTGTGTATCTGTGTAAATTCAGTGTGTATTGTTTAGTCATTGTGCACACATGCATGCACAGTTTTTTATTTTGCATATTTTTATCAAGGCTGTATGATGTATGGTGAAAAGTCCTATTGTAGCAATATTGTGATTGCAAGTCTTGTTTGATAATGAAGGAAAATGTTTATAAATGTGCATTTTGTTCTCCAATTCAAAAATGGAAATGTGAACTAGTGCAAAACTTAAAAAGTAAAATAAAAATATATGCACTTTGCTTTTGCATTGTTGGATGCATCTAAGCATCTCTATGAGCTGCCTTGGCAGTAAGCTGGTCCCAGTGACATTTTAACACCATATCTCAGCTTCAAAACTGGCACAAGCTTTCATTTGGACTCATGGATAAACTAGTTCAATATCACCAATTTAATAAACTGATAGTTAGTAGACTACCTAATTATTAAAAAAAAAAAACAACTACCACTTACTGTAGATTGCTCATAACTGAGAGAACTGCATGAACATATCATGATGCACAGATTGTGGATTCATCCGACTGAATAATAGATTCTTTTTGTCTTTCTACGCAATGTCACTGACACCAGACACATTAGAAGTTTAATTTGCAGTGTTTTTGGATTCTACAGTTACACAGACTGACATAACTGTAGTTATAACTGATTAGTGGTGCATGTCTAGTAACTTGTTATAGATTTGTTATGTTATTGTTAGTCTATGACTGTTAAAAAATGCCACAGAAGTAAAAATAAAGATTAGAACCATATGTGTGGGGGTTATTTTTTGGTTAGAATATATTTTATATAACTATCAAGAACCAGTATTGAAGCCAGTGAATCAGTATCGATAACCAGTCCTAGAAATAACACATGCACATAACGCCTGTCAACAGCAGAACTGAGCTGAACATAGTACCTTCTCCACCTCCTGCTCTGACACCAGCATGACTATCAGTGACACCTTCTGTTCGTACACCATCAGCCAGAAGTCTGCTGCAGTGCCGGTGAGCGGGGCCTGTGTGGCAATAAGGCGTGGGCAGTATGGTGACAGCTCCTCCACATAGCTGGCATTGATGTAGTCATCCTTGCCCGACTGCAGCACCACGCGGTTGAGGTCATAAGGCATGACCTCCTGGTGGCGGTTCTTCATGGTGTAGCAGCGAGCGATGGCAATGGAGAGCTGCCGGGCATCTTTCTCCTGTTGATCTTGGAGCTCTTTCCAGCGAGCATCCAGCACCGACAGGCCCCCCTCACACTCTGATGGCTGCTCTAAAGACTCTACCTGGGTTCGGTAATGTTCCAGTTCACCATAGAGACGAGCAACACGTTCAGGGGCTTGGTATGGATCGCCCTGGATCAGAAGAACCCCCTGGGAGCTCTTTTTACGTCTCTCACCATCCTGTGGATCAGCTTTAGTAGGCTGGAGGACATTGGTAGGGGCTTTGGTTCCTCCTGGTTGGCTTTCTGGACTTGAGGAGAGTAAGTCATCTGTGCTCGAGTTCTGACGCTGAAACAGAGCCGTGGAAGGAGAGATCGCTGACGGAGACCTCAGTGTGGGGTTAGCTGTGACCCCCGAATTGGTAGGGGTGGGTGCTGGTCTCTGTTGGGGATTGACACTCAGAGAAGAGGGTCCTGGAGAGGGGGACGGGGAAGGAGAAGGGGAAGCTGAGGGAGGCACAGTGTTGGATGGTGGAGGCACTGACGGACCTCCTGGTGAGGGTTGGACCATGTGCTGAGTTGGGGGAACATGTGAACCATGCGGACCCAGAGAAGGTGGCTGCTGTGGAGCACTTGAAGGTAAACTGGCTCCTGGGCCTGTAGGGTATATGGTAGGTGGCTGTGGATGAGTCATGCGAAGCGGAGCCTGTTGTTGTTGGGGAGCTGCAGGTTGGGGTGCCAGGGGTTGCTGAGGGATCACTGGAGCCCCTCCAGGGAAGCACACAGTCCCTGAGTGTCCAGGCTGAGGGTGGTGTGGTGGCGGCAGAGTACTAGGGGGCATCTGGGGCATGGGGCCTCTTGGAAGGTGAACCTGAGGGCCTGGGACCATGTGAGGTTGTGGGGCAGAAGGCAGTTGTGGTCGCATTGTGGGGTGAACGCCGGCAGGAGGCAGATAGTTCTGAGAGACAGGGGGAACTGCTGAACTGGTGGCTGGCAGCTGGGCTCTGGGACCACCTGGAATCTGCATCTGGGGCTGGGGTGCCATCTGCTGGGCATTTGGGGGAACTGCCATTTGTTGCTGTTGGGGCAACATGTGCTGTGGAGGGACTCCAGGTGGCAGGTGCATGTAGGGTTGTGATACAGGTGGTGCTGGTTGGGAGGTCGGGGGGAGTTGTGGGTGTGCAGGTTGTGAGGGCATCTGGCCATGAGGTGGTCTTGGCATCATCTGAGGGTGTTGCTGGGGTAGGTAGCTCTGTGGAGCCTGATAGCCTTGAGCTACCTGGGATTGGGGTGGGTAGCCATTTTGTTGGTGAGGCTGCAGCTGACCAGAGAATGGCTGCTGGTAGTGGGGGGGTGCCCCCGGCTGTGGGGGCATATACCCATGTGGGTACACCTGTGTGGCCTGAAGAGATGGGTGTGGGCTTGGAATAGTCCCAGGGACTGCTTGGTAGCTCTGAGTCAGGGGCTGGCTTGGACGTTGAGGGTATCGCTGTGGCTGCTTCTGCTGCTGCTGTGGTTGTGATGCTTGACTTTGGATGTGAATGGGAATTCCTGGTTGGGGCAAGAACTGTTGGTAGACCCCCATCTGTGGAGGTACTGCGTAATTTGTTGATGCAGCAGGTGGTACAGGGTGGCGTGGTGTAGGAGCATAGCTGGGGATTGGGGCCTGGATGCTGTCCACAGTAGTGGTGGAGGGCCTGACTGGAGTTGGAGCTGGAGCTGCAGTGCCAGGTGGTGGGGGGCGAGGAGGTGGAGCCTGATAACCTGGTACAGGTGCCTGTGCAGGCATTTGTGGTGGCATATGTGGAGTCATCTGAGGGAGGGGTCTGTGTGGGAGAGGTCCTTGCGTCCCCAGAGCACCAGATGTAGGAAACTGAGCTATCCTTGCCAGGAGTTCTGGAGGAGGCAGGTTGGCAGGAAAGCGAGGAAGATTAGAAGCTGGTGCTCCAGGCCAGGGTAGGGAGCTGCTGCCACCAAGGTTAGCACCAGGGGGGAGGAAGGCTTCCGGGCCAGGCAGGTGAGGTGCAGTGGTGGGAAGGGAAGGGATATCAGGGGGAAGGCTGCAGAGCTCTTCAGGTAAGTCACCACCCAAGGCTAAAATGGCTGCACTAAGCTGAGCCAGCTCGGGATCCTCCAGGCTAGAACAGGAAGAGTCTGCATCTGTAGCTTTGGGCTGTAATGAGGGCTTTGCCGCTGTCGGCCGAGCAGGGGCCTTCTTCTGGGTGTCTCTGAAAACACACACAAAAGAGGACAGGAAACAAAAATAAATATCACTGAAATAGAACCAAAAAAATTGTCTTTGTAATAAAAATCTTTTCAATCCATGTATACTTGAAGGGTCTTACTTTTCAGTTTGATCTAAAATGAAATGGCCAAGTGTAAAGCTTTATCCAGACTAACCATAGACCAAACAGCTGAATCTTTTTCCAGAGAAAAGAGGATCAAACCAAACAATGGTTTGGTTAATTTCCAATGCGAAAACAGTTTTTGTATGGTTATGACTTTGGGACCAATTTCAGAAAGTTACAATAGGCAAAAAAATAACCTGAGCACAGCAAGACCCCCTCGGCCTGAAAATCAGGCAAAGACAGACATGGGTAGAACTTAGAATTAAGTAAAGAGTTGATTTTCATGAATTTTGCCTGAACATAAGTTAGGAAATAGGTAAAGATCACCCATTTCCAAACTTATCTCAGATCTCTATTATGTGGTTCTGTAACATAATATTATACAGCCTTCAATCTCCCCTACTACACAAGTAGTAATGACAAAGTGAATCTTTCTGAAGCAATGAAATTTTTCAACACAATTGTACTGAAAAAGGCTCACTACTCAAAGCTTGTTTTGATCACATGACATCCGAAGTTTCATTTGACACATATACCACGTGACTGGTTCAAATGCTTATTCAATGGTAGCAGTTGTTGCTTCATTGCTGATAACCCTGTAAAGGTGATTTGATGAGACCATGAATGAACAAAACAAACAAATAAATAAATGAATGAATAAATGAATGTATGATTTGTCCACATAACTAAAACCAAGAAAGTATATATACTATCGACCCTGCAGGAATTGTTCTGTTAATGTTTCTGTTTGAGTATGCAGCAGTTGCTGTCTAATGCATTGAGTGTGTTTGGGGCAATGATAGACAGGTGAGTGGATGAGAAAAGTATGGGGGCAGAGCCAGTG
Source organism: Sphaeramia orbicularis (assembly GCF_902148855.1). Classification (NCBI taxonomy): domain Eukaryota; kingdom Metazoa; phylum Chordata; class Actinopteri; order Kurtiformes; family Apogonidae; genus Sphaeramia; species Sphaeramia orbicularis. Next base: position 53,286,679 of record NC_043972.1, read on the forward strand.
AGCAAGTGTATGTGAGAGAGGTGAGTGCAGAGAGCATGGAGTAAGAACCAGTAGTTAAGATCTGCATTTATTTATCTGTCTGTTGTTTTGGTGTGGTTACGGCCAACAGTAACCAATAGTGTTTTTTTAAATAAAGCGACCAGTGTAGAATAAACCCTCATCTGTCCTTCCTCGGACGCTACAATACAAACAAGTTATACAAAAAAACACATGTTCACCTCCATTTCACATCATTGAGTTTTAGTAATGTGGACAAATTATACATTAATTTATTTGTTTTGTTCATTCATACTCTCATCAAATCATCCACACAGATTTATCAGCAGCCACACCTAACCGCTGGGTAGACTGCTGGGTCGCACAGTGGAGAACTCCCTCCTGTACAAATACAGAAGGTTCCTTGTGCATTACCACAGGAGTTAACAGTGTTTTCAGACATTTGACTGTGGAAAAGTAGGTCACAAAATAGGTGTAGGTCACCCATTTCGGAACTTGTCCAAGCTCTATACATGATGTATGTATCGTAAAAATGTTAGGGGTCCAGCTGTTTTTTTTTCCAGTTAGAGTGTTTACAAGATGTGTCACAGACAGACAGACAGACATGCTGACAAATCCCCCCCCTTTGGCAGGCCGAGGGGGTAAAAAAAGAAGAATGTGTTGCTTGATGATACAATATAGCACCACATCTGCCTGATATTATAGGTTTAACTGTCTGTTTTACCTTTCCAAGGTAGGCTTCCTTTCCTCTGTCCTGGTCTGACAAAGGGCTTTGGCTCTCTCCAGCAACCGTGATGCTTTGGCTTCCAGGTCATCGTAGAACTCTTTTCCCTCCTGGGACTTTTTCATCAGGTCTTCGTAGGCTTCATAAGAGCCCACGAGTCCCTGAACAGTGTTGTTCCACTGCTGCTCTGTTTGGCTCAGGCCCTTGCGAACTGAAGCGTACTGCACATTGGCCTCAGTAAGGGCCTTTAGGATGTTCTCCTGAGCGGCCAGGTTCTGGTCGATGTACACCTTCACCTGTTCATATTTCTTCAGCTGCTCCTCAAACACACGCTGTAAATACAAAGTAAAAGCTTTCTATAGGATATCCAACTGGTGCTGTGTGCACTTGGTTGCTCTTATTTTATACAATCTGTGCTTGACAATTTTTAATCTACAATCTCCATACTGTTCTAAATGTTCATTTCAGATTGTAATTTATTTCTATTAAAATTTTTTTTAAAAAGTCCATTATGTGCTGGTGTGTACCTTCATGTCTGCTCTTTCCGTGGTGACCAGTGTGGACGTGATGTCATCTTGCTGGATGAGGTCACGAAGCTGTTTTTCCAAAGATGTCCTCTGTTCCCTCATCTCCTGCACCTTCCCAAGGATGCGCTTCATACATTGCAGTCCTGCTACCTCATCTGAACATATGAAGGATTACATTTAAATGGTCACTAAAGGGTCTCAACGTAGTGAAGAAACATGATGTTGCAACATTGTGGACGACCCATTCCTTATGTAGATATAAACATCTCATTATAACGTTAAGAAAACACACTTGTGATATTAAGTTCACTGTACAATAACTCAATAGACTTTAAATTATAAGTAAATGCTAAGGCAATGGCTACGGCCACAGTACCGTGGCATGAAATATCAGTTTGTCTATTGCCACAGAGCCAATCAAATGTTCGCATTTGTACTAGAGCCAATCATGGATACTGTTACATGACCTCATTAGCCTCTTGTTGCCACAGCACTGTGGTGATATATGGCATATACTTCAATGCATTCTTTTGTGTATTTTGCTACCACAGTACTGTGACAATTCATGGAAGAAACCAAAAATTAGTAATAGTGTATAGTATAGAATAGGAATTATTGTTCTAAATACCTTATATATTGTTTTATGGTGTTCTTTGCTCTTTGCATTCAGTGAGGCTAGAAAAGGTGGGCGAAGCTACATGTTTGATGCAGTTCTGTGTCAGCTCGGTGTATTGAGTGCTGTGGTCCGAATTCTGCACTTTAAACATTGCCCCAGTGACTGGCTCAATGTCAGATTTACCTACTGGCACCCTTGGCACCATGCCCCCCTGCCCCCCAGGGCAAACTCTACTGTTTCTAAGCCTGACCTTGTTGCTGTCTTGTACTGTGGTACTTTTCGGGAGGTAACAAGTTTGCAAAAAACTTGTGACCAAGAGACAGTTCATCACCAGAAATATGTTTTTAGGACAGCTGCCTGAAAGTCAATTCAAAATTATTAACGACTTGTCTTCTCATTTGCAGTTACTCGCGAGGCAATCAGAGAACTGACATTTTATAATGAGTTAAAAATACATCTAAAACTGGAGCTAACTAACTTGAGCTGCCAACATTAGAAATTTTTTAGTCCTGTCTGTTGTATTTTTTAATATGTCTAAGTGCAAAGTGTATTTTACCAATTTTTTTACTTCCTTTGTCTGATGTGTAATTGTAAATTTTTGTATTGCAACGTCTTGTACTCGTCTGTGTTTATTTTTAATTAATTAATGTATTTATTTTAAGATGCATTTTTGTAACCTAGTGCTACCTTTTAGGGTGACACTTTAACATCTGTCCAGGGACTGCAGATGAAAACTAGCCATTAGGCTAACTCTACATTTACAGCAATTAATGCACAATGTCCCTGTTAAATAAAACCATTAAATGAAATTTAGAAAAAATAAAATAAATAGATAAATAAATGCAGATCGGTAGATTTTCTGATTCTCCAAAAGAAATAGGACTGAACTGAAAAAAAAGTAGATAAAATCTTTGAGAACTCTAACCCACAGACAATGTACAAGTGTCCACTTGTACCAACAGTAGCCCTTACCCTCGCTGAGCTGAGGCCGGGGTAGGGCCTCCCTCAGACTGTCCAGTGGACCTCCCAGCAGACGTAGATTACTGATGTGCAGGTTCATGGCTCTGTGCAGCTCTGTATTGGTGAAGCTGGCCTTCTTGTGGGCCTCCATGTACTTCTCCAGATCCCTGCGGATCTCAGCCAGGGCTTGGGCCTGTGCTGCTGGGTGGACGTCACCTGCAGCAGCACCGGCTCCCTCTTGGTGGACCTGCTCATCGGCTTCATCTACCTCTAGGACGTCTCTGATCTCCTTCAGTGACGACTCCACATCAGTGAAAACACCTGAGAGCACTACAGAGGCATAGATAGTGACAGGCTTTAACTTACTTACACAGTGGCATAACCAATACACAGAACAACACAAAAGACAGGCTGAAAATGAACGTGCATGGTGCACAAGTTCATTTTTAAAAGATGACCACACCACTTGACATTTTTCAGGCCCAAACAAATTCAACTACATGAAAAAATACTAAGAACCAATGTTCAAAAATGTATTAATTCTTCTATGGACACAGTATTACTACTGTTTCACAACAGCTGTAACAGATATCCTTATTCATCTGTTATTCACCTCATTTATTCTATGTAAACACAAGACAAAATGAACCACAAATGTGTGTAAGTAAAATATTTTAAAATGATTGTTGTTTTAGGTAATCAACACAGTATTATATAACGTAATATTCCAGTGTATTGAATATGTATGTTTTCTGAAACCAACTTGGCATCACAGTACAACAAATGGCCGCAAAAGTAGTATATGTTCATAGGGCTAGAAAATAAAGCAATTTTTAACAATTATCACCCTATAAATAATTATCATTATCTTTTTTTAAACATGAATGCAATGCAGTTTTCTTTATTTTGGTTTTATTTTGTTTGATGTTGAACAATTTATTACTCATTATTCAATTGTTCTGAATGTGATACCTATAGATTTGTTAATGACCAAGTATTTGTCATTTTCTGAATACAAAGTGTTTAAAACCACAAATAACCACCTTTCACTTTCACCAAGACACACAATTCAACCTTTAAACTGAAAAGAAAATATGACTGACTGAAACTTGATCACATTATTATAATTTTAAGTGTTTCATAATTTTCAAAGTAACTTTTTAAGTGGCCATTTTATTAATTCCTTATATCTTATTAGCAATGACTTTCTTGCAAAATAGTCAAAATAAAAATAATATCAAAAAGGCCAGTTGAAATAAAGAAATAAATAAATAAATCAACATTTGAAAATTAAGTAGACCAAAATTACAACACCCACAAACATCTCTGAGGTGATGATGTTCAAGTTTTTCACTACAGTAGAACCTCAGATTCCGAGTTCACCATAGTATGAAAAATTTGCTTTACGAGCTGCCGCTCTTGAGAATTTTTGTCTTGAAATATGAGTGAAAATCCACAGAATGAGCACACGCTTCTCCCAACAGCTGCAGCCTCCACAGGCTCACTTCACATGTTCATCTGCTTTATTTAATGACAATGGTATGGCACCTTTTCGGAACATTTTAAAAAGAAGAGATTTCTCTGGATAGGTTTAATGAAACAACACACAACAGTGATGAAAGTGAGGCCAGAAAGAACAAATTAAGTGATGAGAGAAAATGCCAGAAATTCTTCTGATGTTTTACTGGAAGGAGATTCTCCTTCCAGAGAATAACTTTCCTCCTCCTCCTCCACTATCTTCCTCACACACAGATCATCTCATCTTAAAGGTAAATAAGTTAATAAAACCACTTAATTTGTTTTTATAATTGTTACTGTCTTTCTAACTGCATTTTTTCTGTTTTAAAACCCTTAAAAAAGGATTTTGGGGGGTCTGGAAAGGATTAATTATATTTCAATAGGGGAAATTGATTTGCAAAACATGGAACGAATTAAACTCTGCGAGGTTCCACTGTACTTATTTTTTGAACATTGATGACATTTTTCACGCATTCCTCCCTTGTCCTTAATAAGTATAATGAGTACCTGATTCCTACACACCTTTACATTTGTGTTTTTTGACCCAGCGTAGCAACAACTACCAATGTTGTTTTTCTTCAAAATCAGAATGTGCCATTACGAAAATTTCACTACAAAACCGGAGCAACAGTGTGTTGTTTGTGTGTGACTGACCCTGCATTGACTGGATGAGGCTCTTAACGGTGTCCGGCCTGACGCTGAGAGCAGCACACTTCTCCATGAGCACTGGAGGAATGTGGCTGTACAAGTCCAGGTTGTCCACAGACTCTGGCTCTAGACCCAGAGAGTCCATGAACTGCCTGCAGAAGACATCACAAACAGCCTGTTGTTTTCCCCTGTTACCAGCTCCACTAAGGGCATGTTTCAAGACTGCAGATCCTATATTTGTCTTCTTAATCACTCAGTGCTTCAGCTTCAATATTTCATTAATGGTACAATGTAATCACGTTTTTAAGCAGGTAACAGGCACATAACTTACACACTAACGTTAACACATGCAAAGAAACACACAGTCTACTTACTCTAATGTTTCATTCTTGCTTTCGATCTTGGCCATAACATCTCTCAGCAACTTGGCCTTCTCCTCACTGAAAACACACACAAACCACAAACATACACATTTTTAAGTGGTACATTGTGCAGCAGTCAGGAAAATGCAGCAGTCAGGAAAACCATGTGGTGGCCTTTAATTGCGCACCGTCTCTGTTGCTGAAGAGTGCAAGAGAGGCGTCAATAACTCAATCACAAAGCTGCAGAAGTCCACCATACAAAAGCAGTTGCACTTGGGTCAGGTGCTCATTTTTTAAAGCAAATTACAATCGATTCACACATTGGAAATTAAAAAGCAATTAATATACGTGCATTTCTTCACAAGTATTACACAACATTTCTATAGGTTGGGTGTGTGATAACTATTGCATAACTATCATATTGCAGTCATTTAGCGTTAGTTATTTAACCTCTAAATGTAAAGTGTCATGAGATAATTTTTGTTATGACTTGGTGCTATATAAATACATTTTGATTGATTGATTGATTATAATCAAGACTACTATACATATCGTAATGATATACACTCACTCATACAAAAACATTTCACTTTCTTCATAACCTATACATGTATAATTAAACTACAAGACACATACAAGCTCAAGCAAAATACAAGCTCTACATCTGTCCCATCATAGTCCACTAGGACCTATGGGCTGCTACTGAACATACCTACAAAAGCCAATACCTTGGTCAAGTGTGCTAACAAGAATTTTAATGTAACATACATATCTTTGATGGTGAAGAACTATGCAAACCCCACTAAGAATGGCCAAGCACTCAACAGAGATCTATCTTGATGTAAGGGGACATAGCTATCAACCATTGAGCCACAATGCCCTCCAATTTCTGAACATATAATGGACTGAGCGAACCCACCTGTATAGTGAAGAGGCTTCATGGGCAGCCATGGGCACCAGCTTGGCAAATAGATCTGGTCCAGTGACAGTGGGGTCAGTGGGGTTCACAGGTAGAGCCTTTACCAGTGGGGCACCTATATGGACACACAGAAGCTGCTATTAACTAGATACTGTATAGCAGTCCAGTCATAATCGCAATAGCAGCCTCTACACTTAATAAATCGACAAATAGCACATAAGCCACATTCCAATATAGCACCCAGCCATATTGGAATATACTGAATTCTTGACATGCAAAAACAACTGATGCAGCATCTGGGTTTGGTCTAATATACAATCTACCACCAGTATTTAGCAATGCCCTATGTTCAGCCTCTCTCAGGTCAACACTCTAGTTTTAAACAACATCAAACCTGCCTGATGTTTTAATTTTAGTTACAATATCTATACACACAATGGCATTTAGTTTCCCAAAAAAATACCCAACACTAAAGATGGGTACCAAATTTGGCACTTTTATTGGTACCGACAGACTTCCATCGGTACTACCAAGTATTAATTCACCTAAAGTCAAACGGTACCACACTTCGGAACTTAAATGCATCCTCGCATTGCATGTGTCAGGGAGAGAGTGGAGTGCTGGCCTGACGTGATGACGTCGAGGTGACAACGACAATATCTGTAATGCTAAATGTAAAGCCAGCCACAGCACCACCTCAAACCTGAGGAAACAGTCAAACATAACTGACACCTGAAGGTTGAGGAATGTACAATATTCAAAAGCCCCAAAGGAGCGCAGGCTATGACTCCCACACTAGGCACTGTCACTGCACCTACAGCAGCGTTGGGGGAGAAGAAGCGGAGTCAAAAAAAAAAAATAAAGTCAGTGGGGAGCGGCTCGGCTCTTGCCAGAAAAAGTACATATGTTGGGGTTCCTGAAAAAGAACTGCTGAACTGCAATACACTTCATGCTAGAGGGAGTGGTTTGTTTTAATTTGTAATACTTTAGTTTGAAAAATGTTATATGTTATATTTATTTTTAAGTTATTTGCCCTCCCCCACATGCATGTTTCCCAAGTTTTACATTATGTTATTTCACTTGTGATGTTGAGAAATTAATATTCAGACTTCAGAAGCTTTTACTATTCTTTTATAGACAAAATGACTCACCACACATACACACAAAAAGTACCAAAAACAGGTACCATTGTATACGGCTACCTGTTCCCAGAAACCGAGTATCTGTGCCATGTCTGTTTAAATGTGAAAGGTACCCATCCCTACCCAAAACTACTGCCAAATTTTAAAACTGTACAGCGAAGTCGTACCCGGTATGCTAAACCTAACCTCTCAACAAAACAGGCTACTCCTGCTGATCTGCATCTAGAGCCTGTGCATAACACACTTCGCATAGACACAGTGATAAATGCACGAGGCTCAAAAAGCAGTTACCTTTGACTGAAGCTAAAGTCTCCAGAGAAGGAACTGTCTCATGATAGATGAAGTCATTGTCCTTCTTGGCAGAATTGAACCTGCAGGACAAAGTATTCATCAATTGTCTTTTATACAATACGATCCTATATAAGATGCTCCACATAATCAGTACAACAATAAAAAAAAAAATTGTCTTCATTACTCACTTTCCCCCAATTACATCCATGGTGAACCTCAAGGCTTCTTGCACACTGTCAGGTTGACCCTGTTGGTGTGAAAAACCAAAAACATTCTAATAAACCACATCAGAGAAGATTTCTGTAACTCAAATTAATTTGGGTAGGAGTGGAAACACTGTTTCACCTTGGCCAGTTTGATGGCTTCATTAAGTTTATCCAGAGAGCTCTGCAGATAAGCCAACTGGGAGGCACAAACGATCACATAAGTAACAGGGCAGAGAGGTGTGACAGGGCAAAATAACACTAAAAATAAACCACAACTTTGTGAAATGTGGTCTTACCCGCTCTCCATATTTTTGCTGCTCCTCAGCCTGTTTTCCCATATGGAGCTGATGGGAGAAGAAAACACGTGAGACAAAGGAAGGTGCGGTATGTGTGTATGTAGTAAACACCACCACAGACCTGTCTGTTGATACTGTGGATTAACCAGTAAATTGATTTTAATACCCCAAGTGAATTCTTCCTCCCTAACATAGCTCACCTAAAACTGGTAGAGAGGTAGCAAATGACATGCCATATCCTCATGTACTGTGTCTACCTTCCTCACTAACTTTAGAGCACAACAATTCACTATCCACATTTTACTCCCTCGGAATTAAAAGCATAGCAACACTCCACCTCTGAGAGAAAAAAGTCCCACTACTGTCAATATTTTGTAGAAATGTCAAAACTTTTTTCCAAGTTTTATTTAAACTGCTCTTACTGCCCAGCACTACTGCATAATAGCACACACAAGCTAGAGATTTTAAGATTCACCAAACTGCATTCAAGTATTTGAACAAAAGGTCAAGTTTCCCATACATCACAATAGCCTCAGTGATGCAGAGGAGCATCCTCAACACTAATCCTCCTTACAGTCTTTCTGGATTCCATTAAACTTACATGTGCAATAGCAGCAAAGTAGTAGATCTTCATCTGGACCAGTTTCTTCCAGTCCTTCTGAATCTTTCCAAGCATGGATGCAGTCTCTGAGTTCTCCAGAGCTCTGCAGGCCTCTTTATAGTAATCGACCACCTGAACCACCACAATTGAATATTTTATATTAATGATAGTTGTGTGTGTGTGTGTGTATATATATATATATATATATATATATATATATATATACATATATATATATATATACATATACATATATATATATATATATATATATATATACTATACATATATATATATACATATATATATATATATATATATATATATATATATATATATATATATATATATATATACATATACATATATACATATATATATATATATATACATATATACATATATACATATATATATATATATATATATATATATATATATATACATATACAGGGTGGGGAAGCAAAATTTACAATGAACATTTAGTTGTTTTTTCTCAGCAGGCACTACGTCAACTGTTTTGAAACCAAACATATATTGATGTCATAATCATACCTAACACTATTATCCATACCTTTTCAGAAACTTTTGCCCATATGAGTAATCAGGAAAGCAAACATCAAAGAGTGTGTGATTTGCTGAATGCACTCGTCACACCAAAGGAGATTTCAAAAATAGTTGGAGTGTCCATAAAGACTGTTTATAATGTAAAGAAGAGAATGACTATGAGCAAAACTATTACAAGAAAGTCAGGAAGATACTATTAAAGAAGAATGGGAGAAGTTGTCACCCGAATAGTTGAGGAACACTTGCGCAAGTTTCAGGAAGTGTGTGAAGGCAGTTATTGAGAAAGAAGGAGGACACATAGAATAAAAACATTTTCTATTATGTAAATTTTCTTGTGGCAAATAAATTCTCATAATTTTCAATAAATTAATTGGTCATACACTGTCTTTCAACCCCTGCCTCAAAATATTGTAAATTTTGCTTCCCCATCCTGTATATATATATATATATATATATATATATATATATATATATATATATATATATATATATATATATATATATATATATATATATATATATATATATTAGGCCTGTGACCTCGGGCCCAGAAACATGAGATATCCCTCCTGGAGGTAGAACCAAACACAACATAGTTTTTCCTCATCTCTAAGGCCCCCAATACATGAAATGGATTCTTGTATAAAAATATTTTAATGCAAAACTGGTAAAATTGATCTATGTTGTTGTACACCCACAGACAAAAAATGAAGTCTGTTCGTCTGGTGATTGAAGCATATAAACCCATGTAGATTCACTATGGAAGCACCAGGAGGTCTATAACTTGGCATAGTGGAAGCCAGGATATCCCTACACATTCTAGAAAAAACAGAATGTAAATATCTGAATTCATATAGGAGATATAGTCATTTTAACACATACCTACAATAGGCGAGAATGGAAATCTATGTAGAATATTCTCTTTACTTTTTAGTGACTCTGTAATAGAAAGCCATAACAACACATATGAGGGCTTGTTTGAAAGCTGTGGTTCTACTGAATCCAGCAATACCAACTGTGTATTGGTAGCTTGTATACTCATGGAGTTACCTCACAAAAGGTATGGTAAAAGGTATGATATCCTGGCTTCCACTATGCCAAGTTATAGACCTCCTGGTGCTTCCATAGTCAATCTACATGGGTTTATATGCTTCAATCACCAGACGAACAGACTTCATTTTTTGTCTGTGGGTGTACAACAATATAGATCAATTTTACCAGCTTTGCATTAAAATATTTTTATACAAGAATCCATTTCCTGTATGGGGGGCCTTAGAGATAAGGAAAAACTATGTTGTGTGTGGTTCTACCTCCGGGAGGGGTATCTCAAAAACTAAAGCACTTTTTAGCTCTTAGTCACAGGCCTACATATATATATATATATATATATATATATATATATATATATATATATATATATATATATATATATATATATAGCTCTGGGAAAAAATAACTGACCATTGCAAAATTATCACTTCTTCTGATTTTACCATTTATAGGTATGTGTTTGAGTAAAATGAACATTTTTGTTTTATTCTCTAAACTACCAACAACATTTCTCCCAAATTCCAAATAAAAATATTGTTATTTTGAGCATGAATTCACATAACACGGCACATAGTCAAAATAACAAAAAGATACAGTGTTTTCAGACCTCCAATAATGCAAAGAAAGCCAGTTTATATTCACTTTTAAACAACACAATACTAATGTTGTAACTTGGGAAAAGTTCAGACGTCAATATTTAGTGGAATAACCCTGATTTTCAGTGACAGCTTTCACATGTCTTGGCTCTCCACCATTGCTGTTGGATGCCTTTATGCAGCTCCTGGCAGAGAAATCAAGAAGCTCAGCAATGTTCAATGGCTTGTGACCATTCATTTTCCTCTTGATTACACAGTGGCAGAAAAAGTTATTTGACCACCCTTGTTTTCTTCAGTTTCTTGTTCATTTTAATACTTGGTACAACTAAATGTACATTTGTTAGGACAAATAGAACGATAACAACAAAAATAGCTCATAAGAGTTTAATCTAAGAGCTGATGTCTAGCCATTTTCCATGGTTTTCTTGATAATAACCAAAATCACTTAAGTTCCTACATCAATAGCTATGGCACTGAACTGACAAAAACAGTGCTTTTAGGCATTCCATGTTTTCTTTTCTGTCTGTTTTAGTCACATGATACACACAGAAGTAAGTACTTGATTGCATAACCATTGTTTTTGATGACTTTTGATGGTCTAATAATTTTTTCCATGACTGTATTCCAGAAGTTTTCAAAGTGGGTCCAGGTCGGGAGATTGGACTGGCCATGACAGGGTTTTCATCTGGTGGTCTGTCATCCACACCTTTATTGATCTAGCTGAGGCAAGGAGCATTGTCCTGATAGAAAAACCAGTCCTCAGAGTTTGGGAACCTTGTCAGAGCAGAAGTTGAGTAGTTTTCAGTAGTTATTTTTTTTATTCCAATTACTTTTGCAGTACTAATAGCACTGTTTTTGCCACCCAGCTAGTCCTATTTAAGAAGAGTGATGGCCACAGTAGTGGTTTTTATACTTCTCCTTCTTAAATAAGACATGGATCAGGTGTTTATTAAGTAGAATAAGGTGTGGTTGTGTTGGAATTCAACTGACACAGGAATGGAATGGCTGTCATACATGCTGATTTCAGAAGAAATTGCAGTGGTCTCTTATTTTTTTCCAGAGCTGTATATATAAAATAAGCTAACCTGTGCACTGATGCGAGCGACTAGGAAACTCTTCCTGTTGTCCAACATGGACTTCTCCAGCAGACACTCCTGAGCCTGGCCCTGAGACAAACACAAACTGATCAGCTTTTATTCATGTCTTTGAGTTTTAGATTTGTTTTTCCAAGAATTCAGGTTTTTTAACCAGCATAAGATTGATGTTGAGGTTAAGGATCTGGTGACTCATGTCCATGCTGAAATTGTGGCTGAAGTGGTCTCTCAGGTAACAGAAGGCCCCTGCTGAGCACTGGAAGTGGGTGCATGACACTTTCATGCCCTGTGAGAAAGGCAGTCAGTGTCAGTGGGACTGTGTTTACACGTCAATCAAATCATTTGTATGACTGTTGTTGTGTTACCTCCTCAGACACCCTGTTATCCATGGCTCCCAGCATGGAGTGCAGGGCCCCTACAGAGCATCGACAAAGACATTCAGCACAGGCTGGTTTCAGACCAGTTCCTTCAAGCAAGGTCAAAAGTTCTACATTCTGCAACACACTACTGTACTCAGACAAAGTCTTCAGCTTCATTAGAACATTATCTCAGTGCATAATCTCACCCAAATTGTACAAGATGCAGGCTTGCTCGTAGCTGATATCATCGTGGGTGACTGTTTTTCCAGAGAAAATCTCGGTCCTGTGCAAAATCAAATCAACATGCCTTACAAGTTAGGCATATAAATTCACATTTTATATATAAAATGGTTGGAGGATTGCATTACCTTAAAAATATAATTTACAATACAGACTACAAGCCGTGAATGTAATTAGTAAAATACTGCATCATATTTCATTACATCAGATTTCATATTTTAAATACCTGAAAAAAAGGACAGGGCAGTAAAATAACAGTGGCATTGAAAAACTGAGGACAATATGATAAGTCAGTCATACAGTTATGTCTGTCAACAGTAAATGCACTGCCTCTGTGTCAGAGGTTGACATACAGGAACAGGGATGCATTCACCAAGTAACTTCTGAAATCTCCATTGTTTTGAACAAATTAAACGTAGTACACCTACATTTATTAATCTTCCCTCAAATAACCACTAACAATGTTCAAAACATCGAAGTTGAGCTTTTTCTTATTCTTCTGTGTTTAAATACACACTACTATATCTGTCGCTACACTGAGAGGATAAAAGATTAGCAATGAACTCCTTCCTTTAATCAGCTGTAATGAGGACAGACTGATCACTGTCCAATGACATACAGTGATAAGTATCAATGCTGTTCAATATGGACAAAATAATGTGATCACGTTTTTTCATATGGTCAAGCACTATTTTAAATTATCATTATTATACATATATGGAAACACTAAAGCAGTGTGATGTTTTGTCTGCAAAATGGATGAAGAAATAATTTTTACTTAGCGTCAAAAATGTATGTTGTTGCTTTTAAATAAATCTGCCAGTAGAAATCTCAGATTGTGTACAGCTATTTTTTGTCCACCTCATCATGGAAATATCACCATATAACCCTTGAATTTACTTTAAACATAAATATTTGAATGTGGTATGTTCCAATGCTGAGTACTGTATGTATTTATTTTTTGTGTGTGGGTGAGTACCATGAGATGGGCACAGCGGCTTCTTGTCCAGCTCCCATGGGGACACGACTCTGGAGGTAATGCAGCTGGCCAAAGTACTTCCTCAGAGTGCTGCATCCCTCAAAATCCCTCGTCACATTCACTGCACTCTGTGAGTCACATAGGAACAGTGTGTTTTTGTTGGCTTTAATCAGCAACTGTTTTTCACCGCAGCTACATAATCACTACCTCTGCACACAAATATTAATTAATACAAAGGGCCTAACGCCTGTGTGTGAACATGATGGTTTTCATGGCTATGCTCCCGTAGAGACCTTGTTTTTTTTGTTGTTGCTGTTTTAATGTCACTGGGACCAAACGAGGGATGAGCCACTGACATCTGAACTTCACACCACAGCCTCAGTTCAGTACAAAGTACACAGTATTCAGTACACATAGCCTAATGCTGCCTTCATGTGCTATCAGGAAGATGATCCTTTCCACTAGTGAATTCAAAATTACAAGTGCATTGTGTTCAAGTGCTTTTTTAAAAAAATTATTATTAGTGATACAGTTACCGAGAAAAAAAAACAAACAACAACAAATAAACAAAAGACAAATCAATCAAATAAACAAACAAAAGATAATGACAAACAACATCATATTACAATGAAAAAGATAATAAACATGAAGAGCAACTAAACAAAATAGCTAGATTGATTAAGGGTGATAGGGAAAAGGGTAGGAGGGAGAGTGAATGAAAGTGAGAAAGGGAGAGAGAGAGAGAGAGAGGAGAAAGGAGAAAGTGAAAGGGCTAATAATTATGATAATGATAATAACAACAACACAAGAATATATAGTAATAATGCTACTAGCCTAATTAGTATTACTGTGGTGGCAGCAGCAGTGGAGGCAGCCACAATAACAGCAAAAATGGGTTAAATAATTTAATATTTATAATACTTTATAAAATTCATATCAATTTGAGTTTATATTCATTAATTTAAATTAATATGGCTAATCAAGTGCTTTTCTTGTCGTAGAAACATTAAAATGTCTGACAATTTATCGTTACCTGCTGCTTGGGTAAAAGAGTTTTGGATGTGTTAATTCATCTGTTACAACATTTTTTATTTTTTTGTTTATTTTTATTGTGTATGCTATAAATATGCAAAATCATCAGCTAACAGCAGCAGAACATTAATAAAAGCATTGTTGACCATTCACCATGAATCCCTTGTTACTCTCCACCATGTTGAAAAGTTCAAAGGTTATTTGCATCTTGGCAGCTCATGTATCAAAGTTTTTTCATGTGCAGTTTTGAAGTTCATAATATTTTCTGTAATTCTCATAGCATGTAAAGGCAGGATTAAGTCTATACTCAGAAACAGTCAAATGATACAATCAGGATACACACCTGTTTCCTGCACCCTTTATCAGTATTGTCAGCTAGCACCTAGCAGCAAGCTGCAGTTAACTGATTTATCCATGGGTTGTGGATTGAGTAAGACATCTTAAGACATCATACATGTTTGGCTTTGAGAAACCTTGTTCCATATTCTTATGACATTTGGAAGACTTTAGATTATTAAAATTATTAAGATTTTAAATTAAATCAATTACTCAAAAACCCTGTTGGTTATAGCACTAGAAAGAAGGAATATGTATCCATGAGTATAACTGCTGCATTTCTACAATTAATTTTTGAAAGTGGGGTCTCCAAAGTGAACCTTGTGAACCACTGATTTATAGAGAACTAATCCACATAGATTTGGCAACAGATGAAGCCCTGAGAAGTGTGACACAGTGCCTACCTGCCGCAGTGTCTCCAGTTTCTTCAGTTGTTCATTGTAGTTATCTGGATTCTCTCCATAGTTCTTCAAGATGAACTTCGGGAGAAAAAAATAAAACACTCTCATGAGATGAACAGTTACAACAGATAATCTCACATAGCCTATCTTTACATCCAGAATCTAATATGACTGATCATGTTTGGACACATTCCTGTAGTAATTATTTGCTAAGTTTTTCTTCACATAAAAAAAAATGTTTTAACCTTTAACAGGCAAGGATTAACAACTCTGCTGCAGGCTCTATAACTGTCCGATCATGGTTTGCCAAGGCTGGCTCTATGGGCCACTATAATGACCAGCAATCTACTTAGTCAGGTCAAAAGTTAAACAAGCCAGCAAAACCCTGAGGCATAGTGATTTGTTTACTTCCGTTTCCCCTGGAATCAAATTATGCCATAAGGACACATGTACATTGACGCAGTAACAATAAGTAATTGTCCTGGTGCCATTTCACTGTCTCAATCTATCCTTGTGTGTCTACTTCATATCTGTAGATGCTAAAGTTAACTGAGACTTAATCAAATATATTTGACAAAAAATCCAAATAAAAAAACACTAATTTCTCATGCTTCTAATTGTCTTTTAAACAGCACCTAAGAACACTAATATTTTCCAACAGCAATGAAAAAAATGTGTTTCCCTTTAAATAGGGATTTACCAATCTGATCATAATATCAGATATTGGTAGGATACTGACCTAAATGGCTAGATGGGGTGTCGGTGACAATGGCTTTGATCTATTGATGGTTTCATAAATCAGAGCCATTGATATCATTTATCAAATCAAATTAAATTTTATTTATATAGTGCCAAATCATAACAAAAGTTATCTCATGATACTTTACATTTACAGCTGGTCTAAACCAGATTCTTAAACCAATTCACAGACACCAAAAGAATCCTCCAGGAACAAGCACTTGGCGACAGTGGTGAAGAAAAATGTCCTTTTAACAGGCAGAAATATGTAAGCAGACACAGGTTTTTGGAGGATGGTCGTCGGCCTTGACCAGTTGTTTTTTTTGCGGAAAGACTATTAAGTCTTCAAGTTCCGCACCATAGGTCAGGACCCGGTCAAGGGTGTGATTAAAGCTGTGAATGGGTTTATGTACACATCAACTGAAGCCAATCAAGTCTAATAATGACATAAAAGGATTACTGAGGCAGTCATTTTTGTTGTCTACACGGATATTAAAGTTACCTACAATAATTGCTTTGTCCGTTTGAAGGACTAGACGGGCTAAGAATTCAGCGAACACAGAAAAGAATTCAGTATATGGACCAGGAGTCTGGTGCACTGTGACAAATAAAACCACAACAACCATAACAGCATTTAAAGGGTGCTGATGTACCTTATTTGTTTAAAAAAAGAATGCTAAAATTACATTAAGATAATAATATAACACAAAACTATTATTTTTATTTATATAAAGTAAGAAACACATGGAAACACATTAACAGTGAATATATTACAATGAATAAGGTGCATTTTGAATTGTTGTTTTGCTCAAAAGGCAGCCAGAACCTCAATTTAGATCTATATTGGTCAGCAGGATTACAGCAAAACTACTGCACTGATGTTCATGACAATGAAAGGTGAGGACATGGCCATAGGGCAAAGCCATTAAATTTTGGGGGCAAATCTGAAATCTAGAATTTTAGGATGAGATAAGGCATTTGTTTGAATTACAGGAAAATGGCGTTGGCAGAAGTACTCTCCTCTAAGTCTTAATGTTCTCTACTTCTATGGGTCACAACACTGAGCAAAATGCATAAAACTAGTCATAAAAGTATGGACTTGTGTGTAGGTTAGAGGTACAAAGTAACCATCAGTATGACAGTAATGAAGATTGATTTGCAAACAATGAAAGGTGTCACAAGTTTGCACTACAACATCTGTACCATACAATAATACTTCACTATTCTAATGCTTACTAATAAGTTCCAATATCTTAGTGGCACAGAGCAGACAGATAGGATTATATTTTAAGTAAAAGTTTTAATATGTTTGACTTGTTTTGTCTCCTATGAGTTGCATAATGCGATTCCGTTTTTGTCTAAATGGAAAATTGATATGAACTGGTATCAAGATTAGAATGTGGTGCTGGTATATATGTTTTTAAGACAACACTAAACAAAATCCAAATGCTATGTCTCCTCCAATTTTTGTGACCTTCAAGGTATGAGTGTACTCTTGTAGTTGTATCCTGCATTGGGTCATACAATGTAATCGACTAAGATTCTTATTTGAAGCTGTTTGAGGCTTTATTGCCGCCATCTAACATTCTTATTTTGATTTTCATGCGGGGTTACATAAGTCCATATCACTGTAATATCTAATGACTATTCAAGCGCTTAGTATAAGTTATTTCTTCCGGTTGGGAACCTACAGTTGTAAAGAACCTGCTGCGTTCAGGTGCACATGACTATGAGATCACAGTTGAATGTTTTCCTGTCGTCACCCTGGCTGGGCCGAGACACCAGGCTACGTTATTTTAGCTACGTATAGCTCTGAACCGTCGTTGTCAACTGCATGGTTTATTTTCCAAGTAGTGAGCCACTAAGCTGACAGCTAAGAACTTCAAAATGAAGATCTAGCCAATTATTAGCTAGCAAGCTAATGTTAGCAAGCAAAGGCGGTGGTCAAGAAAACTGCCACAATCACTTTTAGTTAGCTCGACAGCTAGCTAATATTCTCCTTTTCTTTAAAATCGACAACAGCTAAACTGACGGCTAGCAACCTTAGCGTCTTAATTAGACCAATTAGCCGATCTCTTATAATCCCTGGTTGCTTGACTTTGGACCTTAGCCCTGTTGCTCCATTCCCCACCCAGCTCACCTGCCTGACGGACGGACTGAGCTGAAACTCCCCTGCCTCCTTCAGATCCAGCCAGATCATCGGCATCCGCGGGACCGCCTCCATCGCGGCCGATGGGGTCTCTAAGAGGAGCTGTCAGCCGTTAAGATACCAATAGCACGTCGGTAGTTTTATGGACGTTATCGGTTTTCCACTGTAAAGCTCTTCCCCAAACAACTGTGTCATGTATCCATTTACACATCAACCGGAAGCTGAGAGCGTACATTACGCGTACACTCTGAAACGTACCGCATTGGTTTGTGGGAGATGTAGTCATTAGGAAAAAAAAGATATCCCGCACACTATCCAATCAACTTGCAAAAAACTTTAGTAGTAGTGTGCTAGCATACAACAATGTTCCGTAGGCTGGTTCAGTCAGGAGCGTAAGATGGAACATAAATCATGTTTTTGTTATTTATGAGATGGAAACTGTATGGAAACTATACAACTGTATAAGCACTTGAGATAACCACAACCACAACAGTTTGTCGTTTAAGGGTTATAGGTTATTTAAGTGAAGTGAAATGTGCTGGAGTTGAACAAAGGCTCATAAAAAATAGTACTTTTGACAGACAGGTGCGCAATTTCATATTACACTATGGAAATAGACTATAATACAAGTATAAACACATAAATTATTAGACCACCCTTGTTTTCTTCAATTTCTTATTCATTTTAATGCCTGGTAGAACTAAAGGTACATTTGTTTGGACAAATAGAATGATAACAACAAAAAATAGCTCATAAGAGTTTAATTTAAGAGCTGATATCTATCCATTTTCCATGTTTTCTTGGTTACTGAAATCAATTAATTTCTTATTTCAATAGCTATGGCATTGTACTGCTAAAAATAGTGCTTTTAGGCATTCTATGTTTTCTTTTCTGTCTGTTTTAGTCACATGATACACACAGGAGTTAGTACTTGATTGCATAACCATTCTTTTTGATGACTTTTGATGGTCTAATAATTTTTTTCCATGATTGTATCTAAATTAGAAAGATGTTTAGAGGACTATAGGTAGCAGCTTTCTTGTAACTTGCAAGATTTGAAATATGTGCATTCAGTCCATGTCCAAAACTAAATGCTTCTGCAGCAAACCGCACCCCAAATTTTTTAATATGCCATATGTGCAATAGAAACTTCTTACTCTGGCTAATACAACAATAAAAAAGTGCACACACAACATATATAGCATATGATTTATGTTGTTTTATTTGCTAAAACATTGTATTAAATCTTGTGGTATTTTGGAGCTGGCACCAGAATTTCACTTTATTGTTAATGTTTCTGCTATTTTGACCAAATAATAAATTATTTTGATGTACATAATATACTATTAACCAGTGACGGCTTGTCAATAGAGGGTGCTAAGGCGCCGCCCCACCTGTCTCACATGAAGAAGATGATAGGAATCACCTAAAATAATTTTACAAAAACATTGATATTTAAATACAAATCATTTATCAAAGGAATGAGTTATACACGATACAACCATTTTTTTTGGGTTTTGGCTGGGCAGTGTATGTTAATTCATGAGTTGAAAAGACCTATGAGGGGTCAAAGCATCTGGTAGAACATCTGCAAACAAAAACAAATGCAGAAGTCTTATGTCATTTTAAATCACGTGAATTAAAATGTATTGAAACTAAATGCCTGTCTGACTGACTTATTTTGACTGCATGTCAAAATAACCTGCTGAGTTTTGTAGAAGAAAACTTGATGATACCATAGTGCAAATGTGTGTAATCCATGACCTTTGTACTTTATGCAGTGAGTGATATAATCTGTGGATATATGGTGTTGATTCATTGGTGGTTTTGGTAGTCATAGGTGTATTCTGTTGTGCAACTTCCCCCTGATATTGAGAGCACCACATATAACCTATTTAAAGATGGTTTTATGCGTGTTTTGTCAGTGTCCTTTTTGTCTATGAATTAAGAAACTACTTGATACAGCTCAGGTTTCAGAATACATTTGTCGTTGAGAGTCTGGTTTCGACCAGCTCTATATGTAAAGCGTCATGAGATATCTTTGGTTGTGATTTGTTGCTATATAAATAAAATTTGATTGATTGATTGATTGATTGATGCTAATGAACACATGAATGTATAAATATGAAACATCAGATTTACCACATATTGGACTGAACTGATTAATTCTGTTTGCCAGCAGAAGGCATCACACAAACAGCAGTTTTATCAGTTTGGGTCCACTGACAATGAAACCTCCTGCTGTAAATGAGCTACATGAAAAACTGCTTTCCATTCATTTCGTGTCTTTATTATAAATATGCTGCACCTGCATGAACAACATGCATTAGGACTCTACAAAGGACACTCTGAAAACACCCTTCCAGTCTTCTTTGAGTGGAATTTCTGTAATGAGCTGTTAAACTACCTCCATATTTGCAGTTGTAAGTTGCAAGTTTGCCACACATTAATACTCCAGAGTCTAGAGTTCAAACAAAAATAAATATCATTGAAATGGCATTAAATTACAGCTTTTTCTGTTTGATTGGAGTCTCTGTTTTCACAGTGCACATGTTACACATGATACAATGACAATGTTACTTTAATATATATAAATTAATAAATATAATTCTAAATTATAAAGCAAATTGCACATGATGATGCTGTGGACATGTACATGAGGACATTTTTTTCCCATGCAGACCTTTTTAAATCATAAGTGACCCCTGGACTAAAAGAATATCACTAATCCTTGACACAGGTCTTGACTTTATTGTGAATTGTTCTTTAGTGCTTTAGTGATTTACAAAATTCCCAAATAGCAAAAAATTGGAGAATCTAAGCCTTGTAATGATATGTAGTGTACCTATAGTGGTACAAGTAATATGTTTATGACTTAGCATCTTTTCAAATTGGACAGGAGTTGTTGAAGCAGGATGTCAATAAAAACTCCAAAACAAGACAAACAACAATAAGTCAGTAATAATAATAATAATAATAATAATAATAATAATAATAATCATCATAATAATAATAATAATAATAATAATAATAATAATAATAATAATAATAATAATAATAATAATAGTCAGTCAATAAAACAGATTTTCTCATATATGCCTGGACTAATTCACTGTCCACAACAGCAGGAGGGGCTATGAGTCAGTTAAATAAGTTCTGCCAATATGATTTCTGCCACATAATGGACACCCTGTTATTTTTTGAGAAAGAAAGAAAGAAAGAAAGAAAGAAAGAAAGAAAGAAAGAAAGAAAGAAAGAAAGAAAGAAAGAAAGAAAGAAAGAAAGAAAGAAAGAAAGAAAGAAAGAATACACATACAGACCAATTTGATCTCAAGTAAAAAGTATAAATAATTAAATTACAAATTTTCTTCTTGGTTTGAGGGGGGAGAAAATGAATGAAATGAATGAAAAAGAAAATATTTACTTTTACAAACCATCCTTTCACAATAAAATGTGAATAACTTGAACAGATATGAGCAGTCTGAAATGTCTAACAAAAAATATTGTAATTTTAACAATAATAAATAATAATGGATTGGATTTATATAGTGCTTTTCTAGACACCCAAAGCATTTTACATCATTGACCCATTATTCATTCGCTCTCACATTCCCCCTCTGGTGGTGGCAAACTACGATCCCTCTTATTAAATGTTTTGTGTATTGGTAGATGCACGGTGATCTGTAAGTTGAGTTGATAATAAGCTGAGTTGTAATATTGTTGAAATTGCACTTATTTTTCCCAAGACAATGGTTGTAGATTGCTGTTCTGGTTATTTGGATTTTTATGAAGCAATTTTACTTTTTTCACACTAAAACAAAAACAAACATTTCAGGTTTATTTTTATAGATTATTATACCAATGATTTTACTTTTATTTTATTGCTTGAGATCACATTTGACTGCATGACTCTTCTCATAGCTGGTGAACCAGCTATGAGATACAGACCTGATCAAAATCTTAAGACCAGTTGAAAAATAGCTAGAATTTACCTTTTGCACATTTGGATCTTAATGAGGTTTTAAGTAGAGCTACAATATACAAAAGCAAGAAGGGGGAGTGAGACAAAAAGCACTTTGAAAAACTAATTTATTGAAAACAACAAGTAAACTGTAATAGGCTGTTTATCAGCTGATCAAAAGTTTAAGACCATCGCTCAAAAAATTACAAAAAACTCTCCAAACCAGAACAAAAAATTTTCTCAGTAGGACTCAGTAATGAGTAGCTCCACCGTTCTTGTTAATCACTTCAAAAATTCGTTTGGGCATGCTTGATGCGAGTGTTTCCAGGAGGCTGGTGGGAACATTGCTCCAAGTGGTGAAGATGGCTTCACGAAGGGCATCAACTGTCTGGAACTGATGGCCATTTTTATAAACTTCCCTTGCCATCCATCCCCAAATGTTCTCTATGGGATTTAAATCAGGGGAACATGCGGGATGGTCCAAAAGAGTGATGTTATTCTCCCTGAAGAAGTCCTTCGTCAAGCGAGCATTGTGAACTGCAGCGTTGTCCTGTTGAAAAACCCAGCTGTTACCACACAGACGAGGGCCCTCAGTCATGAGGGATGCCCGCTGCAACATCTGCACGTAACCAGCCGCCGTCTGACGACCCTGCACCACCTGAAGCTCCAGTGTTCCACCGAATGAAAAAGCACCCCAGATCATGATGGACCCCCCTCCACTGTGCCGGGTAGAAAACATCTCAGGTGGGATCTCCTTGTCATGCCAGTAACGTTGGAAGCCATCTGGACCGTCAAGGTTAAATTTTTTCTCATCAGAGAATAAAACTTTTTTCCACCTTTCAATGTCCCATGTTTGATGCTCCCTGGCAAAGTCTAAACGGGCAGTTTTGTGGCGTTGTAGGAGATGAGGTCTTTGAATTCGTTTTTTGTTTTTGAAACCCTTTTCCCGCAGATGCCGTCTGATGGTTATTGCGCTGCAGTCGGCACCAGTAAGGGCCTTAATTTGGGTCGAGGACCGCCCTGTGTCTTGACGGACAGTCAATCGGATCCTCTGGCTCAGCGCAGGTGTAATTTTTTTGGGTCTACCACTTGACTTTTTTGTTCCATAATGCTCAGGATCTGTCAAAAAATTTAGAATGACTGTCTTACTGCGTCCAACCTCAGCAGCAATGGCACGCTGCGAGAGGCCTTGCTTATGCAGCTCGACGATCCGACCACGTTCAAGAAGAGAAAGCTTCTTAGCTTTAGCCATCAGGAGGGCATGACCGTGTGAATGCCCGACAGAAAATGAGAATTTTGAGCAGATTTTGGCTTTTATAGCCTGCGGTCTTAAACTTTTGATCAGCTGATAAACAGCCTATTTCAGTTTACTTGTTTTCAATAAATTGCTTTTTCAAAGTGCTTTTTGTGTCACTCCCCCTTCTTGCTTTTGTATATTGTAGCTCTACTTAAAACCTCATTAAGATCCAAATGTGCAAAAGGTAAATTCTAACTATTTTTCAACTGGTCTTAAGATTTTGATCAGGTCTGTATACCTCATGTTATATACCTCATTCTTATTGGTTGGTAAGTGTCATAGTTTCCTGGTAAATTGACATGCAAAAGTCTGCCAGAGCAAACATTTGTTTTGGGTGTTCTCTAATTCTCAGATGGAGCATCATGTTTTATTGTCTTAAAAATGCAACACAAAGAATGTAATTTCAAGTAAACAAATCAGCCTTCATATGACTGTTTTCACACAAAATATGTTTCTTCTGTGAGACAATAATTGCAACATGTACAGTTATGTTAATCATTTTATTGAGCCATGACATAAAACCAGAACTACAGGGGTTTCAAGCTGTGACGTGTTCTTCAGTCATCCTGCTTGCAACGCAGCCATGGCAGTCACATGTGACAGCACCCACCAATGATATGAACTCTTTGATGTCCACCACAGAGTCACTGTTCAGGTCCAAATCATTTAGTACCTTGTCCACCGATGCACAGCCCTTTGCTCCCTGCAAACATCAGCCGAAACAGTCAGCAAAGATCGGTTTAAACAATATGAAAACTGAATTGTGATTATTTTTCAGTCTCTGTTGTCATTCACCTTAGTGGAACTTTAGAACAGAGAGTATATTACAAGAAATGACAGACAAGAACTAAAACCATACAAAACCAAAATGTGTCTTAAATCTTTAACTTTATGTAAATATGTAGCCTATAGAGTTTTATTACTTACTATTATTAATATTATTGATGTATTGTTTGTCTTTTGCACTATCTTTATACATGCACATTTTTCCTGCACTTTATCCTGTAGCTGCTTTGGCCAGTGAATTTCCCCACTGTGAGAAATGAATCCTTTGTGTACAGCATCAGTAGAATTAGTTAAGACCTCATTTTTACAGAGTTACCATCTATATGGTGTTTGAGTTTAATTTTGACACTATTCTGACTCTGCTTAGATCACAGCCTGAGATTAAAACCATGTTAGGTATGAGCACATACGAATAAGAAATCTGTTGTTTGCTAATGAGGTAGGAAGTTGAGTAAGGAGAGAAGATTATTTCCAGAGCTGTATGACTGATACGAGCACAAAGCAGGCCAGATAAATAGATCAATAGACTGAACAATATGACAGAAAAGCCCTGTGATGAACTGGCAACTCATGGTCCAGGGTGTACCTCACTTTCGTCCATAGGTAGCTGGGATAGGCTCCAGCATCCCCCATGACCCTAGTGAGAGTAAAGCAGGTTCAGAAGATGAATGAATGAACGAATATGACAGAAAAATACTAAATCCAATAGTCAGAAATACATATGCATAACCATAATAACAGTACAATTTAAATTAAAACACTGAAACAGCATGCACAGTGATACATTTTTCCTATAAAACCAGAATCTATGGATGGTACATCCCTCCTAAACAGCTCAGACTGACCCAGTCACCACTCATTACTGCTAGTTCACAGGTTCATTGTACAATACATTTAACATTTGGCACATCTCACTCTCCAGCATAGCCTTGAGCTCGGCTTTAGTCAGGGTCTCTGTTACCATCGGCTTTGGCATAATCAAAAATGCTGATGAGCTCGCACATGATATGTGGAATTCTGTTGTTGCCACTCATTGTTGCTGTTGTATAGAATGATGTGGTAAAGATCAAAATCAGAGATCCTTCAACAGAGGGATGGCTGTGTTGGGTGTGACTGTGCAGTGCAGACAGATGAGAGAGTTAGAGGTAATTACTCACAAAAACATGGTAGAAAGAAAAAGAAAGAAAGCGAAACATGTAGAGAAAACAAAGGGAGAGAAACAGACGACTGTGCCAGAGAAAGCTGAGGAAAAGACAAGTGAGACAGACAAAGGGAGAGAAAAGAAAGGGAGAATAGAGCATTTAATCCAGAATGGACTCATTTCTGTTCATACTTCCAACTGGGAACTAAACCAGTGTGTCTCATTGATTAAGAAACCGTGGGCACTTATTAAAAGTGTTGATGTGAAGCGCCATTATGAAACCACATAAAGGCTTTGAACGAACATACCCACTCAAATTTGAAGTGAGATTACAGAAAATAAGCAGTCTCAGAGCCCAGTATTGTAACAAGAAGTTTGCTATATTGTTTATGTTTCCGGGGGGGACCATTTAGAGTGTGACACAGACCGGAAGCGGGGCTGGCTGGAAGCTCTTGTTATGAGGGTTTGGCTAAAATTTCATAAAAGTTTTCTGTAAGTAAGTATACTGCTTTAACCATCCATTTTGTATGGTTAGCAAAGCAAACAGAATGAAACAAGTATGACCAGTATGACCAGTCCACCAGGATCCTGAGCCACACATTTACTGCCCAACAACATGCAATTGTTAAGGTGTGTTGAGATTTAATCCATGGGGGGGGGTATTGTTTTTGGTTCAGTTTGTTTGTTTGTTAACACTTTAATGGTCAAACTATTGGTTCAATTCATACCAAATTGGGTTTATAGATTGCCAGTGACCCAGAGCAGATGTGGTTACATTTTGGGAGAAGTAAGTCAAAGTTCAAATTTTATTTTTATGAATTTAAAAATTTTTTTTTTTACCCATGTACTTATAATGGGCGAAATTTCAAATGTCTATAAAAACATCAATTTACTTTCAATTTATTTCAAACTTGCCACATATATAGAGACAATTGATATGCTGACATCAGCACACGCATAGACATGATGACATCAGCCGGATCAATGCCAAAATAAGCTGCAATATGTGCAAGGGGCGGGGTTGTTGTGCCTGGCACCACTTGTTATCTGTACAACTGGTTGAGACTGTTGAGCCAGGATGTGAAACATAAAAGGGTAAATTCAAGCTTTTCTTCCTTTAATTTTGTTTTTCTGAAGATAAGCACTTTATCTGAACAGGCACCATTTCCAAATGTATTATTATTATTATTATTATTATTATTATTATTATTTTCTCTTATTTTGAAATGCACCCCTACTTTATTTAGTTTATGAGGAAATGTTACACATATCTGCAGTCACACATTTATGTTCAAATCTATGTGTCGTGACAATAAATACTTTCAAAAAGCTTTTTAATCATACTGAATTAATTAGATTTTTCAGTCAATCAATCAATCAATCAATCAATCAATCACATTTTATTTATATAGCGCCAAATCATAACAAAAGTTATCTCATGACACTTTACATATCGAGTTGGTCGAAACCAGACTCTAAGCCAATCAGTCAGGTATTGATTACATGCAGATGTTGTTATGACTACCAGGCTATTTAAATATATATCACACAAAGCAGTTAGACATTTTGATCTACCACCCCTTTGCTTCAAGCAATTTTCTCTAACTGGAGCTCTTTAAATTTTAGTTGAATACCCCTGCTGTAGAGGTTTGACTCATGAACAATTAAGTCAAGGAGGTCATCAGAGAGAAGAGTTTTAAAATACTGGAATGGAGTATATATACTGTATGACCATGGCGCTGCCCTCTGAGCGTCACATGATATCCGGCGTGATGTATGATTGGGTGAAAGTTGGATCAAGTGGCTCGGTACTCCATTGGTTTTGCTTGACCAAGATGTCCGTGATATATTGAATTTTTTTAGACTGAATTTGAAACACATTGTATTTGAGAATATTGAATTAAAAAACTTTTTTTTTTTTTTAATAATTGAATTCAGATTATGAAACTCTATGTGTAAAAAATTCAACTATTCAAAAAAAAATTCAACAACAAAAAAATTCAAATTGTGAAATACAACCATTAAAAAAAACATTCAACAATAAAAAAAAATCTAATGATGAAATACAATTATTACAAAATAAAAATAAAAATAAATAAATCAGCTACAAAAAATTCAAATGATGAAATACTACTACTCAAAAAAAATCAACTATGAAAAAAATTTAAATTACGAAATACAACTATTCAAAAAAATATTGCAAAATACAACCATTCATTATCTGCTGGCACACATTTGCTTCCATACTGGCCTTTTTCTCCACTCCACTGTTCCTCTCTGTCGTTGCTGACTACATCACTGTCCTTACTAATAGCTGGGATTTCCCAAACATGCTGATCCTGCTCTGTCCTCTCACAGAAATACCATTTGTCAACTTTTCTGTCAAAATGTGTTACAAGAAGTAAAATTCAATAGAAGTAAAAAATATTATTGTATTTACAGCTAGTTTTGTGCAAAAAATACATGAAATCATGTATGATTACATTCACACAAACACACCGTTTGAAAAAACTTCCTGTTGCCCAAGGGCAACGTTGTGCTGTAGGGGGTTGAATTAAAGAAAGTATTCAGTAATACAGGTAGAGCTCTGTAGCGGTATAAGGTATTTGTTGAAAATTACGGACAAGACGTGAATTTTGTCTGTGATTGAGAATGCGTCCCTGTCACAGAGGATTTACTGCGCATGCGCCGATATTGCCTCCCGGAAATACGATGATTGTTTTGATATCTGCTAGGTGTGAGCTAAGCTAGTTGTCGTCTGGCTGGTAATGACAGGCACACATTAACTGTGCAGTTTTGATGTCGGAGTTAAGGCCGTTCAACGGCATTCTCGTCAGTATGCAAGTCTAATAAACGTACAGTGTTTTTGGCAGGAGATAGGCGTACTGGTTGGCGTTTAACGGTAGTAGGTACGGTTTGCTAGCTTCCTTCGTTGCTAACTCGGAGACTGTCATTTTTTAAGTTCGTTTTAGCATGGACTGCACGGCGCTGGAGCACGACGCTGTCAAATTTGCGAAAACAGCTGTTACGTACGATCAAAATGGCAAATATAACGAGGCTGTATTTTATTATAAGGTACATAGCTACACTTTTTTTTTTCTACTTGACAAGTTAATAAAACTCGTGTGTATGTATGTGTGTGTGTGTATGTGTGTTAGTCTTATAATATTATATATATATATACTATTAATAAGCTTTCCTTGATGCAGGAGGCAGCTCAGGCCCTGATCTACGCTGGAATGGCAGGGTCCAAATTGGATGGAATCCAGGATAAAGTGAATGAATACTTGCATCGGGTCCAGGCCCTCCACAACGCTGGTAAGTTCCCCTGTGCGTCCACTTTAGATTATGCTGTACTTCAAGTTATGTCTATACAGTGTCTATTTTTAAGAATGTTTGGGTTACATATTTGGACAAATGTCATTGACCAAAAACATTTTGGCGCCTTACATATAACAAAGTGAACATAGTAAGCAGTAAATCCGATCACTGTCTGGATGCAAGACAACTTTTTCCAGCTAAATTCAGACAAGACTCAAGTCATTGTCTGTGGCCCACAAAACCAAGAGAAAGTGTCAGCAGTCATTTGGAATCTCTACTTTAAAAGCTGAAATCAGGTTAGAAATTTAGGGGTAATAATGGACCTAAACTTTAACAGCCACATTAAATCAATAATGTCATCAGTCTTTTACCATCTCAAAAACATTGCCAGAATCAAAGGTTTACTGTCTAAACCAGACTTAGAGAGACTTATCCTTGCATTTATAGCAGGTTAGACTACTGTTATGGCCTCTCCACTGGACTCTCTAAAAGAGCTGTAAAACAGCTGCAGTACATCTAGAACGCTGCTACTCAGGTCCTGACTAGAACCAGGAAGTACAACCATGGTAGTCCTGTGCTCAGGTCTCTGCACTGGCTTCCTGTCACAGAAGGGAAGACACAAGACTTTAAAACAGCTCTGCTGATGTATAAGTCTTTCCATGGTCTAGTACCAAAGTACATCTCTGATATGTTGGTCCCATATGAACCATCTTGGACCCTGAGAACCTCAGGGACAGGTCTTTTGCTGGTACCCAGAGTCAGGACTAAACATGGTGAAGCTGTGTTTCAGTTCCATGGAGCTAAACTCTGGAACAGTCTTCCTGATGACATGAGAAAGGCGACTACTCTGACAATGCTTAAGTCCAGGCTGAAAATGGCTCTGTTTAACTGTGCATATAACAACTGAAAGTGTTCCATCTGCACTCTTCTTTTATTTACTTTATTTTATTTGATTATTATTTATGTTTTATTGATTATGTTTTAATTGTGTGTTTTTAACTTGCTTCTTTTCCATTTTTGCAAAACACTATAAATTGTCCTGCGTATGAATTGTACTATACAAATAAATTGGCCTTGCCTTGCCTTAAATCAGTAAAATTAATGAAATGAGATTTAAGTTAAAATAAACAAAACAAACAAAATAACCACTAAATCCACTAATTGAACAAAAGGTGTCAAATCAACAGTATTTCATTTTGAAATCAGAAAGTGGCAGTAACATTATTGTATAGTGTTTAAATTGATGCTTTTAGGACTTTTCACCTTCATTGCTAGGTAGAAAAAATGCTATAGTAGTGTAAAAGTGATTTTATTTAATAGGTTTTGTGACAAAATAATTTAAATATATTATTTATTGCAATTTTAACAGCGCTCCTTATGCTCCTCATATTCACACAACACTAGTAGTGGATATGATGGATGGAAATATACAAATATTTTTGGAAGATTGAAGATTTTTGAAAATGCAGCGAAAATTTGGTTGCACATTATGCGACACATTCTTGCTTGCATTAGTAAACAGAACAGTAAAAACTTGGCCCCTCCTCTGCTTGATGTATGAGGAAAATGGAGTCTGGTGGTTAAGCAAGCATGAGTCTACATTTAGAGAGTCAGTTCTGGTAGCAAGACAACAGGCTGTGAAATACACAAATAAAATGTATTTCATATTTTATATCAAGATCCTGTCACAGTGGTAATTTCATTGGAGATGTGTAGAGGTTTCTTAGAGGAGCTGATGAATTTTCTTAGAGGAGCTGATGAATCAGGAAAATCAAAGAGAAGAAAGAGTGGAAAGAGGTGTTGGTTGAGGGCCAGGAAGTAGCAAAGATTATTAAGGCTGAAGTGAGGAGGCCATTGAAGAGGACGAAGAGTGGCAAGGCAGTTCGTCCTGATGATGTACCTGTGGAGGTATGGAAGTATTTAGGAGAGGTAGCAGTAGAATTTTTGACGAGATTATTCAACAAGATCTTAGATTGTGAGAGGATGCCTGAGGAATGGAGAAGTGTGTTGATGCCCATCTTTAAGAACAAGGGAGACTTGCAGAGTTGTGGCAACCACAGGGGAATAAAGTTGATTAGCCATACACTGAAGCTATGGGAGAGTAGTGGAAGCTAGACTAAGGGCAGAAGTGAGCATTTGTAAACAGCAGTATGGTTTCATGCCAAGAAAGAGTACAGAAGATGCAGTATTTGCTTTGAGGATGCTGATGGAGAAGGACAGAGAAGGTCAGAAGGAGTTGCATTGTGTCTTTGTAGATCTAGAGAAAGAATATGACAGGGTGTTCAGAGTGGAGCCGTGGTTTTGTTTCAGGAAGTCAGGAGTGGCAAAGAAGTAGGTTAGAGTAGTACAGGACATGTACGAGAGCTGTAAGTAATGTTGTAGCACTCGAATCCGGTCCCGAGATCATTTCCTACTTTCTTGGTCCCGTCTCGGGCTGGACCCTTCAAGGACTTGGCCTTGACTTGGTCTCAGAACGCAGTGGGAGGAGAAGGACTCGTAATTTCAGAGCGAGTCGTCAAGACCAACAGATTTCCATTCCATTCCATTTCAGCCACTGGTGTAGTCCAGGGTATACCTACTTATTTTTCAGTCAGCATTGTGTATACCCGCTTCTAAATCCCCTCTGATGCGCACCATTCAGTAATATCTGTGAGCCAAATTGCCCATTTTTAGCTTACCGGCCGACAGGCCGTAAGCTATTGTTGTCATGTGGTGTCTGTCGTCGTCTGTCATCTGTTACAAAAATTGCAATCGTCTTCTTCTCTGAAACTACAGTTCTGATTGACTTCAAACTTGGTATACAGCTTCTTTATGATGATGTCAACAAAAGTTAGTGAAATTATTTGGATTCTGGATTTGGTGCGACTTTGAAAAATTTCCCCATTATAAGAGATAGGAAGTGGATCGATGCAATAACTAAGTAAATATAAATGATATCAAGTTGAAATTTCTACAGTACAGCCCTGATGGGGAGATGACCAAAACATAATGGCCACATGCTGATCAGGATCTTCTTCTGGATCCGGGAACTTACGGAAAATTTAACATGGGCTCTTATGGGGAAAACAATTCAGTCGTCTTCTTCTCCGAAACTACAGTTCTGATTGACTTCAAACTTGGTATACAACTTCTTTATGATGATGTCAACACAAGGTATTGACATTATTTCGAGAGATAAGAAGTGGACAATAAATCAGTAAGTATCAATGATATCAAGTTGGAATTTTAATTTTTACAGATCTGATTGGAATATTACCAAAACATGGGCTATTTCTGTAATATAATGAATACACATAACTGGGTGATAATAAATGGCATCTGGATACATTTCCCAAAGCTTTTAATTTGGCCGGTAAGCTACAGGGCCATTGGTCCTGTTTTTTCTCCTAGGATGGTGAAGCCATGACCACAAGTCTCATATTCGACACCTCTCCAGTTGTAAAAACACAACTGGTGTTGGTTTTGGGAAGGCGAAAAATATAACATCACCCAAACATTCTGGATATCTTTCATCAGACTTGTGAGTCTGCTGCTTTAGGCATTTTGCTCCGGAGGTAAATGCTTGCCAGGCACTCCTCTCTTAGTTACCGTTGCTAACGTATGATTGATCAGTGGTGGTTCTAGGGCAGGGCTTGGCAAAGGGTCAATTGCAGAATGAAAATGAACTTGTAAAGTTAGCACCACTCATGTAAGTAGCCTACCCAAGCTAGCACGATCCTTTCCCCCCAAAATTAAAGTTTTCAAAGTAAGAAATGCAGTCCTTTTAGTGGTCAACTCCACTACTCAAAAGCATAACTGGCACAACAAAACATACAGTGGTGCAACAACAGTTGTGTGTGGTTTATTTTGAGATTCACTATGCTATAACACATTTACTGCTGTCTGTCCCATAGAAGAACATGACAATGCTTGGTTTGTTTGGAACAATTCAGGCTTACATGAACCATGAGCAGTAACATCAAAGTGTGTTGTAACTGTCTTTATACAGCTCTAGCGCTAGTTAGCAATATTTTCCTCAGCATGACCCGCCCTGCTCTGCCTCTGATTGGCTCATCAGTCCAAATGCCTTCAGTTAACCAATATAATCAGTGAAGGCAGTGAGTATTAGGCAATTTACTGGCAGAGTAGGCAGACAAGACTCACAAGTCTGATGAAAGATATCCAGAACGTTTGGGTGATGTTATATTTTTCGCCTTCCCAAAACCAAAAATACAACTGGAGAGATATCGAATATGGATTAAACAGTGTAGAAAACCTCACTTGCAGCGATTATGCAACTACTATGTGTGTTCTAAGGTAAGATGCTAACGCTAACTAGCACACAGTTGTTAGCCACAAGACCGTAGTACAGGATAACCAACCCTGGTCCTTGAGAACTACTACTACTACTACTACTACTAATAATAATAATAATGGATTGGATTTATATAGCGCTTTTCTAGACACCCAAAGCACGTTACATTATTGACCCATTATTCATTCACTCTCACATTCTCACTCTGGTGGTGGTAAACTACATTTGTAGCCACAGCTGCCTTGGGACAGACTGATCCTGCATGTTATAGATGATTCCCTCCTCCAGCACACCTGACGGGTCGTTATCAGGCTTCCGCAGAGCTTGATGATAGGCTTATCATTTGAATCAGGTGTGTTGGAAGAGGTGTGTTGTGTGAGAGTGTCAGCAAGAATGAAAGGAAAGGTGTACAAGACAGTGGTGAGACCAGCCATGCTGTATGGGTTAGAGACAGTGGCACTGAGGAAAAGACAGGAGGCAGAGTTTAAGATGCTGAGGTTCTCTTTGGGAGTGACCGGGATGGATCGGATCAGGAATGAGTACATCTGAGGAACAGCACATGTTAGATGTTTTGGAGAAAATGTCAGAGAGGCCTGACAGAGATGGTAATCCCCCTGACTCTAGTTGTGAAAAAAGTTTTTTTCATTGCAGTTTTGCGTGATCTGTGCTATGCCCGAAAAACCACTTCTTGCCAGCACAAAAACTTTTAATTGAAAAATGAGACTTTTGGCGAAATTGTTATTTTTCAATTAGGTAAATTTTTATGTGAAAGTTATATTTGCGCAATTAGACGGTCAATGGAAAAGCGACTGCTGACAGTGGATGGAAGTACTGGGTTTATCTTTAGTTAATGATATTGTGATAACCTGTGTTAAGCATATTAACAGTGTTTTTGTGTTTCTGCATTACGTGGGTATTCGTGTTCAAGCAGTGACAATTTTGTTTCTATGCCTTGGCCTTTTGTGCACATGTGCAAAGAGAGTGAAGTGGGAGTGGGAGAAAAGAAAAGAGAGCTACGGCTGTGTTGTTCAGGTGCGAAGTTTAGCAGCGCAAGTTATGGCTGAGACAACAACTTTTGCTCTTTTCTGCTCAGTCCATTAATAAAGCCTGAAACCGGTGGAACTGTACTCTGTCTTGGGTGTCATCAACTGCAGGGCTATTATAATATATTTGACTGAAAAAGTCACTTTTTCTGCAGTTTTCTCTGTTTTACTATAATAACCCACAGCTTTAATCTGAGCTTTTATGAGCATCTACATGATCAGTGAATTAAATACAGGAAAATACCTTATTTATATTGATAAAATACAAAATACAGAGGATAATAGTATAAATAAATGCTAATAAATCATTTAAGAATGTTTAGATGAGAGACATCTTCACTGAGAGATTCTTCAGTTAGAAGGACTTTCTCGTGGGCCTTTCTAAACTAAATGACGAATGACATGGAATAACGAATGACCACGTAAGATTTGGCTATGCCTACGTAAGATTTGGCAATGACCACGTAAGATTTAGCGTAACAACTGCTCCTTTGTCATTCGGAATAGTTTGAATGGAATGACAGCTATAATGGGAACGATGGATGACTTTGAATAACGGAAAACGACGTGTCGGTTTACTGGCTGGCCTCTAGTAAATATAGTGAACAGAATATGGAAGTATGAGCATTTATCCCCTGAAGTTAGCTGTCGGTGTAGCCCTGATCTCAGCTGGAAGTGAAGCTCCAGAGAGCTGTGCGAGCCCATCTAACTTGATTTTCAAAATAAAAGCGTTTCCGTATCAACTTTGCAGGACTAAAGCCTCCACTGTCGTCTTCCTGATATATTAGAGCCAAGGTATCACATATGTGACGTGACATTTCTATACGCACTGTTGTCGATCAAGTTGGAATAAAATGTTTTTATCTCTTCCCATGAAATTAATGTGGTATTGTGATTCATTCTTGATAAAGTCTAACTGAATGCAGTCGGTATGTAATCATTGCAGCAGGTCAAAGGGGATTACTGATGTGTATAAATAGGAAAAAAGGGGGAATGTATCTGAAAACGTAATTATTCCAACTTTATGCACAGCGGTGTACTTCTTTTAAGAACCTAATTATAGTATAATTCTTATAAGTCCATTTGTTACCTGCGTGAAGTTGCCCCCCCACCCAACGAAAATCTCTGGATAAATATTCTCATTCATTTGTGCTTCATTAGTGCTGGTTTGTGCAGTTAAAATTGTCGTTTGTGCTATTGTAGTTATTGAGTTATTAACAATTCTTTGAAAGGTCATTCTGAGGTCACCCAGCCCCCCACTTGCTCCAAAAGTAACCGAAATGGTGGCGTTTGTTTGTGCTTCGTTAGTGCTGGTTTGTGCAATTAAAACTGTCATTTGTGCTATTATGGTTTTATAGATATTAGAAGATTTATTTTCAGCCGATGACGTCATGCAGCCCCCCCACTTCCTCTAAATCGAGCGGAAATGGTTGCGTTTGTTTGTGCGTCGTTAGTGCTGGTTAGTGCCGTTAAAATTTTCGTTTGTGCTATTATGATTATTGAGTTATTAACAATTCTTTGAAAGGTCAGCCAGCCCCCCACTTGCTCTAAAATCAACCGAAATAGTGGTGTTTGTGCTTCGTTAGTGCTGGTTAGTGCCGTTAAAATTGTGGTTTGTGCTATTATGGTTTTATAGATATTACTAGAAGCACTCGGAGAGCGCAGACCTCCGCCAAGGCTGATCAGTGGCCCCCCCCGTGGGCCCCCCCACCCCCGATCACCACCAAAATTTAATCATTTCTTCCTTATCCCATTTCCAACAAACCCTGAAAATTTCATCAAAATCTGTCCATAACTTTTTGAGTTATGTTGCACACTAACGGACAGACAAACAAACCCTGGCAAAAACATAACCTCCTTGGCGGAGGTAACAAGATTTTTCAGCCGATGATGTCACACAGCCTCCCTCTTCCTCTAAATGGAGTGGAGATGGTTGTGTTTGTTTGTGCTTCGTTTGTGCTAGTTAGTGCTGTTTAAAGTTTTGTTTGCGCTGTTATGGTTTTATAGATATTACATTTATTTTCAGCCGATGACGTTAAGCAACCCCCCCCCAATTCACCCGCAATGGACTTCATTGTATTTTTACAGGAGCTACATTTGCACTGGATTCCACATTGTTCTTACTCTGTTAATCACAGCTGTCACGATGATCTTACCTGATCATAACCTCTTGATGCCTCTTCCTTGTTTACCTGGTAAAGTCGTCCTGTCAACAATGTTTGAAATTTCAATAAAAAAGCAATGCAAAAGTAAGTGTTTTGTTCAGTAGTTTTGTTCCCAATTTATGTAAATGGAACATCATGAGACTTCACAATTTTATCACTAGTGGGGGGTGGACAGGTTTGAACCTGAAGTACACCTGTGGAAAAAAAGTTAGTGCTGCAGGAATTTCACATCTAATATTGCACTTTTTTTTACAAGTTTTAGCTTCTCAGCATAGGATTTACAACCCTCTGCAAAATCTGATTCCTGGCCAATGTAAATGAAATGTTTTAAAACTAAGTTAGCAGAATATTGACTCAAAAATTGCTCACAAAATATTGCCCATGTATTAAAGTAACCCTTTTGACAAATGGAGAGAATTTATTCCAGAAAAGGCTGAGTATGACAAATTTTCTAAAACTAAAAAAACAAAAGAATATACCATTTGAAGCCTGGCACCTGGACTCATGTCATAAATGAGCAGATTTGGAAAGCAGTCAAAAGTCCTTGCATATTTATTTATAAAAGAGCCAAGGTCTATCCATCAATCACAATTACACTGAAGTCAGGAGCTATTGTAAAGAGCACCATGGTCATCTTGACATAACATGTGAGATAGAGCCAGCAATTAACAGCCCAATGGTGTTCAAATGTTGCATCAACAACGCTGGTGACTCCCTGCACACTGGCTGTTCAAAGCGTTTCATGTCTGGAAATATGCTTGTGCAGATCGCCGGAGAAATATGTGAAGGCAGGATGGAACCCCATGTACGGCAAAGAAGCTGATGGATTTTGGAGATCTGAACCAAGCCATCGACCTAATTTGGCCCCACTACACAAAGCAAAACGAGAGAAATGATTAGGAATTAGGTGACAAAGATCTCATTTTGTCATTGCTGTTGTTAAAATACAGTGCACCTCATAGTGGGAGCATTAAAGACACTGGACTCCAGTTTTTCTATCACTACTAGAGTCTAACACAAATGCATGTATACAAGACCTTACGACAGAAAACTGACTCAACAGTATGTTTTGATGATGATTTAGAGCTGCAGAGAGAATTCCCTTGGAGTGAATTTCCCTCCACTCTGGTGGTCTAAGGAAACACATTTACTATAAGGGCAGTCGTTGCTTTCCAGTGAGGCTTGACCCAGGATGCTCTTGGACATTATGTATCTGTGAGATGGATGAAGACCTAGGAAGTGGAGTGAAAACAGCATCAAAAAAAAGCATCAAAAAAACACCAAAATATGCCTACAAGCTGTGTTATACACAAAACAGTGATCACTTCATTGCTTCATTTAATTCATTTGCAGCATTATTTTATCATTTCTTACTTTTTGGTACAATTCATGCTTGTATCCTCACAAAATCCTTACTTCAGTTCATAGTTCATGTTCATAATTTGTGTATTCCTGTTTAAAACACAGCTATTTTTATGTTTTATTTTGTACATAAAGTCAGTTCTACAAACCTTAGTCATTTTTATTCATGCAGTCATCAACTTCAAATGCATATCTGTATCCCTGGTCCTCGAGATCTACTATCCTGCATGTTTTAGATGTATCCCTCTTCCAACACACCTGATTCAAATGATGAGCATATCATCACACACTGCAGAAGCCTGATAATGACTGTCAGGTGTGCTAGAAGATGGTGACATCTAAAACACGTAGGATAGTGGCTCTGGAGGACCAGGGTTGAGGACCAGCGATCTATAGATATACATACATATAGCTATACACATATAGATTTCTTATATCAATCCACAGTTTTACTGTTTGTAGGCGGTGCTGGCCAGCAGTGCACTGCTAGTAATATTACTGTAATTAGATTACTTTTTTCCAGTACTAAAGGAGGTTTCGTGCTCACTCCTTGAAGAAACACACTTTGTGCTCAGACGTTTGAGAAGCTTCTGCTAATGAGACACAATCACTGTTTTACTTGTAAACATTAAGGCCCTGCTAAATGTTTCACTGCAAAGATAAGCAAAATGTTAAACACTCTTCTTATATCACATTCTACATTTTATTCAATGAGCTTATCTTTGCTGTTTTTATGAGGGACAACGCAGAAAGTATTACTTTAAAAGTCAGAAGAGAGTTCCTTCATTTGGATTTTTTGTTTACACGTGTATTATTTACAGTACATTACATACTGTGTCCCATTAGGTGATGAAACACTGCAGTGTTTACAACTCTAGGTTTTCTTCTGCAGAGTTAAGGTAATGTTCAAATAAAATAAAGTGTGTTTAGTTCCTAAAGGAATAACCTGTTCAACATCAGTTTTTAGGGAAGGAAAATAATTATTAACTTAAAAGTAATGAAACTAATTCATTTAGCTACAAAGTCATAAGTAACATAAATACATTTTAAATGAGTAATAAATGAAATGTAAGTTATTACACTTTGTTAGTAACTTCACTGTTTGAAGGTGCATCCTAAAATACTCATCTTTGGTTTGATATTCTGTCCACTCTAGCTACCTGACAAAACAATGCCTTATAAACCAATTAATACTAATCACTCAAATAATTACTGTTTAGCACAATAACCTAAAACAGCTGTTACCAAAAATATCGTGTGTAGCCTAGCAGTTTGTTAAAGCACAGCGACACAAATGTACAAGGAAAACTGAACATTAAACAACAATACTGGTATAGCTAACTGATCTGATGATGATCATATCCTTGCAGTTGTTTTCTACAGTCATAAAACAAGCAAAACACGTACAAATATTTACCTGGAGTTCTTGTTCAGGGTGACATCCCAAGAGCTTGACTGGTTGACTGGAGGCTGAGTGAAAAACGCACCCAAACAGACAGAACTAAGAGGAAAAAAGACGAGCGTGGACCACAACATAACCTCTAGAATCTGTTTGTGCTTCATGTGTCTTTAATGCATTTGAATGAATGGGAAACACGGACCAAAGCATTTTTGTTGTTAACTTGGAGGGGGATGGGGTTAATGCTAACAGCTCAAACAAAACTTTAAACGGTACTAACTAGCACTAACGAAGCACAAACAAACACAACCATCTCCACTCAATTTAGAGGAAGTGGGGGGCTGTGTGACGTCATTGGCTGAAAATAAATCTTGTAATATCCATAAAACCATAATAGCACAAACGACAATTTTAACGGCACTAACCAGCACTAACGAAGCACAAACAAATGCAGCCATTTCGGTTGATTTTGGAGCAAGTGGGGGGCTGGCTGACCTCAGAATGACCTTTCAAACAATTGTTAATAACTCAATAACCATAATAGCACAAACGAAAATTTTAACAGCACTAACGACGCACAATCAAACGCAACCATTTCTGCTCGATTTAGAGGAAGTGGGGGGGCTGCGTGACGTCATTGGCTGAAAATAAATCTTCTAATATCTATAAAACCATAATAGCACAAACGACAGTTTTAATTGCACAAACCAGCACTAACGAAGCACAAACAAACGCCACCATTTCGGTTACTTTTGGAGCAAGTGGGGAGCTGGCTGACCTCAGAATGACCTATAAAACAATTGTTAATAACACAATGACTACAATACTACAAACGACAATTTTAACTGCACAAACCGGCACTAATGAAGCACAAACGAATGAGAATATTTACCCAGAGATTTTCGTTGGATGGGGGGCCAACTTCACGCAGGTCCATTTGTTGGATCTGTAAAATTCTGTAAAGCACGAGTTTACCTCTAAATATGAATAACGTCTTTGGTTTTTGGTCCTAACAAATGTCATACAATTCAAATGGGCAAAAAATTTGATTTTTGATTAGTCTTATTAGTCAATATCTTCCTCTCTAAAGCAAATGACACCAATATCTCATGGAATGACACTGTCATTTGGTAGAATGACAATGTATTATCCATTCTTATGACCACCGTCTCCTTTGACAAATGGAATGACACTTATACTCAGTGGAATGGCACTGTCACTCCTTAGAATGACTGTGTTTTCTCCTTGTTATAATCTCTATCTCCCTCTCTAAAGCAAATGACACCAATATCCCATGGAATGACACTGTCATTCGGTAGAATGACAATGTATTATCCATTCTTATGACCACCTTCTCCTTTGACAAATGGAATGACACTTATACTTAGTGGGATGACACTGTAATTCCTTAGAATGACAGTGTTTTCTCCCTGTTATAATCTCTATCTCCCTCTCTAAAGCAAATGACACTAATATCCCATGGAATGACACTGTCATTCTGGAGAATGACTATGTATTATCCATTCTCATGACCACCGTCTCCCTTGACAAATGGAATGACACTTGTATTCAGTGGAATGACACTAATTCATAAGGATGACATTGTTTTCTCCTTGTTATAATCTCTATCTCCCTCTCTACAGCAAATGACACCAATATCCCATGGAATGACACTGTCAATGTATTATCCATTCTTATGTATTATCCATTATTATGACCACCATCTCTCTTGACAAATGGAATGACACTTATACTCAGTGATAATACATTGCCATTCTCCAGAATGACAGTGTCATGCCATGGGATATTGGTGTCATTTGCTTTAGAGAAGGAAATAGAAATTATAACAAGGAAAAAACAATGTCATCCTAATGAATTGCAGTGTCATTCCACTGAGTATAAGTGTCATTCCATTTGTCAAAGGAAAAGGTGGTCATAAGAATGGATAATACATTGTCATTCTACCGATTGACAGCGTCATTCCATGGGATATTGGTGTCATTTGCTGTAGAGAGGGAGATATTGACTAGTAAGACTAATCAAAAATCAAATTTTTTGCCCATTTGAATTGTATGACATTTGTTACGGCCAAAAACCAAGACGTTATTCATATTTAGAAGTAAACTTGTGCTTTACAGAAGTTTACAGATCCAACAAATGGACTTATAAGAATTAAACTATAATTAGGTTCTTAAAAGAAGTACACCGCTGTGCATAAAGTTGGAATAATTACGTTTTCAGATACATTCCCCCTTTTTTCCTATTTATACACATCAATAATCCCCTTTGACCAGCTGCAATGATTATATACCGACTGCATTCAGTTAGACTTTATCAAGAATGAATCACAATACCACATTAATTTCATGGGAAGAGATAAAAACATTTTATTCCAACTTGATCGACAACAGTGCGTATAGAAATGTCATGTCACATATGTGATGCCTTGGCTCTAATATATCAGGAAGACGACAGTGGAGGCTTTAGTCCCGCAAAGTTGATACGGAAACGCTTTTGTTTTGAAAATCAAGTCAGATGGGGTCGCGCAGCTCTCTGAAGCTTCACTTCCAGCTGAGACCAGGGCTACACCGGCAGCTAACTTCAGGGGATAAATGCTCATACTTCCATATTCTGTTCACTATATTTACTAGAGGCCAGCCAGCCAGCCAGTAAACCGACACGTCATTTTCCGTTATTCAAAGTCATCCATCGTTCCCATTATAGCTGTCATTCCATTCAAACTATTCCGAATGACAAAGGAGCAGTTGTTACGCTAAATCTTATGTGGTCATTGCCAAATCTTACGTGGTCATTCGTTATTCCATGTCATTTGTCATTTAGTTTAGGAAGGCCCCCGTTACGTTGCTAAGCGTAGTTCGTGGTTCTTAATGAAATCAACAAGGACCGCAAGATCAGAATACACTGTGCAATGAGAAAGTCCCCTCCCACTGAAGAATCTTCTTAGATGTCTCTCACTAACATTGAACCTGTGTCTGCGGTCAAGCACTGTTTTTAATATCTTTGTTTTTTAGGCCCAGGTCAAAATAAAACTTAAACTTCTCCCACCCTATAGTCATGTCTGTTTTGTTCCCGTTCTGAGCATGGATGACCCGGAAGAACATTGCTCTTAATGTAAACAGTTTTGCGAGATCTCACAAAACCTTTTTTTTTTTTTTTGCCTCCAGTGTCCCGTAAGTAACTAAGTAAGTTTTATTTATAGAGCACTTTTCGCAGACGGAGTCACAAAGTGCTTTACAGTGCAGATAGGGGCTCCGTAGTTTAGGGATGGGTATCATTAAGATTGTATCGATTCTTCAACTCTTAATGATACTGTTGATTTTTACCTCCGCCAGGAGGTATTGTGATCACTTTGTGTGTTTGCGTGCGTGTGTGCGTGTTTACATGTTTGTTTGTTAGCAAAATGACTCAAAAAGTTATGGATGGATTTTCATGAAATTTTCAGGAAATGTTGATACTGGCACAAGGAAGAAATGATTAAATCTAAGGGGGGGGGGGGGGGGGGGGGGGTCAGATCTGTCTTGGTGGAGGTCTGCGCTCTCCGAGTGCTTTTCTTGTTTGCTCTATTTTCTCATTTGTTGCTTAGGCTTGTCTGATTAATAACCTTTATTGGCACTGTACAAAAGCATTGTTTTGAATTAATTACTATCATATATTCAGATGGTTTTCTCTATATTATTATTGTGAAACAGATATCATGTATAATTTTTTAATGCAGAAGAAAATAGTCCATTCATTTGCAAGCATAAAACTGAATTTAGGCCTGTCAGTATTTTGAGAGTGTGGTGGTTTTCCTGCACCCTTCTGATTTCTAAATCCTCTTTCTCTAAATCTCTGCACAAGAGATGAGATAAAGATCCAACCATTTCACATTAAATTTGTGAACTGACCCACAGCAAAATAACTACTCATTGGGCTACCAGTGACTTTTATTCATTAACTTGTACATAAACATAAACATGGCAAATGAATTACAAGCTAAACATTTAACTGTTCATTACTT
Organism: Sphaeramia orbicularis; assembly: GCF_902148855.1. Classification (NCBI taxonomy): domain Eukaryota; kingdom Metazoa; phylum Chordata; class Actinopteri; order Kurtiformes; family Apogonidae; genus Sphaeramia; species Sphaeramia orbicularis. Next base: position 53,329,817 of record NC_043972.1, read on the forward strand.
TGCTTGTGCTTCTGACAGAGCACTCGTGTTTCTCCAAATACTTGTTGCTCTGTGTCATTGAGTTAAGTGTCCACTTTCCTGTGTAGTTCTCTAGTTAACAGTGGCCACTCTCTAATGTCTGTGTGTTTGAACTGCTCGGTGCTGCAGTGTGTGACAGAGGGCTAACTGGCCCATCAGAGACCCCGACCCAGGTCTCTCACCTGGACTGGACTGAAAATTGCAACAGTGCATCTCACACAAATGTCTCGGTCAAAAACATGGTTGTTGAGAAAAATTAGACAAACAACTTCTATTTTTCTTTCTCCAGTATTGTTAGGAAACCCAATTAACCTATGAGCTTATTAATACTCCTGTCCTTCATAATTTAGCCCCAGGACCCATTTAGTACCAGGATTTGGTACCCGTCCAGAGTGGTAGTCTTTGTGAGTTGGTTGAATGCTTCAATCTTCGTTCTGTAGTTCTACTGCAGAAACTATCTCTTTCTGCTTCTTTTTCCATGGTCATCCCTGACACTGTTGTGTCTGTGTACAGTTCAGGCCAGCGACAAAGGATTCACTAAATCAGTTCTAGAAGTTGACATTGAATTTCTGTAGAATATGAAAATCCAGTATATATCCTGTAGTCAAAGATGTATATGAGCTTAAGCTGAAGAAATCTAAGTTGTACATCAAATATTGTACTATTTACTTTTTGCTCAAACCTCTTCCTCATCTTTGACCTCAGTTCAGGCACAGAAGAGTGACCCACTTAAATCCAGACAGCAGGTGGACCTAGAGCGTGCCCATTTTCTTGTCACCCAGGCCTTCGAGGAGGATGAGAAGGGAAATGGTGATGAGGCCATTGAGCTGTACACTCAGGCTGTGGAGCTGTGCATTAAAACGGTAGCTTTTTCTCCTCTTCTCTTTTTCTCTTCTTATTTTCTCAGTCACAATGACAGCATCACAGATTTTGGTTTTCCATTCTTGCATTCACTTTGCATCTCTTTGTGTGTTTGCAATAGTCCAACGAGACATCAGACCAGACCCTGCAAACAAAACTGAAGCAGCTAGCCCATCAGGCTTTAGACAGGTACAGATCCTCAAAGATTACTACTGTATGAGCCTAAAAACCCAAATGAATGAAGTGCATTAAATATACAGCATGTGAACTCATAAATGCTATTTTTCATTTTCACTCTGACCTTAACTAAACTAAATAATCTTCTTTGTTTTGGATGGTCAGGGCAGAGGGTCTTAAAGAATCCCACTCTAAATCAACTGCATCCCAGACCGGATCCTCCAACTCAAAGCCAGCCACTGGTGGCAATTCAGGGGGACCAGTCCGGCAATTTTTTCCCTTAGGCCCGGACTTCACGCTTAACGATCGGTCTCAGCCCCACCCAGTTCGGGCTGTCCAGTCCAGTGAGCCCCAGGGCCAACGCTACACATCTGATGAAATTGAAGTGCTCAGGTGAGCTTGCTGATGAAATAGTTGCACTGGCATATTTTTCAAACTTAGATAAATAACAGATATCTCTAATAATAATAATCTCTAAATAACTAGATGTCTCTGAAAAAAGAACATTTCAAGCTTCTGGAGAGCAACACAGCTTGGCCAAAAAAAAGTTCCCACAGTCATATTTTGCTGGACTGCTTTTAGCTATGATCACAGCATGCATTTGCCTTCAGTAAGCTTATGCAATGTCACCCCATTTATTTCTATTCGTACTGGTATTCATTTTTGGCCAAGATCTTGTATTCATGATGGGAGAGTAGGACCACTGTGGAAAGTCTTCTCCAGTGCATCCCAAAGATTCTCAGTGAACGTCTGTGGTGGCCAATGTGTTTTTGAAAATAACGTCTCATTCTCCCTGAACTACTTTTTCACAAGGTAGATGAGACTGATGAATACTGTCATCTTGGAACTTGTCATCTTGGAATATGACCATGGTATCAAGAATAAAAAAGTCCATCCAATACCTGGATGTTCTGTATGTTGAAGTAGTCAGCTTCATTAATTTCTGAGACATCATTACTGAACCTGAACTTGACCAAGTGAAGCAACATCAGACCATAACACTACCTTCACAGGCTTGTACATAAGGCACTAGGTATGATGGGTAGTGATTTCACCACCCCCTCCCCTCACCAATGTGCCCATCACATTGGCCCAGGGTTTGGAACAAAGTCTGGACTCATCAGACCATGTCCTTTTTCTATTCGCAAAGCCTCTTTCATTACATTTGCCTTACTGATTAGTGGTTTTCTTAACGTTACACAGGTTGTTTAAGAAATGAGAAGGTACTCACGGCATCAGTTAAGGTGAAACAACTTGTTGCTGAAACATACTGATCACTGCAGTCACTATCCAGTGAAGAGCAGTTGCATATTTGCTTAGTGAAATCCATGTGGGAACTGTGTATAATAACATGCTGTCTAGAAAACATTAGACTAGGACTGGGCAGTATTGTAAATATGGTTGTAGTATGGTGGTTTGTTCTCCATTGGGTGCAATGAATGACTAGACTGAGAACACTGAGTAATAGCTGTGACATAATTTTTTAAGTTTCTGGTATGTGAGGTTTGCTCTTCTCACTCGAATGCCTCTCATAGAAATAAATTGAATTCTTTTATTGTCATTGTACAGTGAAGCGCAATGAAACTTGGGTGCAACACTCTCTTTAATTTATATTGTAATAATGTGGTTATTAATTTAAATAAATTAATATAAATAATAACAGATATAAATAGAAAATATGTGGTATTTAAATGACAAAAAGTAAAAAAAAACCAAAATAAAACGTAACTTACAAATATATACAATCGACATTATATACAGCTCCATACATGCTGCCATGACGATGACACAAGAGGTTGGGTTAACCAAAAATATTCCATCATTGATGGATTTTTTTAAAGATGCTTGAGAATTCTGAAGGCCTTCCATTATTTTGACAGATTAAGTTACTGAGGGTAATATACCAAAGAAAGTTTTCACACAACGCTATGAACAGAACCTGCTCACAGGATCGCTGGTCTGTCTGTCTCTTAACAAGGCATCAAACAGTCCATAACAGCATCCTACCTGTATATAGCCCTACAGTGCCACCATTCACAACTATGCTGAATACAACACTGTTACTTCTTTCAAATGACTCAGTTAGTTCACATGTAGTAGATTTCCTGTCCAGTTGATGGCGAGTGTGCATATTAATCAGTCATTGTCAAGTTTTGTATCATTGTTTAGCTGACTTCAGCCAAAATTATATGCTACTTTGCTAGTGCAAAATGTTAAGACAGCCGAGTCTCCATAGTTACTTTAAAAAGCCCAGTAAATATGTTGGCATTGATAAACACGATGAAAAAGGAGGGACTGTTGCGGTGGAGGATGAAGGACAAGCAAGTAATACACCAGTTCTTATGGCATTTGGCATGCTATACGTACGCATTTTCTACTTTTCGTGTGTTATTTAACGCCATTTGATGGCATGTCAGTTTACGCCAAGATTTGTGTTTCACATGATCCAAACCCTAACTCTATCCCTCAGTGAATGGTATTTGATGCGGCGTGAACATACAGGCAGAAAGCTTATAATACGTACAGATAACACTCCAATTAGAAGTGCCATGTATATTTATGCAAGTCATGATATCATGTTAAATATATGCTCTGTATCAACATTGTGCTAAAATACACTGACCTATTATCTTTTGTCCACATCACCACATTCATTGCATAAATCTGGTCCTCAATTTTCAGAACTACATCTACAATCAATGGCAGAGCCTATGTACCCTTCATGAGTGTGGACCTAAAGGAACGTTTTGCTTTTCCTGTCCCTTTCTCGTGAGTCATTTTAATACATTCTTTTCCATACAGCTAAGCTAAGAATGTTTTTGATATTTACTTTTTTCTTTTTCTTTTTGTTGTCAGTGACAAAACAGGTAAATTGGCGCTGTCACCTAAACAGAAAGCCATATTCTCCCGCTGGGTGCGGCCAGATGAGATCTGCAATAACCCCACAATGATCATGTCTGTGTCGAGCTTCAGCATCAAACAGGTAAGACAGTAATGTGTTTAGTGAGCAGTTCCCATTGGCCAGACTGTAGACATCTTTCATTGAGCCCTGCTTACCATCTCAGCTACTACAGAAGACAAATCAAAGCAAACACACATTTGACTGGTGTGGCTACTCATGCAAAAGTAGTGGACCTATGTTTATGTTTATGTTTACGCATTTGGCAGACGCTTTTTTCCAAAGCGACTTACAGGGGAAAACCAATTAAATCACTCAATCAATCAAATTTTATTTATATAGCGCCAGATCACAAAAAAGTTATCTCTTGACATTTTATATAACCTATCAGCTACTGGACCGAATTTTATAGAGCATGTATGTATGTGCATCTATTACATTCGGGTGGGCACTACATTCTTGCTACACAGCCATATTTTGGAATGAGCGATACCTTGTATATACTGTATATGAAAATGTTTGTACACACATAGATACTCACACAGCACCTGATTTTCGAATTCTGTATTTTATCATGTTCCTCTCTGATTGTCCAGACAGTGGTTTCTGATTGTTCCTTTGTGGCATCGCTAGCTATCAGTGCAGCATACGAGAGGCGCTACAACAAGAAACTTATCACCAGGTAATGATTTTCCCTTAAGTGATGAGTGATATTGTCCACTAAGTTTGACGCTATGTAAAAATGATTTTCAATCACAAACTGTAAATTAGTTGTGTGTATGTATCTGTCTTGCAGCATCATTTACCCTCAGAACAGGCGAGGGGAACCAGAGTATAATCCCTGTGGGAAGTACATGGTCAAACTTCACATTAATGGAGTTTCCAGGAAGGTAATGGACAAATCAGAAAATGTAGTTCCATGTAAGAGATATTACAGAGAAACAGCAGTACGAGACACAATTTCTGTCTCAGGTTTAGGTGTAAAGCAAAAAATATTATCACAAAAGTGGCATTATGATTTGCCTTGGCCAATCAGAGGTTGTTCAGAATGCAATATTTATTACAGTGACAGAACATTTAATGTTGATTTGTCTTATTACAGACAACTTAGTGGTACCAGTTACTGTAAGTAACCACAAGTTACCATCTTTCTAGCCATGTATCACAGTGTCATGGTATATTGATAGCAGTCTTCTCTACTGCTGCTCTAGTGAAATGAAAGTGTGAGTATAAATCATGAATGTCAAAAATTTCAAAATGAGGTGTAATCTATCCCAAAAAAATGCATTAGCAATGGAAAAGAGTAAATATACTTCTCCTGTCCTCATACTTCAAGTTGTTCCACCTTTCAAAGCAACATTCCCCATCACCTGCTGTATTATGAGGGACTTTACACCAAGTCCCCCACTTAGAGATTTCATTTGCCTACATTGCGACTACTTAAGCCTGTACACCCCTTAAATTTTGCATGCAAAAGCTGTACTTTGTTAGAAATTATGTTTAAACAAATTAAATATCAAGGCAGAGCAATACGGTTTTCGTCCCAAACGTGGAACCGTGGACCAGCTCTTTACCCTTGCTAGGGTGCTGGAGGGGGCATAGGAGTTTGCCTATCCAGTCCACATGTGTTTTGTGGATTAGGAGAAGGGGGCTGACCCAGAACATGCTTAAGGGATTATCTCGCTCGGCTGGCCTGGGAACGCCTCAGGATACCCCTGGAAGAACTGGTGGAAGTGGCTAAGGAGAGGGCTGTCTGGGCTTCTCTGCTGAGGCTGCTACCCCTGCAAACCGGGCGTGGATAAGTGGAAGAAGATGAGTACGAGTACCAGCTTAAATAACTCAGATAAAAAAATATGAATTTATCCTGAGAAAGATTCAGTTATTACATCTGACACAGAACATGAGAAAATATTGTGAATTAATTGTATGAAGTGTGACAGATTGTTTTGTAAATGTGCTTTATAGTATGAATGCAATTTAAATAGTATCTGCCTTAAAGGCCACATTACTAAAACGAAACTTGAAATCATGAATCGTGAATAAATTTGAACTGTTTCACAGCTGGCACAAATATGTAAAGTATAAAAAAGCACTTTATAAATGGGTGTACATACGTTCAAATGATGAAAGTCATCCTTGAGAGTATTTCTCAAACAGTCAATATTCATTTGTGTTTTTCAAAACAGCCTGTTTCTGTGTTTACTGTAGGTAATTATCGATGACTATTTGCCAGTGGATCGCAATGGAGAGCTACTGTGCTCCTACTCAAGCAACAGGAATGAGCTCTGGGTCTCACTTATTGAAAAGGCCTACATGAAAGTGATGGGGGGGTATGACTTCCCTGGCTCCAATTCGGTGGGTGAAGGCAGAAAACATAGCCTCACAGCTCCATGATATATGTAATGACTAAGGAGAAGATGATAAAAATCAGCAAAATACCTCTCATGATGCACATAAAATCATAAATCTCTACATGTTGTGCGTTTAATTCTGTTGGTGTTCGATATATAATATGAATACAATACAAATATATATTTGTGCATGTGTCTTAATTCAAGTATTACAAAGGAACTAAATGAATTCTTGATTTGTTTTATTTCTGTTCCTACCCCAAAGGAGAGTAATATTAGAAATTGGATATTGTATTGCATTTTTGCAGTTAGATCTTCCTACATCCTTCTGAATCATGCACACCCACATACACACACTTACGACTGTTAATTAATGTTAATTATTGTAATTGTTGTGTGTTGGTCTCCAACTCTTGGTGTAGCAGCTATAAACAAGACTGTACACATTCAGTTGTGGTCCCCTTAAAATACACTGCACAGTGGACTGTGGAGTAGTGGAGGCAAACATTGTATAATTTTTTGACCGTGTTGTATCTATGCCACAGTTAAAGTGATAATTAAGACAACGACACATAAAACCATACTTTTTGCGAAACTGCAACTAGTTTACTGGTTCATCTAATATATTGCCCAGCACTAAGGCTTTGCTTTTGAAATCCCATTTAATCATTTACATTTCTTTTAAGACTATTTATGTGTCTGTGAAGTTTAATTTTTTGTAAAGTTTTACTCAATTCTAGCAAGCAACAACTATCAGCAGACATATGAGACAGGCCATTTGTAAACTTACATTTTTGAATGTGGAGAGTTTGAATTGTGGTGACTTTATTTGATGTAGTTTAATGCTTCCTTTTGTGTTCCAGAACATTGATCTACATGCACTCACAGGCTGGATCCCTGAGCGCATTGCTATGCATTCAGACAATCAGTCATTCAGCAAGGATGACACCTTCCGCATGCTGTTCCAGAGGTGCACAGTGGACACGCACAAACATATTGATGACAAACATATTTTTTCAAAATTAAATAATTAATCTGCCTTGCTCTGCTATTATTCTCACTTCTCACAGCACCCACAGTAAATGCTGCAGAATGTGTCCTTTTTGCTTTTCTAGATTTCACAGAGGTGACGTCCTCATTACCACAGCAACGGGTGTGATGACAGAGGAGGAAGGGGAGAGATGGGGATTGGTGCCAACCCATGCCTACGCTGTTCTTGATATCAGGGAATACAAGGTACATATGTTGTGCAAATGGAATACATACAGTACAGGCCAAAAGTTTGGACACACCTTCTCATTCTTCGCATTTTCTTTATTTTCATGACTATTTACATTGTAGATTCTCACTGAAGGCATCAAAATTATGAATGAACACATGTGGAATTATGTACTTAACAAAAAAGTGTGAAATAACTGAAAACATATCTTATATTCTAGTTTCTTCAAAGTAGCCACCCTTAGCTCTGATGACTGCCTTGCACACCCTTGGCATTCTCTTGATGAGCATCAAGAGGTAGTCACCTGAAATGGTTTTCACTTCATAGCTGTGCCTTGTCAGGGTTACTTAGTGGAATTTCTTGCCTTATTGATGGGGTTGGGACCATCAGTTGTGTTGTGCAGAAGTCAGGTTGATGCACAGCTGACAGCCCTATTGGACAACTGTTAGAATACATATTATGGCGAGAACCAATCAGCTAAGTAAAGGCAAACGAGTGGCCATCATTACTTTAAGAAATGAAGGTCAGTCAGTCTAGAAAATTTCAAAAACTTTGAATGTGTCCCCAAGTGCAGTCGCAAAAACCATCAAGCGCTCCAACGAAACTGGCTCACATGAGGACCGCCCCAGGAAAGGAAGACCAAGAGTCACCTCTGATGCTGAAGATAAGTTCATCTGAGTCGCCAGCCTCAGAAATCGCAAATTAACAGCAGCTCAGATTAGAGACCAGATGAATACCACACAGAGCTCTAGCAGCAGACACATCTCTACAACAACTGTTAAGAGGAGACTGCATGAATCAGGCCTTCATGGTCAAATAGCTGCTAGGAAACCACTGCTAAGGAGAGGCAACAAACAGAAGAGATTTATTTGGGCCAAGAAACCCAAGGAATGGACATTAGACCAGTGGAAATCTGTGCTTTGGTCTGATGAGTCCAAATTTGAGATCTTTGGATCCAACCGCCATGTCTTTGTGCGAAGCAGAAAAGGTGAACGGATGGATGCTACATGCCTGGTTCCCACCGTGAAGCATGGAGGGGGAGGTGTGATGGTGTGGGGGTGCTTTGCTGGTGACGCTGTTGGGGATTTATTCAAGATTGAAGGCAACCTGAATCAGCATGGCTACCACAGCATCCTGAAGTGACATGCCATTCCATCCGGTTTGCGTTTAGTTGGACCATCATTTATGTTTCAACAGGACAATGACCCCAAACACACCTCCAGGCTGTGTGAGGGATATTTGACCAAGAAGGAGAGTGATGGAGTGCTGCGCCAGATGACCTGGCCTCCACAGTCACCGGACCTGAACCCAATCGAGATGGTTTGGGGTGAGCTGGACCGCAGAGTGAAGGCAAAAGGGCCAACAAGTGCTAAGCATCTCTGGGAACTTCTTCAAGACTGTTAGGAAACCATTTCAGGTGACTACCTCTTGATGCTCATCAAGAGAATGGCAAGAGTGTGCAAAACAGTCATCAGAGCTAAGGGTGGCTACTTTGAAGAAACTAGAATATAAGAGATGTTTTCAGTTATTTCACACTTTTTTGTTAAGTACATAATTCCACATGTGTTCATTCATAGTTTTGATGCCTTCAGTGAGAATCTACAATGTAAATAGTCATGAAAATAAAGAAAATGCAAAGAATGAGAAGGTGTGTCCAGACTTTTGGCCTGTACTGTACATCCTTCAAAATGTCTTTTGTTATTAAGGCCAATCATGTGCTGGTTTACTGCTTGTGTAGGGAATGCGTTTTCTGCAGCTGAAGAATCCATGGAGTCACCTGAGGTGGAAGGGGCGCTACAGTGAGCGGGATGAGAAAAACTGGACTCCTGAACTTCTAAAATACCTCAACTTTGACCCCAAGACAGCACAGAAGTTTGACAATGGTACAGTCCATTTTTTTACCTTTGGCCAAGGGGTACTGTAATCATTTTATTGTCTGCCCGTCTATCTGTCCATTCAACAACATAATCGCATTGTCTGAGGAATGCATTAACATATCTGCACCGAATTTATACGGTGGATGCATCTTGGCATAGAGCAGAGCCATTTTATTTTACATCTTTATGCAGAACAGGAAATTATTTATAAAAAAAAAAAAAAAAAAAAAAAAAAAAAGCTCCCTTTGGGCCCTGTGTGTTGTTTCTAAGTGCAAGTGTTTACCTTATTGCGTATTATTAATTTCTTTGCACTATGTTGGCCTCCAGGTGTTTTCTGGATTGCGTGGGAGGACCTGTGTCAATATTATGATGTCATCTATCTGAGCTGGAACCCCTCCCTGTTCAAAGAGTCCTTCTGTATTCACAGGTGTGTCTGACTGTGGGTTTTAATGCTTTAAACAAAACATGTTATTAATACCTTCATTGGCTGTAAACTGAACATAAATCTTATTTGGCCCTTGTCAAACTGTCTAAAGTGTTTTTGTTATTTGATATCATATGTTGATACATAAGTAAATCTCACCAGGACACACACAGCTTCTGTACATTATTATCTCCTTGGCTTATAATTCCAGGGTTATGGTGAGCAGAAGGGAAAATCCTTTGAGTTGTCATAAATAACTTTGGCTTTGCATTGCATTTCTATTGTTTTTACATTGCAAAACTGCTTTGAAAGAAAAAAAAAATTACTTAAGTTTATGCACATTATAGTAAATATGTGGCTTTCAAATGTATTCACTTTCCTGTTTAGTATAATGATTTTAAACACATTTTCAGTAATGTGTATTTCTTCACATATCCTTAGATTGGAAAGTGTTTTTGTAAAGTGTGCTGTATAAAATTCAGTCGAGTAGCTGATTTGGCCAGAGTAGCTACACCAGTCTGAAGTGTGGGTTTGCTTTTATTTGTCTTCTACAGCAGCTGGGATGGTAAGCAGGGCCCAGTGAAAGATGTCTACAGTCTGGCCAACAACCCACAGTACAAGCTGGAGGTCCAGTGTCCAACAGGGGGAGCTGCTGTGTGGGTGCTGCTCACGAGACACATTACTGACAAGGTATAGACACACAGCAGCTAGCACTATATGCCAACTTTACCTGTTTATACTGAGCAAAACAGCCTCAATCTGCATGCAGTTTCATTTCAAAATCTGTGTGCTGTGCATAAATTAATTTATTTGTGTTGGTATTGCCACATGCTCATTCTTCTTCGTTTTTTTTGTTTTAATGGTATTGCTAATAGTAATGGTTACTCAGTATAGCAATGGCTGTTAAAATTGAAAACAATTAAATTAAAATTAAAATTATTATTATTATTTTCACATTTTTACCTGCACTAAAGGGTATATCGTGTATAAATGTCAGAATTTAATTTAAAATTGTCATTAATATTGTGGTGAGAGGTGACTCACTTTTGATAAAAGTAGTGTACTAGTTTGGGTATGATGATGCTGTACTCTGTGTTCAAACGCCATTTGTACTAACACATGGGTGAGTCCAGTACTGCACAAACACTGTAACAGCTGTGCTAAAGCAGTAGTACACAGAGCCAGACCTTCCTTCACACTGTACAAGTGCTATACTTATGCTTATCATAAATGCAAATAGCATTTATGTTGGATTATATTATCATAGTAAACTAAATGGCAACGATGATAGAACAGAGTACAGAACAGAACAACTTAGCCTCCTGAGATCCAGCTATGAATCTTTTGTTTACTTTTGGGAACAAGAGTTTTACAGCTTGATTTAAAAAAAAAAAAAAAAACTTAACTAAATAGTATCAGAAACAATTGTTGTCATGCTGTTTTCACTCAAGACACCGATACTGAGACCAGTATATCCACTTAGATCCTCCCACTGGCCCACTGCTCGGAGTGTTCCCAAACTTTGCTGTCTCCCCAATCTGAAGATGTCTAGTATCTTCCTACAGCTCTATCTTCCTGTATCCCATTTGCACAAAAGTAGAGCAAACAAAAAGTAAACTATGAACAAATTTTCAGCATTGTCCATTGTCATGCCAGTATACCTCTGGACTGCTAACTTGCTAGCTTGTTATTGACTATTGTTGTGTCTGTAGCGGTGTAGGTTAACAAGCTGAAAGAGTGCATATTGCAACTTATAGTAGCAGAGGTGACATAATTTCAACAATACACTCCTGTGCATTTAGAGTGGGACAAAGACAACAGTCCAGTTAAATGTCTTAAGCCGTGCATGTAAATGTACTAATATTCTTTTCAAAGGGTTTTTTGATGACCCAGATGTGTCTTCCTCTGCAGTGCTGGATCTGGATTGACTTCAGCTCCTGGCTTAATAGTTAAATAACAATCCCCCTTCATTCCATGCTTATACCTTTTGGTAAAAAAATGGCAAGGATGAATGAATGCAGAACATTTACACCATGAACAGATTAAATGGGACTATCAATACTTTGTTTCTAAAATGTAAAATTATATTGATATAATATTTGGGGCTTTTATCTGAATATTGTTTTTGTTGTTTTTCCAGGATGATTTTGCACAAAACCGAGAATTTATCACTCTTGTTGTTTACAAAACTGATGGGAGGAAGGTTTACTATCCAGGTAAAAGAGGCCTTTTTCTCTACAGCACTGAAATGATCTTCACCGTGTAGCGGTTTGATGGCTGTATTCTGTCTTACCTTTATATCTATCCTACATGGAAGGTCTAGAGCCTGAGAAAAATTAAAGGAAAACAAATTCCAAACTTATTTGTATTATAACATAATTTACAAAAATGGCAGTAATTAAAGATGTCCACTTTAGTATGAACTTCTATTTCCTTTGTTACCAACTTAGTAGTGCACTTTTTCCACATATTTTCATTTGCATTGTTAAATTTTCTCTGTACCTATTTGTAACACAGCGGACCCCCCTCCCTACATTGATGGCATTCGCATCAACAGCCCTCACTACCTGACCAAGATAAAGTTGACCAGCCCAGGAACACACATCTTCACTCTAGTGGTTTCCCAGTATGAGAAACAGAACACCATAAACTACACACTGCGGGTGAGGTTTTATCTTTCCATTGGTCCATTTCATTGGATCCATGTTCTTTGGCTGAGATTTAGAGTTTAGGATTTTGTAAGGATTTTGTATGAAATGCTAAAACCTGACAATAAATTACTGATGTGTTGAAAGTCTGTTTTTTTTCTGTAGGTGTACTCTGGATGCAAATTCACCTTTTCCAAGATCTCAAATCCATTTACTCATGTCAAAAGGGTATGCTCTCCAGTTCTGATGAATGTTGCAATGTTATATCATTTATTTATATACTTATTTAGCAGTGATATTGTGGTAAATTTGTGATCATTGCATTGTCCCAATTTGGTGGAAGGACTGAAAACTTACTGTGCTTTAGATGGTATTTCCACATATTCGATGTTGAACAATTGCAGAATGTCCCTCAAAATAGTGACATTCCACAGGAAAACGCACAGTATTGAACCCAGTTGTGACTTCTTCTCTCCCCAGATTAATGGCCAATGGAAGGGTCTCAGTGCTGGAGGTTGTGGAAATTATAAAGACTCATACAAACACAACCCAATCTATCAGATCAGCTTAGATCGATCTGGACCACTGCTTGTTGAGCTCAGAGGATCCAGGTTAGTGTACTAATAAGAACACATGTACCATATGTCTCCTAATAACCTTTTGACACAGTTGTAACAACACTTAAATTCCATACAGTTTATACACTCAGTGGGTGTGCTTCCACTGCAGGAACTTCGGGGTACAAGGGGGGGAGGGGGTGGGGGGTTGAAAGGACCATCCTTTCACTCTTCTTGCGTGACTGCCATGATGAATGTGCTACGCTTGACATACCATATGTCAGGAATGTGTGACTTCCACTCAAAATAGTTCCTATGCTGTGTCAAAATTAGAAATAATTTTCTGCCTGGTTTCCTCTCTCTGTGTCTTTGTCTGCAGGCAGTACAGTGTTGGGTTTGAAATGGTATTGGTGTCGGTGGTTGGTGATCAGGCAGGCTTCCAGAAGAAGAGCAGTGGAGATTACAGGTACCCGGACACTTTTAACAAAAATGTTGGTACAGTAAAACACAACTATGGCCTCAACATCAGACCACTTAGTCTGTTGACAGTAACAGCATCCCTGAACCAACTGGAAATTCAGTTTCTTAATCTGATCAATTTAAAAAAGTATAAAATAATGGATCATTAGACAGAGGTGTTGTAGACTGTGATGGCAGTGGCTGCACCTCTCAAAATGAGAGGAAGAGGATGATCTCAATTTTCCAATATGTCAACATGCACTTTATTGACTGAAAACTGAACATAAATCTTTTTTGGCCCTTGTCAAACTGTCTAAAGTGTTTTGTTATTTGATACCATATGTTGATACATTATGAGTAAATCTCACCAGGACACACACAGGTTTGAACTTGAGCTTTGTGCTTCAATAAGATCACATGCCACAGAAGCCACTGCTCTGGGTTGAATATGAACAGCAATAGCAATGATGTGTGAGAATTCCTTTGGTAAATAGTAAGGCCTGAGTCTTAACTGTTCAGTGTCCTCACAGCAGATCTTTTCCTTTTAATATTAACTTGACCAAGGTTATGCCACCTGTTGTTTACATAGAGGACTAGTCCTCCTCCTCTCACCTTACCACTCCCTGCATTTCTGTCTGCTTGAATCATGGTGAAACCAGGCATTGCCACACAGGGTATGGGGTGTGGTTATTCAACCAGCTTTCAGTAAAACACATCAGCCTCGACTCACAATAGGCAGTCTGGTTTGTCAGAAGTGCCTCCAACTCATCCATATTGTTTTGCAGCAAGTTGAAATTTCTCATGAGAACTGATGGCAGAAGAAGCTTATATCTCCATCTCTTAACTTACTACCAGCTCTGCATCCGCATTGTGGCCTCTTTAGCTTGACTGCAATAGGTTGATGAATCCCAGAAGATTTATGTTGGAGCTTCGGTAGGTCCTTCCTTGAGTATAATATTCTTGTTGTAGACTTGTCCATCGTAAGTTTGGTCACACAAAAAAGATATTTATAAAATTGCAAGAGTTTGACAGGAGCTGATCAAGTTTGCTTCCATTCCAGAAGGTGCCCCATTTGGGGAAAAAAGAAACTGTACAACAACAATTGTTATCTGTCTCATACACACGTTTCTGCCTCCCTCCAGATGTGGTTTCTGCTACATGGAAGTGGATCATGTCCCTGCAGGCATCTATAATGTCATCCCTACCACCTTCCTGCCCAAACAGGAAGGACCCTTCTTCCTGGACTTTGCCAGCACCACATCCCTCAAGGTCTCCCAGCTTCAATGAAGAATTAAGATGGGGAGAGCGAGGGAGGTGATTGTTGAGAGACACATCAGGGTATCATGGAATATTACCAAATCTACATATGATAATGAGGTATTAGTGCCTCAGTAGGACACAAGGAGGGCAGAATGAGTGTTGGCTTTGCCGAATACAGTCAAACCATTGTCCAAAATGCTTCACAGAGGCACAAGGACACGTAATGGGCTTAAAGTACAGTTCTGGTAAAAGAATAAATCTTAATAATGACTCATTAACAGGAACTAAAAGAAAGTGGTGAGTCAAATGGGTGTTTGAGACAAAAAAAATACAAGTATGTGCAGTTATAGAGCTCTTTTTTTCCCCACATCTTTGAATGATCAGCTAGTATAATTATCAATTAATCAGGTGGTCTGATCGAAGACTTCAAGTAACAGAAGTTAGTGGTTCAGTGTGTAATATTTATGATACCTAGTAGGAAATTTGCCAATGAACCAAATAAATAGCCCCACACCTCCCTCTTCAATGGCCATTAAAAATCTGTCATTAGAGCTAGTATTTGTTTTTCTGTTACTGTTTAGTTAAATTAACTTCACTCCCTACATCGTTGGTGACAATAATGCAGAGGAAGTCTATTCTCAGCTGCTGGAGAAACATTGTGGCACAACGTGTTGGACTCTGTCAAAGGTGACCTGCACATAGATTTTTTTAAATCTATGAGCAGGTCAGAGCTCATTCTAAGGTGATGAAAACAGAATTCTTCTATTTCTGCAGTTCCCCTTAATAGTTCTAAATCTTACACACTGAACTTTCAAATAGCCACATTCTGGATGAAACTTGTCAAGTAACATCAAGGTAAATGAGCATCACGCACTGTAAATTCTGAAAATTGCAGCTGTTTTTCCTCAGTGAGCACCATGTCTTCTACTATTTAATGAAGTTTCTGTTTTCCCACACAGGGGAAGCAACCTTCATTCAGAAATTCTGTTTTCATAGTTAATATAAACCTGTCACCCATTTTCCTCAGGCATCACATACAAAGCCTGAAGCTCAAATTCTGTTATCAGATGGATAATGTCATATTGCAGTGCTTATTGTCATACAATTACATGGAATCATCATGTATCATGGAAACAAATTCTCATCATACCACAGCCCACCAACTCAAGAAGCATAATGTGTTGCACATTTTAATATCCCTTGGCCAAATATAGTGTAAGATTCTGTTGAAAGTTACTGCCTTATAATTTAGACATGTCACCATTTGACCCTGAAAAAGTAGGTCGAGGTGAGCTATTTTCAATAGGCTTCTGCTTCATGCCAAGATGCATCCACAGTATAGATTTGGAGCAGATATCTCAATGCATTCTTCAGATAATGCAATTACATTGTTGAATGGACAGACGTCAAAACGATTACAATACCCCTTCGGCCATTTCTGGCCAAGGGGTAAAAACTGAAATTACAAAAGACAGTGAAAAAGATATTGGCTCATAAAAAAATGTAGCCACTTCCTAGTGAAAATTGGTGTTTAATGTCTTATGTGATATATATAATATGATCAACACTCCATATAATGCTGCTGAACGGGAAATCTGGAGAAAGAACCAGTAGACTTTGAAAATGCAGACCTTGTTTTGTGCACCTCTCTCATCTCGATCCAGATCTTCCGTGTTGTGATACAGAGTATAGCAGTAGAATCACATCCAGCTTATGTCTGACAGAATCTGTTTGGCAATCTGGAATTACCACTGTCAATCATGTATTTAACTCCCTATCTGTCTTAAAACATGATACACAATGTGTGTATCATGATGTAAATTTTCCACAACCTGAGAACACATGCAAAGAGAAGATGCAGAAGCTTCATGTCTTCTTAGCCCACTTAAATTGTAATACACTGGAAGTTTATAACAGTGTTTTTTTGTTTTGTTTTGTTTTTTTTGTTTTTTTTAATTAAGCACTGCTGTGTCAAGCACTCTTGATGGTAATGGGCTATAATTCCAGGTCATCAGTTCATCATTATCGTTGTCATTATTTCTTAAGCAGTAGTAAAACAACACACCACACAAACCCTGCAGGTTAAAATGCAGACAAATGTTAATGAATCACTATTAACTTATTAACCTTGTCAACAGAGCAACATTAATGCAACAAACAACCAACAAAGCAACATTGTCCATAAAATACACTAAATACTCAATACTTGGAACATTTAAAATGTATGTCACCATAGTAGGAAAGTTTCGGAATAAGACTGTTATTTAATGACATAGTGTATAGGATCCCTGAGGGTAAATTTAACTTACTTGCCATCTTTTTCACATCTCACACATGCAGCAGATTTCTCTGTACTATACCTGCAATCAGCATAAAAGTGTGTTCCAATAATTTTATAAGGTGAAAAGACTGAAAAAATTATGTTTTTCCTGCTATATCAAACAGAAATATTAGGAAATATTTAATGCCATTATTAGCCAATGTCTAATGGCAGTTCAGGGGTTATCAAATACAGTGGAACATCCCAGTACAAGTTTAATTGGTTCCATTACCGTGCGCATTTTGCGATTTACTCGTTTCACGAATCAGTTTTCCCCATTGAAATTAATTGAAATGTGATTGATCTGTTCCAGCCCCAAATAATCCTTTTTCAAGGGTTTTTCTCTCTCTTTTCACTTAATTTGTTTTTTCTGGCCTCACTTTCATCGCTGTCTGCACTTGCAGGTGGTTTCATTAAAAACCTATCCAGACAAATCTGCTCTGTTCTGCTTTTTAAGATGTTCCAAAAATGCGCCAGACCATTGCCATTAAATAAAGCAGCTGCACGACCTGAACTTCATTTGTCTGGCTAATTTTTTTTTTTTTTTCAACAAAATCAGAAACCTTAGTCCACTTTACCAGTGCTTGTTTTAATTTCCTTGTAGAGATAGCCTTCTCCAGTCCACTGTCCTCATTGGGGAATTTCATAATCTCCTCCATCTGAATGCTGGTGCTCCTGAATGTGATGTAATCCTGCAGAGCATGCAGCTGTTGGAGGAACACCTTCTCGGACTGTGAATTTCCACTTGTATTTTGAGACAAAAATTCTCAAGAATAAAAAGCTAATTTCTCGTTCTACGGCAAACGCGTGCTGTGAGGTTCCATTGTATATTGTTTTACCTTGACACATTCCATTAGTTTGCATAACATGAACACTGCAATATGATATTATCGTGCTGAAAAAGTGCTTGAGCCTCACACCCTGAGTGTGATGTTAGTGTGTGTGTTCAATTTTGAGATTCATCTGCAAAATATCCAAGTTTTGGCCTGGTTTCCTTCAGAAAATCTCAGTCCCTTATCTGGAACCCTTTAAGGTTTGGGAACAGACTGTAATCTAATGGAGCCACACTTCAGGAACAGTTAGTACTGTGCAGACTTTTGAATTCAAGTCAGTGCACTGACCTCAAATTTTTTTGGGATTCAGGTATACGCCTGAATGATTGTAGTCTTTCTCCCATGTGTCCAATTATATGTGGTTATAACTAAATATCATGTCTGTATGAGTGATATTATATACAAAGTGAATAAATTTTAATCATACTTTAGTTTGTTGTATGTTTTTATAGATGAGTGACAGTGGCTAAAAAACATATAATGTCAATTGGTTTCATCTACTCAGTACCTGATTTTTTTTTTCATTGAATTCAATAAAATGTAGAAAATTCAAAAGTCTGTACATACAATAATTGTCACAACTGTTTCTGCAGCATGGAGTGAACTAGGTTTCACTGTAATATGTTATCTCAAGCCTTATTATGTTAAAGGTGGAGTAAGTGATTCTAATCCTCAGTCTGCTGGCTGGAAGTATGTCAATTCTACAGTTGTTGCACCAGACCAGGCTGCTCACTCTCACTAGTACTGCTACTGCTGTGAACAGAGGAAGTACTTTAGCTGGTGTTTTGTAAATATTCCTGGTTTGGCATATTTAAAAAAGGAAAAAAGTAAAGCCATTTGGACCAACCCACTCACTAATCCAGCCAGTCAAATACAACCAGATGTGTTCTTGCAGTGGTCATTGCATTTATGTGCAAATACAATGCAAACACCAACTGTCTTTCTCAGGAACTGCTTTCTACACCTTTAACTGAGCAGGATGTATAATGGCTAGTTTGATATATGTGAATGTAAGCACACGTCTGTCATTAGTATACAGTGTCATAATGTCTTTTTCGCAGCTGTTGTATAGCATCAGCCTCTATGGCTGAGTTCTAAACAGCCTAGACTGTGTAATGGAACTTCATTGAGTTAGCAGTTTAGCACATGTACAGCTGTCAACCACAAGCATTGGCTGCAAGGCTTTTTTTTTTTTTTTTTTTAATCAAAGCGATTTGTGGCACATAATGCACAGCAAAAGTATTAGAAGAAAACCAAGTCATAAATAAATTAGTTTGTCATTCACATTACCCTTATGAAATGATATAATCCAAGTTTGGTTTTTTCACTTTCATTTACTTCCAATGTTGAATAAAAAAGAAAAAAGCCCATAGTGCCAGTGGTTGACTGTACTAATAATGTGTGATGCTAAAAAGTATAAATGTGCTGTAAAAAGAAAGAGCTTTTAATATTGATTGCCAAGCACCTTTGCCAAATCATTTAATTAATTATTCGTTAAACTGCAGCTGTCTCAGCAGCATGTTGTATGAATGACAGTATAATTGAAGGTACCCTTGCAGAACTTGCACTATATGTTCAAATAAATGGTATGTTCAGCCTTTGAATACAAAAAAGTTTTCTCCGTCTTCTGAGTTTGTTTGTTTTGACCCTTGGCCCTCACTGCATGGCATTATCATCAGTTCGTTCATCCATCTGTATGCGCAAAAACTTTGGGGTAGACTGAAGGCTGAGGGTTTTCAATTGCAGGCAGGTTATATTTCAAACTAGAAAAGCACTCAGAGAGCGCAGACCTCCGCCAAGGCTGATCAGTGGCCCCCCCCCGTGGGCCCCTCCACGCCAAGGAGGTTATGTTTTTGCCAGGGTTTGTTTGTCTGTCCGTTAGTGTGCAACATAACTCAAAAAGTTATGGACAGATTTTGATGAAATTTTCAGGGTTTGTTGGAAATGGGATAAGGAAGAAATGATTAAATTTTGGTGGTGATCGGGGGTGGGGGGGCCCACGGGGGGGGCTACTGATCAGCCCCCCCACCCCCGATCACCACCAAAATTTAATCATTTCTTCCTTATCCCATTTCCAACAAACCCTGAAAATTTCATCAAAATCTGTCCATAACTTTTTGAGTTATGTTGCACACTAACGGACAGACAAACAAACAAACCCTGGCAAAAACATAACCTCCTTGGCGGAGGTAATTATATTTTGTGTCATGGTGTGTCCTGTTTCTATGTCTCTGTACCTTGTATAGCCGAGGCTAGAGGTATTATATTTTTGGATTGTCCTAAAGGCCATACACTCATTCATGTCTGTCTAAATCTTGTGAATGGGGTGTCTCAGAAATGGCTTGACACATCAACAGCTTGGGTCTGTTGTGCTGGGGGGGTATCTGCTCATTATTGAGCATCCTCCTCTGTGAAAAACAGTCTAAGTGAAAACAGCATGCCTCTCTGGCAAATGATGCACCTGAGTCAATATTATGAACTTCCATTCAACAGAATACATTTAATACTTTTTATAAATTTAATTTAAAGTCTTCACTTAAACAATCCGTCAGACATGGATGAAAATGACACTTGTTTGCAAAATCATGCAACAGCAGTGATCTAAATTCTAGTTGTCAGAAAAAACAAAAAAACAAAAAACAGTTTAATGAAAGATTCTTATAATGCCCAAGGTGGACACTTAACAGCTGAAATGTTTATGTAGCGTGATGCTCATCACAGTATTTCTACAGTATAATTACACCGGGTGTATTTATGTGACCATAGTATTGAAAGAACATCCCTTGCAGAAGTTAAGAAAGTTCAGAATTTTTCCAACATTTACAGTGTGAAAGGGAAGAGTACAGCCCTTTCTGTTTAAGTGGCTATATTTATAGACTTCCTGTATAGATGCTGTAGTGGTGGTAAGTTTTTTGCACTTCAGACATCAAACTTGAAGTTTAAGGAAGAAAACTAAAAAGCAGCTTGAATGACCACTTTTTAGGATTAGACCAGTATTAATTATGTATGCTCAGTTTTACTAAGAGGGTATCTGTATTTAAGTGCTCTTAGAAAAATATGACTTGCACTTGGATCAGTTACAGCTTTACAATATGATACAGTTACTGGCTTCTGATTGAGGTCAGATTGACTGTTTTATAAAATTACAAAGGTTGTTAAAAACGGTGATGTGTGGTGAGGTTCATGGCTGGTGAGGAACTGACTCTTTCAGTCAGATCTACAAATAATGACACCAAGTATCTTATTCACCATTTGATTGGCAACAGTTAACAGGTTATGTTCCATATCTCATATCAGCATTCTTTAGACATACTTTCTTATGCGGTTGTATGATTGATCTGCTAGACTGAACAAGTTACACACATACATTTTATACATTATCCAGAATATGGAAAGTCAGGGCATATAATCAAAGTGTTTGAAACCATTTTATTGACAATATACAGAGAGACAGCAACACACTCTACTTGCATGGGATGCCAGGTGGGGGATTAACCAAAGGTGAGACTCAGCTCGCTGCTGCCACACCATGTGCCTCTTCCCTGTATTTGAATGGGAGATGTGGAAATTCAGCAATTATGAATTGAAAAATAATCAAAATTTCTGGAATCACAGAGAAAATATGTTTATAGTACAGATCAGCGGTTAAAAAACACTGCCATTTTTAGCAGCAACTACATAAAGTGGAAACTGCAGCCTTTTATTATTTAGAACTTATTTTAAACAAAATCATTTGTTTTCAGTAGATAAGACTAAACTAATTTAAGAGCATATGTAAATATCTTGGATTAAGAAGATGAAGTAATGAACTTGAAATGAATACTGTGACCATAATGATTTCCATTTATTCTATGTAATATGGCTCACTGCACATATACACCTAAGGCTATGTTAACACTGTAGGTTGATTCTCAATTGTGATTGAGAGACAGAAGTAAAAATATGAACAGGTATAAGTCAACTAAATAAAATATATATTTTTTTATCATTATAGGACTTTGATTATAATGCTCAGCCCTAGAGCAGAGAAAATGAAGAAGTCAGTAAACATGACAAAATGTCTTTTGCTTTTGCAATAAATAAATATTCAAGTGTTCATTTAGCATCACCACATGTGACTTTAATTTCTTTAACTGTTGCAATAATTCTACACAGAATATGGCATTTGCATTGTTGACAGCATGCTAGGTGACATGTTAGAGCAATATTTTTTCAAAGTAGACATTTACATAAAAGCTGGTTCACAATTGAAGGGTAGCACACGGGCAACTAGTGCACTCTTACTTCTGTGAAAGGTTTTCAGCCTTGGTGCTAAATTATTAACAGTATTTAAAGACCTTTTCCTTTAATATCCTTTACCAACTTTTATCAACACAACAATCCTGTTTCGCAAATGTCAATTCAAATGTATAAAGTCCTTCATTAAGGAAATGAGAGGAAAAACACTGGAATACCTTCAAGACTTGCCAATGCCATAATCTACAGCCTTTAAAGACTATGACAAAGTCATACTCTGGTTTGATTCCCAAGGTTTACTTTGCAGAGCCAAAATCCTTCCAGCATGTCTGTTTTTGTTCCTCAAACACCTTTGACTGAGACAACGGCCTGTTCAGGCTCGACCCTTTGGGGACAGCTATCCATGTTTTTGCCAATGTCTGTACGTGGAAGTCGCAGTTTCAGAAAGCTAAAACGTGCCTCCAGGCTGAAACTTTTCTTGATGTTGGAAGACTGACTATTGTTGTTGGATGGCACATTGTCCAAATCCACCTCAGCACCTTCCGCCCAATCACCTGCAGTAAAAAATAAGGTTCAATTATCATGCTGCATCCACAGTTACATTTTCATTTTAAAACGGAACTAAGAGGATTTATGCCCATACATTTACCAAAATGTCCAACATATTAGCAAGATTTCAAGAAATAATTGCACAGCATCCACATGGCCATGGAGGCTGATACCGCTGATGGGAATTGACCTTAAATGACGTGATATCAGCTCTCCTGTTGTAAATGTGTCAATAATATCCAGGAAAAAATTTAACATATTAATAAAATTATAAATCCTTTCCTTCCCCCATTAATCTTCTGAAATGTTTTGGAACTGATTTTCATGTGCTGTAAACCATGAAAATTGAAACAAAAAGCTTTAAAATGTAACTATGTAAAATTACTTTTCCACAATATTCTAGTTTTTTTTTGTGATACGTGTTCAGTGTGAGTCTATGCTAGCCAAAGCAATTTCTGTTGTTTATTCATTTCATTTCAGATTAGATTAGATAGAACTTTATCTTTATTGATCCCTTGAGCAGAGCCCTCAGGAAATTGAGGTTCCAATAGCAGCACAATACCGAATGTACAATATAAGGGATATTATAAGAAAATATAAAGATTTCCTTTTCTTTTTGTCAGACAGATGGAAACAAGTTGATTTTTTACCTTGACGTGCTTCGGCTACAACCTGTAGCCTTCCTCAGAAGGGTCACTTGATGTTACTGTGATGTGTCATTTTGTCAGCTGTTTTATCCAGGTTTGCCAGACAACAGGGGACAATAATGCCCCCTGCTGCCTGGCATCCCACGGAGGACAGCATCCCAGGTGTGGGATAAGGTGTAGGATCCCTCATCCCTGTTCTTGGTCCTCAGGGCCTGCATCCTGATTTCTATGGCCTCCCTAATCCATCACATGACGTCATATCATTGTTTACGAAGACACCAGTACAAGTGACGTTACACATACAGGTACATCTCAAAAAATTAGAATATCATGAAAAAGTTCAATATTTTTTGTCACTGTTACGGAAAAATAATACTCTACTAATTCGTCTTCAGTAAGGAAGGGTCAGTTCAAGCGTTCAGTGTCAAAGAAATCACTTTATTTGGAGCTCCATAGAAAGAGATATCACTCAGACAAAAGACTGAGACGGTCTGAACCCAAAAATACAAATCACAACATAGTCTTCTGTCTCCCATGAGAAAATTATGATGTGTCGAAAGTGTTTTGGTTAGCGTCAGGAACTTAGAGATAAGACCCCTGTGAGAAATGTTGGTTTGGCCTTCTGCTCTGGACAAAACACAAAAGAGGTCAAAACTGCTCTATAATACACAGTGACATGAATATATCTGAAATAGAGTTAGAAGCCTATATGATAATATGAAATATATGAAAATATATATGAATATATATGGATATAAGTAATTTTGCCATTACATCACTTATTTCAGAAAGTGAAACCCATATACTATAAAGACTCATTAGACATAGAGTGAAATATTCCAAGCCTCATTTCTTGAAATTTCTTGAAAAATTGATGATTATGACTTACAGATAATGAAAACCCAAAATTCAGTGTCTCAGAAAATTAGAATATTGCATTAAATCAATAAAAAAATGAATATTTTAAACAGAAATGTCATGCTTATGAAAGTATGTTCATTTCTATGAACTCAAGACTTGGTTGGGCCTCATTTTGCATGAATGACTGCATCAATGTGGCATGGCATGGAGGTGATCAGCCTGTTGCACTGATCTGGTGGAATGGAAGCCCAGGTTGCTTTGATAGCGGCCTTCAGGTCATCTGCATTGTTGGATTTGGTGTCTCTCATCTTCCTCTTGACAATACTCCATAGATTCTTTATGGGGTTCTGGCCATTCAAGCACAGTAACACCATGGTCATTGAACCAGTTTTTGGTACCTTTGGCAGTGTGGGCAGGTGCCAAGTCCTGCTAGAAAATGAAATCAGCTGTGCCTGTCCTGACCTGTGACTGCGGACCTCCTCCCTCACCTTCACCTGTCTGGATGGACCTCCTCACCCGTCTCATCTGACTAGATGGACTCCCTCATGTGCCCCCACCCTACTGCATCTTTACAGACTGGAACTACATCTGCAAATGGACGTCCATCAGTCTTGGTTCATCTACAGCCTGTCCATCCATGGGAGTGGATCTCTCCTTCACTGTGGTTCTCCCCAAGGTTTCTCTTTTCCCACTGGGTTTTTGGAGTTTTTCCTTGCCGAGAAGGAGGGTCTAAGGATGGGGGATGCCCAGGACATTAATCCATTTCCTTCATCTACTGTTTATTTGACTGGTGTTTGTTTTCATATCCAACTAATTCTGTAAAGCCCTGTGAGGCAACCTTGTTGTAATATGGGGCTCTACAAATAAAATTGAATTGAATTGAAACATGGATAAAACAGCTGACAATGACACATTACAGTAACATCAAGTGACCCTGCTGAGGAAGGTTACAGGTTGTAGCCGAAACAGGTCAAGGTAAAAAAAATAAACTTTTTTCCATGTTTCTGACAAAAAAGAAAAAGAAATCTTTATAATTTCAGCAGACAGTATGAACCTAATTGGACTTATAAGAAAATAGTAATAAAATAACTATAAAAAAAAAAACTGTAGCGAAAAAACAGACAATTGCACATTGTAAAAGACTAGTAAAAAAAATAAAAAACAGAACAGCAATAGTAAAGTACTAGTAACAATAACTATTGTGTTATAATATGCTCAACATACTAGTAGTTGTAACAACAATATATAATAAGTATGTAAGTAATAATTTATTCATTGAAAAGATGTGAAAAATGAATTGCTGGGTCTCAGAAGGTTCAATCTTACACAGTGGATCTTTACATTTTTAAATTGTATTTCTTAAATGCTATGTTTAATGCTATACAGCTGAGGTCATTTTGTATTATTTGTTAAATTTTCCTTGTTAGCCTTAAAATTGAGGACACAATTTGGTACAAACATCTCCTCAGATATTGAGGTTTTGCACAAACGTCACATGATCATGTGGTTTTCTGTTTACGACGCCATATTGGTAGGCAAGCTTTCCTTGCATCGTACAACGTGTTAAAGGATGGACCTGCTAAACTCCTGTGTGCTGTTTATTCCTTAGCTTTCACCAAGTACAAGTTAGGCATACAGTCCGCTGGGTTCCATTGGTGGCAGCGGTGGTTCTGTTCTGCCAACCGCTGTTTATAGTTATTACCGCGGTTAGCATGGCTTCTCAGTATAGTTAGCCTGCATGCCTGTTGTAGTTAGTGGCATGGAAAAAAAGAATTTTCATCATGTGGTACGGTGATGAAGACCCCTTTAAACCTACCAGGAGGGTTTCCCCTGGCCTATCACCCTATAGAGACAGAGTGATTGTGGCTCTACCTGCTCCCTTTGAGTTTCCTCAGCTGGGTGAGGCAGATGGAAGTGGCAGTCAGAGCTACGGTGGGTGACACCGGTGAGTTCAGCGGGGAACTGGTGACAATACTCCCCACCCATCTGAGCAAGTCTGCTTTTCTACTATGGGACAGCCTTCCCCATACGGTCAAGTCAAATTATGCTGCAGTGAAAGAGAAGATGGGATCGTCTTTTGGACAGAGACAGTTAATGGACCGTTTTAGAGCTCACATATCGGCTCGTTCACCAGTTTCGGGGGAGAGTCTGGAGGTGTACGCGGCTGATGTGAGCCGGCTGGGAGCTGGTACTCCTGTTTTTGCCTCCGAGTTGCCCGCGCATCACTGTTGTTAGTAAACACTGAAACTCATCTATGGTCCCTTTATCACAAGCAGACATACTCACAAATAACAAAACATGCAAACACGAGTCCAAAGAAAAACACGATATAAAGCAGCAGTTCTGACTTTCTGGATCCAGATAGCATGCCTACCAATATGGTGGTGTAAACAACAATCACATGACCAGTGACGTCAGCTGCAAGTCCTCAATACTTGCACTAACAGGCATAGGGGAATTGTGAAAAAGAAGTCATGTAAATTAACAGACACACAAACCAAGGCTGGAGTTATTGATGACCACTGTACTATGGTGAATTTGATGACTGTTGTTCAGTCCTGATGGAAGATATTTTGTCTGTACAGGTGACTAATGGGCTACTAGAGTGGAGCAGCTGGTGTCATTAACAATGTTTCTTTGGCTAGTCAGTAATTTAGTAATTCCAGTCAACAGGCCTGGTGTTACCCATCAGCCACTATCAAAACCAAATCTGCTGATACCAATAGTTTTGTAAATGCTCTATCAATGTTTATTAACTGGGCAAACTAATTAAATGGTCTATATTTCATGCAACTGACATACATATTTGTAAGGATGTCACATATTTTCCTCCAATCTTACATTCTGAACTGCAGTATGATGGATATTCACATAAACTATCATTGTGGTGTCAGTCGTCTGAACCAATTCCTCATGTGTACCTTGTGGTACAGTCCATACAAGTTTCCACTTTAGCTTAGTCTGCTAAAGAAAAAAAAAAAGAAATTGTACAAAAAATAGAAAAACATCAAAATCAGCGGTGGTGCCAATCATTGGCCAGTCTAATGGTAGGCTGTGAAATGACAATGAGCAATTTTTGATAGAGTAGAAAACAAAAATGCTTCTGTCCAGCCCTAAACCTGTCTGAGAAAATAATTGACATCTAGCATTAACCATAGTGAAAATAGTTTCATTTTGTTTTATTGTATTAACAAGGGGTTAAAATTCTGAAAATAAATCAGTATTTTATATTTCTGATACAGAATAAAGTGGAATAATTTTAATGGTCAATATATGGTATAATAATATGGTAAATATGTTATATAAGTGTGACCCATAAAGACCCAGTGCTACTTTTATGGCAGTTCCCAAATGAATTTTCCTCTCGATTTAACATTTCCTAAGCTATTTATCACCAGTTATTATAATACTACTTGTATTTTGTGGGGGTTTTTTTGTTTTGTTTTTTCTTTCAGTGAAAATCAGGCATTTTCCTATATTTAATTAATCATGTAGATCTTCATAAAAGCTCAGATTAAAGTTGAGGGTTAATATATCAGAAACAGACAAAACAAAGCAAATATATCAATAATTGCAGGTAAAAACAAGTGTCTCCTTCCACTGCCATTGATCAAAATCCATGGGTTTTACAGGTGAACAAATGTTGTAGAAGATGACAGTGTTTCCACGTTCACTACGGAACCTCTGAACGTCCAAATGGTTCATATCTGATGACCATGAAAAGATAAACTGCATTTTATAACAAATATTTACATGTATTGATAGGATTAGCGGATCAGAAGTTATTAAACATTTTACATCAGTAGATGATTTTGGTCGCCAGTAGCTGTTTAGGTCTTTGTGGGTTTATCACACAAACATACTCAGGTTTACAGCCCACTCCTCTTACCCACCTCTCTCCAAGTCACATTCAGGGGATGATGCCCCACTGCACTCACTGCGAGGCCCAAGGACTGGCGAGATGAGGCCAAAATCAGAGAGGGACACACTACCATGGAGATCCAGACTGCAGGGCCTGGACACTGCAGCCGGGGAGGAAGATGTGGATGACGACGAGGGAGTAGGTGAGGGTGAAGCCGAGGAGAATGAGGTGTAAGAGGAGGAGGAGATGCTAGTTAAGGTGCACGGAGACAGGAGATCCTGTGGACTGCTGGGAGATGAGCCCAGACTGCAGGTGGAGCGAGTCTCAGAGTCTTCCTCTGACATGATGCTGCCGCCACCGCAAGCCTCATCCTCAAAATATTGTGATGTCACTACAGAGACGGGAGGTAATGAGAAGAGCAGAAGGCAGCAACAAAAAAATGTCTAATGTACAGTACAATGTTAATTTCACCTTTCTGAAGCAACTAATAATTTATTTATTTAACTTAATACCTTAAAATCACCAGAGGTGTGGTGTGCCAGTGGTGTAAGGTCTGGTGAATGCAGAGGGTATTCAACAAAACCCCTCCGTCCAATCCACCTGTTTGGCAAGTTCACCAGACATCACACCACTAGACTTTTTTTATGGGATACCTAAAAGACAACGTCTATGCTATGAGACCTGCAACAGTCACTGAATTGAGAGCAGCCATTGAATGTGAATGCATGCAAATACCAAGGGAATTGTTTCATGATGTGTGCGATTCCACTGCTTTACGTTGTCAGCAGCGTCTGGACCAGAATGAACGTCAGTTTGAGAACAGGCGGTGACAAAACAATAAAATGATGTTTGTAAATTCTATTACATTTTGAAAATTAAATGAATTTTAATAAACACCTACTTTACAAATATTTAAAGTGTGTATACATTTTTTGGGACACCCTGTATATACTTTATTAAGCAATAAAAAAGTATTTTCATATACACTATATTGCCAAAAGTATTTGCTCACCTGCCTTGACTCGCATATGAATTTAAGTGACATCCCATTCCTAGTCTATGGGGTTCAATATGACGTCGGTCCACCCTTTGCAGCTATAACAGCTTCAACTCTTCTGGGAAGGCTGTCTACAAGGTTTAGGAGTGTGTTCATGGGAATTTTTGACCATTCTTCCAGAAGCGCATTTGTGAGGTCACACACTGATGTTGGACGAGAAGGCCTGGCTCTCAGTCTCTGCTCTAATTCATCCCAAAGGTGTTCTGTTGGGCTGGGGTCAGGACTCTGTGCAGGCCAGTCAAGTTCATCCACACCAGACTCTGTCATCCATGTCTTTATGGACCTTGCTTTGTGCACTGGTGCACAGTCATGTTGGAAGAGTTAGGGGCCAGCTCCAAACTGTTCCCACAAAGTTGGGAGCATGGAATTGTCCAAAATGTCTTGGTATGCTGAAGCATTCACAGTTCCTTTCACTGGAACTAAGGGGCCAAGCCCAGCTCCTGAAAAACAACCCCACACCATAATCCCCCCTCCACCACACTTTACACTTGGCACAGTGCGGTCCGACAAGTATCGTTCTCCTGGCGACTGCCAAACCCAGACCCGTCCATCAGATTGCCAGATGGAGATGCGCGATTGGTCACTCCAGAGAAGGCGCCTCCACTGCTCTAGAGTCCAGTGGCGGCGTGCTTTACACCACTGCATCCGGCGCTTTGTATTGCACTTGGTGATGTATGGCTTGGATGCAGCTGCTCGGCCATGGAAACCCATTCCATGAAGCTCTCTGCGCACTGTTCTTGAGCTAATCTGAAGGCCACATGAAGTTTGGAGGTCTGTAGCGATTGACTCTGCAGAAAGTTGGCGGCCTCTTCGCACTATGCGCCTCAGCATCCGCTGACCCCGCTCCATCAGTTTACGTGGCCTACCACTTTGTGGCTGAGTTGCTGTCGTTCCCAAACACTTCCACTTTCTTATAATACAGCTGACAGTTGACTGTGGAATATTTAGGAGTGAGGAAATTTCACGACTGGATTTGTTGCACAGGTGGCATCCTATCACAGTTCCACGCTGGAATTCACTGAGCTCCTGAGAGTGACCCATTCTTTCACAAATGTTTGTAAAAGCAGTCTGCATGCCTAGGTGCTTGATTTTATACACCTGTGGCCATGGAAGTGATTGGAACACCTGATTCTGATTATTTGGATGGGTGAGCCAATACTTTTGGCAATATAGTGTATCACCAAAAGCTTTTGGTGAATGTTTTCCTTTAACATATAAGCTAATTATATTATTACTTGTAAGCATATCTCTGCATAGTTTTAATTTCATTTTGTACCAAGTTTTTTACATTCCGTTTGTCTGTATATCTTAATAGGGACAGAAAAGAAGATCTCATGCCTAGCTGTGTAAAAAAGAACTTAGGTTTCAAAGTGTCGAGGCAGCCATGAAGTTGAGGAGAAGGAGTCCTTTGTGATATCAGTTTCAAAAAATAAGCAATAAATTCAGTATAAAAAAATAAAATAGGACCAATGGCCCTGTAGCTTACCGGCCAAATTAAAAGTTTTGGGAAATGTATCCAGATGCCATTTATTATCACCCAGTTATGTGTATTTATTAAATTACAGAAATAGGTCATGTTTTGGTCATATTCCAATCAGAGCTGTAAAAAATTCAAATTCCAACTTGATATCATTGATACTTACTGATTTATTGTATCAATCCACTTCCTATCTGTTATAATGGGAACATTTTGGAAAGTCGCACCAAACCCAGAATCAGATCTGGATCAAAATAATTTCAATACCTTGTGTTGGCATCATCCTAAAGAAGCTGTATACCAAGTTTGAAGTCAATCAGAACCGTACTTTCGGAGAAGAAGACAATTGAAATTTTGTCCCCATAAGAGCCCACGTTAAATTTTCCGTAAGTTCCCAGATCCAGAAGAAGATCCTGATCAGCATGTGGCCATAATGTTTTGGTCATCTCCCCATCAGGGCTGTACTGTAGAAATTTACACTTGATACGATTTATATTTACTGAGTTATTGCATCGATCCACTTCCTATCTCTTGGGGAAATTTTTGAAAGTCACACCAAATCCAGAATGAGATCCAGATCCAAATAATTTCACTAACTTTTGTTAACATCATCATAAAGAAGCTGTATACCAAGTTTGAAGTCAATTGGAATTGTAGTTTCGGAGAAGAAGACGATTGAAATTTTTGTAACGGACGACAGACGACGACAACAGACGACGACAACAGACGACGACAACAGACGACGACGATGACGCCGGACGCTGCATGACGACAATAGCTTAAAGCCTGTTGGCTGGTAAGCTAAAAAAAGCCTAAGACTACTGTATGTTCATTTTGATTCTCTGATGAGTACTTTTTCCACATAAAAATACTACAATCAATATGCCACTGTCTGTCTTGCAGTGAAATTAATTTTCATAAGGGCTGTAAAAATGAATGCATTAATGCTGATTAATCTATCATTGTGATTAATCTGGTGAAAAATTTTAATGTAATTAACCCATCTGCAGCACAAAATCACTCTGAACGTCTCTACCGACACATTTGGGGCCGTGTGTCCCAGTAGAGTTAGCGTCGCGCATGAACAAATGGACAGTTGATCTGGTAGTGACAGGCAGCAGAACCAACCCATATAGATGGAAGATGCTAAACAGCACATTGGTCCTCTGGATGGAAATATGAGAACAAAAAAACCCAAAATGGAAAAGTTGGTTACAGTTGTTTTGTTGAAACTGTTTTAAGGTGTTTAATATTTAACTGTGATTAATCCAAATTAATCCACAGCAACCCTGTGGTTAATCTGATTAAAAATTTGAATCATTTGACAGCACTAATTTTCATAATTATTATATCATCTCTAAATTGTAGTTACCTGCTAATCTCACAACATTCACTGCTAAAGAAGAAGTGATGGTTAAGAGAAAGGACGATGACAATATTTATGAAATGGGGTGGTAGCACTAGAATTGTATTTTCCACTCTAGATTAAAGCATAGAGCTTCATCTTTTGCATTTGTGTGCTTTAAAGTTAGTGCAGCACATTTCATCTTAATATGGATTACTATTGTAAACATTATGTAGTCTGCTTTAAACAGCTCTACTACCCTTGTTACTATGGTGACACCATCCTATTCTACCATAGACAAAGCACACATTTGTACCATTGTCTTATTCCTTCATAATGCTTTATAAAGAGTTTTCTAAGAATAGGTTTTTCGGGTTTCTATTTTATGGGCTATATTCATGTATGTTCTTTGTGCACTAAATAACTACAGCCGCAAATAACTACAGATTTGGATGTGAAAATTTCTGTATACACACTGTAAAAGAGGCCCACTGAGTTTTCAAGTCAGAATTTTCAATGCTGTTAGAATGTAGTTTAGACAATTAGTACATTTACATACACAACAAAATTACTAATAATCTGTTCACATGACCACTGAAAATGAATATTCCAACAACACTGCTGTTAATTTGCAGCTGTGCATACCAAAGTATTCCTACTGGGGGCAGACGGGGGCTAGGGGCAAAGTCTCCCTCTTTAGTTCCTTCAATTATCCTCTGAAAAAGGTCAGTTTCAGTATTTAGTCATCCAAAATCTGTTATTTTCCTCTGTCATAATGTTTAAAGTCAGATGTTTTTTTCCCCTTTGGACCAGAAATGTGCCTTTCCCTTTAAGTGTCCATGTAAACGCATTCAGTGAAGGTAACGTTAGAACACTTTCAGCTGTTCAAGTAGTTACTAGCTTGAAATCCTGTTTTCATGTTTAACAGTATGAAATGCTGTCATCAAGCTGCCATCAAAAGCAAGGTCAAATATTCTATGAAATCCTCATGGTTGGGCTTGTTATCAAACTTTCTTCTCTTAAGCTGTGCAGTAGGAGGAACAAACACAATAGCCTGAATAACATCTAACTAGTCAGAGAGGAAAGCAGAAGAGAAAAAAAATCAAAGAGATCTACAGGGTAATCTAATAGCGAGCCCCACCATTTTTATAACCATTTTTATCTTTTTTTCAATAAATGCTCAAGCTCTCTAATGCACACATCAAGTCATAGCCACTTAAACATACAAATTACACATGATCCTCTATACTCATAATGATTTGTCAATGAAGTTCTGCTCAATTATTTGCTTGGTTTTCATTTTCGTAGTCACAACTCACTCTCTGTCTTCCTGAAGCCCCTCATGTGTAATTGGTCAAAGAAGTACTCAGCACATTATAAATAATATTCCCAGATTTTTTTGTACTTTAAAATAAAATGTGTAGAAGGGGATGAAAGAATCTTAAAAAAAAAAAAAAGCATGCTTTTTTTCTCAGAACTTACAATATAACATACTTACTGGAAATTCCATCAGACTCCATCGTAAAACTGGAAATATCTTCAACAAAAATGCTATCACCCTCAGCCCCCACACCTCGCACCCGAGGGCCTATGGAAGAGTTTCGCCGTCGCTCATGGATTTCGTCAGAAATCATCTCCAGGTTCGTCAGTGCTGTCTTGTACTTGCCTTTTGCCTGCGACAACTTAGCCTGCTGCTCATCCACAGTTTTCTTCAAATGCTAGAGTAAAGGCAGCAGAAAAAGTAAAAGTGATGAACGCTATCCTGTACCCACCAGCAGGCTGAGGATATGCTTATCCTAAACTACGACATCAAAATGGCATAATTCTACTACTGAGACAAACACAAGCCCCTTTTACCCAGAGATTCTGGAAAAAAGGTGAGATGGTGATCCCGCTTTTTTTCCACCATTGACCGATTTCCACAGCCAAGCCAAAGGAGTAACAGAGGTGAGACAGGCTGAACTTTTACACAGCGGACCTGTGTTCTGGAATCAAAGGGGGGATGACGCAGTGCAGCATATAGTGTGCATATGGAGACACTGGCATGGATTCTGCAGCAGCCGCCATGGGTGCCGCACCTACGTGCCATGGGTGAAAATGCCATGTAGACACATCACCAGTGGCACGAAACCATGTCATCCTTGGCACAAAGCCATGCAGCCATGACACAAAGCTGCCGCAGAATACATGCCAGTGCTCCCATATGCGCCCGCTGTCTCTCAGGTGCGGGGGTCACCATCATCAAAACATCATGGAATGTTGGGAACAAGAGGTGTTCCTTTTACACAGAGTTCCAGAATCATGATTCCACCTTTATCACGTCTCTATTACTACCTCCAGAGGTGTTACAAAGCCGCGATAAAGGTGGGACCAAATGATCCCACCATTTCATTTACACAGACGTCGTTCCGGAATAAAGACGAAATATTCAAGTAACAGAAGTATGGTTTCTCTTTTATACAATCTAACACTTTATGTGGGGCAAGACTCAGTTAGTGAAGCATGCAGTCTTAAAATACAGTCACAGAAAAAATGATTAGACCATCAAAAGTCATCAGAAACAATGGTTATGCAATCAAGTTCTAACTCCTGAGTGTATCATGTGACTAAAACAGAAAGAAAAGAAAACATGGAATGCCTAAAAGCACTGTTTTTGGCAGTACAATGCCATAGCTATTGATGTAAGAACTGAAGTGATTTTGGTTGTTATCAAGAAAACATGGAAAATGGATAGATATCAGCGCTTAAATTAAACTCTTATGAGCTATTTTTGTTGTTATCATTCTATTTGTCCAAAAAATGTACCTTTAGTTGTACTAGCCATTAAAATGAACAAGAAACTGAAGAAAACAAGGGGTGGTCTAATAATTTTTTCCGCAACTGTAGAAGAGTAGTCTTTGAGTCCAATACAAGGCTAAGAAAAAATGTAGACTCAATGTGATTCAAAGCCAAGACAGAGATCTTCAACGGTGCTCTTGAGGAGATGTGACCAACATAGGAATACATACAATATTATTGTATTATATTTGTTTTTAAAAATGCTCTGATAAAGTTAGGACTGATTGTACTGTTTTTTTTAGGCAAAAGCCTAAAAGTACAAGCTTGGAAATGTACTCCAGGAGTAATAAAAGTATTTCTCTGTGCTAACTGGACCTCACATTATCCATGTTGCTATAATAGTACCATCTTAAGACCGGTCTCAAGACTAAGACTTACAGTAGTACCCATTTCAAGCACTACTCAAAATGAACCCTACTATAAGCAATAGCATAACTTTACATAAACAAGGAAAACTTGACAATGTTATTATAAGCTGCAGAGCAATAGACAGTAAATGACAGCTGCGCAGGATGACGTACCTCTAGCTGCAGATAATACTTTGCTTTCATCTCAAAGTAAGGCCTGTGAAGGAGGTGAGGGCAAAGGGAAGAAAAGAGGAAAATATTAGATCACAGGACCAAAATTCTGTAACCCAGAAAAAGTGCTATAACCCAGTATCACCATGGCAACCCAAAGAGAGAGAAAGGGAAGGATGGAGAGAAACAAATAAAGAGATTGTGATGCTGGATGAGTAAATGATGCAAAATGCATACCAGCAAGCAAGACTATAACACAGTACAGCTACATCCACAAAACAGACAGAATGAAGCCATCTTAGCTAATTACAAAAGCTGATACTAAAATAAGGAAATGGCAAGTAAACTGCAAATAATAACCACTCTATAACAGAAGAAAAATAACCAGCTGTACCACTTTGTGTGACACAGTACAGCCTTTTAAGCCAGAGGGAACCCACGCAGACAATGGGAGAACATGCAAACTCCACACAGAAAGGACTGAACCCAGGACATTCTTATTGTGAGCTGACAGTGCTTACCACTGCACTACCATGTCGCCCCATGTTACACATACTGAGAAAATATCCCCCCTTTTGTTTTTTTAAGGGTGTTTTCATAGATTAAGGTCATGTTTCTATCCAAATGTAATGAAAATTTTAATAATTTGTTTTCCATGTTTCTATCTCTATTGCCAATTTATATTTATGCACATTTCTATCTACTACTGTTGTGTGAATATTAGTTCAAACTGATGAATAGTAGGTACATATTAGTAGTGTCTTATTTCAAAGGGTGGAGCAAATGTTGAAAGAAGAATTAATGTTTCTCGTCCTTCAACGTATCTTCCCACAGGGTACCCCATGGGACACCATTGAATACCTTCTCCACATCCAAAAAACATATGTGGGCTGAATGAGCAAATTCCCACAAACCCTGTAGGACCCTGTCAAGGTTTAAGAGCTGGTCCAGTGTGTCACAGCCTGGTCAAAAACTGCATCGCTCCTCCGAGGTTCGACTATCAGTCAGACTCTCATTTCCAGTACCCTAGCAAAGACTTTCCCAGGGAAGCTGAGGAGTGTGAGCCCTTTGAAGTTGGAACACACCCTCCGGTCCCCCTTCTTAAAAAAGGGAATTACTACCCCATACACTGCATGTCCAGCAGCACTGTCGCTGACCTCCAAATGACGTTGAAGAGACCTCATGTCCCTCTGTAAACAATGTTTGTGGAGCAGTGCTACCCCTTCTTAGTCATATTAAATGGCCTTCCTGAATTCTTCCCACACCTGAGTCTCTTGCCTCTTTGGCCTGTTGGTACCTGTTAGCTGCCTCTGCAGACCCATTGAACCAATCTAGCTGTATAGGACTCCTTTTTCAGCTTGACCTGCACCCTTTGCCTTTGATGTTTACCACTGGGTTCTGAGATTGCCTCCATGACAGGCATCGGTGACCTTATAGCCACAGCTTTGGACAGCTTGAAGTCCCAAAGGCATAGACAAAGACAACACTCAGTCTGCACATAGAAGCAACCCCCTCGTCCACTGGGGTAAACTGCAATGTACAGGTACTGAGCTGGGGTGGGGCTATGATTAACCCCACACCTGCTGCGCTCCTTTCACTCAGGGCAACTCCAGAATAGAAAAGAGTCCAGCCCACCTCACAGAGATTGGTTGCAGAGTCCAAGCTGTGCGTAGAGGTAAGCCTGACTATATCTAGCTGATACCTCTCAACCTCAAACAATAACTCAGGCTCCTTTCCCACCAGTGAGGAGATATTCCAAGTCTCTAGTGCCAGTTCAGCCAATCAGGGATTGGCTTCTGTCCTTGGTTGTCACATGATCCACATGGCACTGGACCTCTGTGGCTCCTCCCTCAGGTGATGGGCCCACAGTAGGGGAATCCTTTTAGTTCTTAAGGGCTGAGTCTGGCTGGCCCCGATGGGCAATGACTCAACTGCCAGGTGCTTGGAAATGAGTGCCTCCCCCAGGCTTGGCTCCAGGATGCAGCCTTAATAACTTTGATCTGGGTATGAGAAACTGGTTCCTTCCCTTTATTCTCATTTTAGGGGTGAGGAATCACACCTGTTTGGCCAAAATCTCCATCTACAATATATGCAAATATATGCAATTTTATATCACAGTGGATATATATATATATATATATATATATATATATATATATATATATATATATATATATATATATATATATACACACACACACACACGTATATACGTGTGTGTGTGTGTGTGTGTGTGTGTATATATATATATATATATATATATATATATATATATATATACACACACATACATATATATATATATATATATATTCAATAAGAAAGTGGTTTACACACATAACACATAACTATATGCAAACCCCTCCTTTCCTGTATCATGTATACTTTCTCCATAAAAAGCCAACCAAATGACAAGAAATATTGCTGTGAAGAATATGACTTGCAGTACAATTATAATAGTGCTTATATCTGTCTGCGTTGTTGTTTGTCAACTAGTTCTGCATACAAATAAAGTAACCTGACCATGATATAAATATATCATATAAATGATATAAAACTCACCTCCATATATTCTTTTTGGAGAGCTCAGTATAAAATGTATGGTTTTAACTAATTATGATAGAATATTTTGCAAACGTTGGCAAAAAATGGCAGTGTGGTGCAAGTATGAAAAATAAATACCGAATAATTAAAGTTGTATAATCTTACATTACTTAAATAAGCTAAATCAACTCATCCTCAATGCTTTTTCAAGTTTATCTGTTATTGCACAATCATAAAGTGTAAAGTGTGAAATGTCATATACATTTTTTTCATTGTGTGGCACAGTTGTAATAGAGAGCAGTTCCATATGATGTGCTACCAAGTGGTGGAACTGTACACTGATGGTCTTACTTGGACTTGCTGATCGTGCGCTTGAGTTTCTTCTCCAGCTGCTTCATGCGATTGATGGCTGCTTTGTATTTGGCCGCTATCTCTTTGTGCACTAGTTCACTTCTCGTCTTTGTGTGCTCTGCCTCCATGACCTGTGGCAGCCAATTAGATCAGCTTATTAGTTGTGCATTGAATTTTATTACATTGTGGATAATAGTCTTGCAGCAGCCGCCACTAATGCAAACTGAATAGAGAAGACCACTCATCAAGGGACATGTTCTGGTATCCTATCTGTTTTGCCCACTTTGGATTTATTTTAAAAAATGGGTGTGTCTGGTTCAGTAAAATGCATAATTATGCCTAGAAAATCATTTTGGATCATGTTCAGAGATGCATGACTCACTTGCTGTTAGCGTGATAATGCCTGTAAAACTAAGAAATAAGACCATGTATGGTAACAGAAAGTACAATCGCGGAAAAAAATATTAGACCATCAAAAGTCATCAAAAACAATGGTTATGTAATCAAATACTAAC
Organism: Sphaeramia orbicularis; assembly: GCF_902148855.1. NCBI lineage: Eukaryota > Metazoa > Chordata > Actinopteri > Kurtiformes > Apogonidae > Sphaeramia > Sphaeramia orbicularis. The sequence continues at coordinate 53,368,520 of NC_043972.1, forward strand.
TTTTGTGTGTATCATGTGACTAAAACAGAAAGAAAAGAAAACATGGAATGCCTAAAAACACTGTTTTAGGCAGTACAATGCCATAGCTATTGATGTAAGAACTGAAGTGATTTTGGTTATTATCAAGAACATATGGAAAAAGGATAGATATCTGCTCTTGAATTAAACTCCTATGAACTATTTTTGTTGTTATCATTCTATTTGTCCAAACAAATGTGCCTTTAGTTGTACCAGGCATTTAAATGAACAAGAAACTGAAGAAAACAAGGATGGTCTAATAATTTTTTCTGTGACTGTAGATGTTACATTTATTAAGCAACAAAACTATGTTCTTTTCATATTTCTTTAAGACATGTTTAGGTGATCAGTTGGGATGTTACATTCACTTCTGCATGTAGATAATGTATAATTTTAAAAACCTTCTTATATTGCCTTAAATTTGAACGTCTTGCCCTCCTAATAGATTCTAAAGCTTGATATATTTTATGTATAAATATAGTGTGTTTAACATATTTCAAGCAATAGAATCTACAAGGTGGGCAAGAATGTTATTTTAGATTTTAAAAGTCAAACCTAATGATTTTGCTGTATTTTCCAACATGATATTCAAATGAGTTCAGGTCAGAGGTCATGTTTGGTCATTATATGGAGCCAGATATGTATTAAAGGCACTATTTAAGTATTATAGGCATGAATAATATATATAAGTTGATAAAATTGCATAAGAGCTTTGATGGGATTTTTAGGAAATATTGCTGGTGCGAGATGATGACAAATGGGGGTGAGTTCAGCTGCTGCTGTAGCAGCATCTTCAGTTTTAGTTGGTTGTAGAATATCAATATATGGCATCATAAGATGTATCCTTCTTGGAATCAAAAATTTTATTTCTGAGTAAGTCTATGAAACTGGGCCAGGTAGGTACAGAAAGGAGACAAACCCTTTGGCATAGTGAATGGATAAAATCACAAGGTCATACAGAATTCACAAAGATTGGATGAATTTTTGACTTTCAAATATATGACCAGTGGTGGCTCGTCAATAGAGGGCGTTAGGACACTGCCCCACTTGTTTCACAGCAAAAAGAAGGAAATAGGAATCACCTAAAATAATTTTACAGAAACATTAATATTTAAATAAACGAGCTATACATGACACAGTCAGTGAGTACCATGTGTAATCTGCATTCAAGTGTAGTTTAAAAATGTTTCCGGTCAATTAGTGAGTAGTCAGCTCACATGTTTCCTGTTTGGGGTGCAAAAA